>NC_057732.1:45612855-45721465 GCF_004010195.1 Chiloscyllium plagiosum | reverse complement strand
ACAGCTCGACCCTCATCAACTTTTCTAGTCACATCCTCAAAGAACCCGATAAGGTTTGTGAGGCATGTGGCTGCATTTAATCAAGCCATGCTCTTCCAGATGGTCATAAATCCTATCCCTCAGAATCCTTTCTAACACATTGCAGACGACAGGCATGAGACTTACTGGTCTGTAATTGTCGGGGATTTCCCTATTTCCTTTCTTGAAGAGAGGAATTACATTTGCCTCTCTCCAGTCCTCGGGTACGACTCCAGTGGACAGTGAGGATGCAAAGATCTTCGCAAGCGGTGAAGCAATTGACACCTGCTCTTCAAAGGTTTCATTCACTACAAAGTTCATTTCTTTCGTAAAGACAGAACTGACAATCCACAGTCACACTGTTGGAAAAACAAGCAGCAACAAAATAAAGCCTGAAAAGGAGAAAAAGACAGGAGTGAAAGGCAACGTAAATATTGAGAGGGAAGAGGAAAAAAACTGGTGAAAGAGAAAGCTGTAACTATAGGGATGGACAAAAAGAGGAGAGAGAGAAAACAGGAACTAGAGAAATTATAAATGATGTGAACTTCTATTCCTGTTCAAGAAGTACTCTGCTCATCTTTGAATGTTTCCACCAAATCATCATTTGTAATTGAGTCAAAAATACATATCGCAAACCAGTCTTAATTTCTAATGCATTCCTTCTCAATAAAAGTGGGGAATGAGTGTTTCACTTTCTTATTCAGCTCGCACTCCTGTTAGACATTTGTTTGTCAAATGTTAAATGTTTTATGGACATCAGCCTCATTAAAATGGACAATCATGAATTTTTGTCTCAAGAGGTCACCACAGGGTGCTGCAAATGAGATGTACAAGAGGGACTCTGTATAACTGTTAAAGGCTACAGCCAAGATGATTTATTGAATCAAATGTAGGTTATTTACTGGCCTGTGTTGAGCAATGAAATTGCAGCATGATTTTATTTAGAATTGCAGAGAGCTCAGTTAAAAGGAGAAACATGAAAGGTTTTCTCCCTTGTTTCCAATTCTCAGGCTTGGCCTCGATTGACAATTTACAAAGGTTTGCGCAAACAAATATTTTTTCCTGTCCTGTTTTTCAGGAAATGCTTTTTTTTCCTGTGTTTTTACGGGAAGAAATAGATTCTACCAAAAACAAAGATTTCAAGCATATGTTATGCAATGAATCCCAAAAACTGATGATACAGAGAAGGAAGATTTACAATTACGTGTGAAGAACTTTCCTCAAAAGAATATAGTATTTCTGTAGAACTGTACCACCTGTTCTTCACAGTCACTCAGTAATAGGTTCTAGGTTTCATCCCCTTCCAATGATGGAGCACACAAATCAAGGCTGATGTCTGGTACATCGCTGAGGGTGTGCACACACTCTGAAGTGGAGTCTTTTGGGCAAAATGTTAAGAATCAGAATTATAGAATCCCTACACTGCAGGAGCAGGCCATTCAGCCCATTGAGTCCACGCTGACCCTCTGAAGAGCATCCCACCCAGACTCACTTTATCCCTATATTTCCCATGACTAACTCACTTAGCCTGCACACTACGGGACAATTTAGCTTGGCCAATCCCACCTAACTTGCGCATCTTTTGACTGCAGGAGGAAACTGGAGCACTCGGAGGAAACTCACGCAAATGGTGGGATAACGTGCCAACTCCATGCAGATAGTTGCCCAAAGGTGGGATCAAAGCTGGGTCCCTGGCACTATGAGGCAACAGTGCGCTGTACAGGACATTGGTTAGGCCACTTTTGTAATATTGAATGCAGTTCTGGTCTCCTTCCTATTGGAAAGATATTGTGAAACTTGAAAGGGTTGAGAAAAGATTTACAAGGATGTTGCAAGGTTGGAGGATTTGAGCTATAGGGAGAGGCTGAACAGCTTGGGGCTGTTTTCCCTGGAGCATCTGAGGCCGAGGGTTGACCTTATAGACGTTTACAAAATCATGAGGGGCATGGATAGGATAAATAGACAAAGTCTTTTCCCTGGGGGTCGGGGAGTTCAGAACTAGAGGGCACAGGCTTAGGGTGAGAGGGGAAAGATATAAAAGAGACCTAAGAGGCAACTTTCTTTGCGCAGAGGGTTGGAATATGTATGGAATGAGCTGCCAGAGGAAGTGGTGGAGGCTTGTACAATTGCAACATTTAAAAAGCATCTGGATGGGTATATGAATAGGAAGGGTTTGGAGGGATATGGGCCGGGTGCTGGCAGGTAGGACTAGGTTGGGTTGGGATATCTGGTTGGCATGGATGAGTTGGACCGAAGGGTCTGTTTCCATGCTGTACATCTCTACGATTCTATTCTAACCACTGAGCCACCGCGCTGTCCCAAGGCCTGCTTAGGTGTCTGTAAAAATGCCGTGGTATTATTTCACAGAGGAGCAGTGGAATTGTCTCAGGTCTCTTGGTCAATATTCAACCCTTAATTTTTTTGAGAGAGAGACATTGATTATCTGGCCATTATCCCATTGTTGTTTGCAGGGCCTTGATGTTTACAATGTTTCCTACATCGCAACAGAGACTAACTACACAGTATTGCATATTGCATTTTGAGACATCATGTGGTCACGCAAAATGCTTTATCTTGTTTAATAATTCCCATCTTCAATGTCTTTCAGAAAACACTTCCTCTTTGACTGCACTTTCTGCTTTGTTAGAAAAGTTGTGTAAATGGAAGACAATATTGGCATTAGCACTGGGATGAAACAGAGAGGTTTTGATGAAGTTTCTGACCCAAACAAAAATGTACCCGTCTTGGCAGGAGTGTGAGACCCATTCAGTGGGGTAGGGGGGGATGCAGGGAGGTGAAATGAGGGCTGTCATGCCTCAGGTGAGAGGTGAGGTCGAGAAGGTAGAACCTTCGTGTAGCTTCAGCTGATGTAAGATTTGAACCTACATAGTTCATATCACTCTATATTGTAAACCAGCTGTCTAGCCCATCAAGCTAACCAATCCACAATTGGGTCAGGTGATGGCCTGGTGGTATTAGTTCTGGACTGTTAATCCCGAGAGCCTGGTAATGTTCTGGGGACCTGGGTTCAAATCCCACCACAGCAGATGGTGGAATTGGAATTCAATAAGTGTCTGGAATTAGGAGTCGAATGATGACCATTGTTGATTGTCAGGGAAAAAAACCCATTTGGTTCACTCATGTCTTTTAGGGAAGTACTGTAAACTGCCATCCTTACCTGTTGACGTTTAACTGCCCTCTGGGCAATCAGGGATGCGCAATAAAATATTGGCCTGGCGAGTGATGTCTACATCTAGTGAAGGAATTAAAGCAAAAAGAAATGGTCAGCCATATCTTGAAAGTGGACCAAATTTGAAGGGTCAAAAGTCCTATTTCTGAACCTATTTCTGATACTATTCTAAAGGCCAGATGCAAAATCTTTCCACTCGTTTGGATTATGAATCCCTTCTTTCAGTTCTCGCCTCCTGAATGTGTCTTCATTTGCCAAGGTGCCATGGAGTAATACATTTATATGTGTCTAAACCACCAAGAGAATTAAATTAGTGTTACACACTGTACAATCTTCTTGAAAAAGACAGCCCAGCAGTTACTTATTAAAACAATATTAGCGGAAAAACATTTCAAGCATTTGCACAACATTCATCTGTTTTAACAGACCCCCTCTAAACCAATTAAAATTGTGACAATTAAAAAAAATCATCCATGAAATCACTTTGAAAACAACATTTAAAAGCTATTATGGCACCATCAGTGTAGAATGGCACATTCAAGTGGTTCACAGGAAGGTGCAGTGAAGACAGGTTAAAAACAGAATTACAGGGGAATTAGTTTGATGTTATTTCGGACCTCAGCAACTGCAGGTCAAGTGGTTTAATCAGCACCAGCGACGCTGAAGAATTGTCCATTGTCTATCACAAACTGAATCATTCAACACGATTTTTTTTCACTGGAGAAGCCATGGTACGCCTTCCTTCTCCAGTTTTTAATGTGCTTTTCTATTGCCATGCAGCTAGAATTGCCTTTGCAAGACCAAAGAAGCAACAAAAGAATGTGCTCCTGAGGGAGATGAGTTGTTTTAAGAGAAAGTGCCTTCCATGCTTGTTTTAAAGATGAAGCAGTTTGCAAGTCTGGACAGTGCATGGCTGATCACTATCAAATATTAATGTCTTTTTAATAACGCTTTACTTTCTATCTTTGACTCCAGTGTGGACTGCCTGCCATTAACTTTATTCGCTTGTGACAAAGTGGCTAGTGTCTACTGTCTGTGCTGTAATATTGATTTTCTGTTGTTTTTTTAAGCCATAATTTATAGAGGTTGAGGGTTCAAACAGTTTTCTGCTCCGATTTATTGCCCATTATTTCTTGCAGTGAAAGAAATGGGTATGAGCCGCAAATAGTTATAGGTCAGTATTGAATCTAATAGAAGTGTTATGTTTTGCAAAAGAAAAAGGGCAGTACTTGTGTTTAATATTCTTTATGAGTGTAATCTTGTTCTGATTCAGAGATCCTGGGCCCAGCAGAATCCATTGTATTAACAATAGAGCTGAAAACATACATAAATTCATGTGCTTGAAATCGTCAATCAAGAGCAGAGAATGCTCACGCTGGCCAGTGACAGTACAAGAGAAAGTGAGCTCGATTTTAAATTTGCCACCCACCAAGCTCTGAAATGTTGTTTTGAAGACTGGACACATACCCCAGTGCGCACGCGCGCACACACACACCGAGACCGAGACGCACCTACACACCTAAACCTATGCACGTGTACACGCACACGCACACAGACGCACACGCACACACTCACTCTTTAATTTCCACAGGTAATTGAAGATGTGATGCCAATGGTCTGGGTGCATGGAAAGGGAATGAATAGAAAGGCCAAGTCAGAGGAGCAAAGTTTGACAGAAATGGCAAAGATAGCATTAACAAGGCTACTGAGAAATCAGTAAGGACAGAGAAATCCAATTGAATATGTTGTGCACTGGGAGTTGAAGTCAATGGATTTAAAACTAGGAAAGACTCAAAGTGAGTTTCTGATTCCTGTTTTCACACTATTGCTCAAGGTGTCTTCGAGATTGGAGGCAACCGATGAATGAAACAAACCAGGAGCGAAGCTGCTGCCTGGGAGTAATCCTGCATAAATCCTTGCAGATAAGTGAGGATATGTGCACATAAGTACTTTATGATGATGGGGAATTGCATGTAAAATAAAAAAAGGTATTCAGTTTTATTTGTACCACTGGCATTTCATGGTATTGTGATTTTAAGTAATGGAGAGAGAATTCTGCAGCAGCCTTCAGCAGGGAATATTCAAAATTGAGTCTGTTTGGAACAGTTATTTTTCTTTTGGCATTTCAGAGAATGATTTGAGGTATTCTCTTTCATTTCAGATGCATCATCCTATTCAGATGAAACCTGCTGATAGTGAAAAAACAAATGGTAAGTGAAGCCTTTCCCTTGATTAATGGAGGGGGTGTGATGTTCTTGGATTTTTTTTCATGTTTTGTTGTCCCTTTTCCTCCTGAGGATACTGACTGTAGGGAAATGCTGTTCCATGGGTTTTACATTAATATAGAAGAAATAGGAGGAAGAACATTCTAGATATTTACCAGTAAACCTGTTCAGAGATGTTTTTGCACACCTCTGGAGCAAGTGTGACTTGAACCTGGATCTCCTGGCTACAAGGTAGGGACATGACCACTGCATAACAAGAGCTCCCCCTGCAGGAATAAGCTATAGCAGTCACTAGAACCTGCCCCACCTGCCCAATAATTTTCAACATCATTTGACTCTCATGAGAGTTCACAAATCTGTACATCTCGGTCCTAATCATATTAAACCTTGGAGCATTCACAACCCTCTGGGGTAGAGAATTCCACAGGTTTACGATTTTTTTGAGTGAAGGAATGTCACCTCACCTCAGCCCTAAATGGTCAGCTCCCTCTCCCACATCCGTGGCCCTGTGTTTCAGATCCCCCGACCAGAGAAACAACCTCTTGGTGTTCACCTTGTCCAGCCCCTTTCAGAATCTTGTATGTTAAATGTTGCCACCCCTTTTCCTTTCTATCCTTTCCTATCTTTCCATAACACCTTGTATCCAAGAATATTTAATTCTCGGTTCTGCTTAACTATTAAAAACCAGGTAGTTATTAAAAATATATGGCTATTTGTGCCTGCATCTCTCTAACCCTATTTCTCACTTTTTGTACATGTACATAAATACCCTGTAACCCTCAGTTTGATGCTGCTGTATTCCCTGTTGGTCTGAATGCAAGTAATACTGCACTGTTTCTACTCGAGTGCTCTCTGTTTTGGTTTTGGCAAAATAATAGTACTTCACTAGTTAAGATTGTATTCCCTGAAATTTAGGTAATTAAGCTGTGATTGAAATTTCCGTGCTATTAAAGGGAGCTGGTATAGAAATAAGACTGTTTGTTTGTTTCTGCTGGTTCAAGAGTCTGGGGCGATAAGTCATTGTCTTAAAAATTAGAAACAGTCCTCTCAGGAGTGACAAATAGAAAATGCTGAAAAGGCTCAGGTCTGGCAGCATCAGTGAAAAGAAAAACAGAGTTAATGTTTAGAATCCAGTGATCTTTAATCAGAAATCTTAGAAATGAACTTAGGAAATACCTCTAAACTCAAAAGGAAGTAGAGGTTTGCTATTCGTTTTTGCAAATGGAGGTTGATGCTAGGTCGCTCGTTAATTTTAAAAGTGAGATTGATGCACTTTTCCTTAGAGAGGTTAAGAGATATGGGATTACTTCAGACACAGATCACTCGTGATGTCACTTAATAATGGAGTAGGCTCAAAGGACAAAACAGACACCTCCTCTTCCTATGCTCATCACTAATGAGTGGTTATGGACTTTTGGTAGTGCAGGGGATGCAGACAAACACACTTGATACCTGCATGCGCACATCACAAATCAACATGAGGTCTCATTGAAACATTTCCGATTCTTAAGGGACGATAGACGGTAAGTACTGAGAGGATGCTGCCCCTCGTGGGAGAGTCTAGGACCAGAAGGCATAGTCTCAGAATAAAGGGATGGCAATTTCAGACTGAGATGGGGAAGATTATTTTTACCTCCTGAGGGTTGAGAGCTTTTGGAACTCCTTGCCACAAAGAGCTGTGGAGGCAGAGTTCCTGGGCATATTTAAGGTTGAGATAGGTACTTTATCAGTCAGAGAATCACAGGTTACGGAGAAAAGGCAGGATGGGTGGATTTGGGGAATGTCAGATCAGCCACAATCCTATTGAATGATCAGAGACAAAAGAAACTGCAGATGCTGAAATCCAAAGTCGACAGGCACGAGGCTGGAAAAATACGCAGGACTGAAGAAGGGTTACACCAGAAATGTCGACTTCTCCACATCCTGATGCTGCCTGGCTTGCTGTTGAAGAGGGCATTGGCATGGGACAAGGTGATGCTAGGCACACGGACACACAAGATGGCTGCTGAGCCATTAGTTGGCCAATTTGACACACATGATGGCCGCAGGATTACAATATGGAGAGAAACAGCAGAGCAGATACAAACACTGCCTGGGGCCACCAGAATACCAGCACAATGCCCTCACAACCTAGTTGATTAGTTTAAGGCAGGTGGGGGAGAGAATACACATGAGTAGTGTATGCTGCCCACCGAAGTGCCTGGGTCCAGCCAACACCCCTTGTAGAAATGCTAACAGCTTGATACAGACTCAATGTAAAGTGCTAATAGCCAGGGCTGCAGCAATCGTCCTTCTCAAAAAGAGCAATTAGCGCCCATTATTATAGCAATGGATTTCCGTGGAGACAATAAAACTGACAATGTCTGCACTGAAACTGACAATGACCATGCAGAAATTAACAAAGGCTGTGCTGGAACTGACCAAGACTGTATCGAAACTACCAACGATTCTGCAGTGATTGCCAGAAACAAACCATGTTACAAAGGCAATAATTTCATCACTGCTGAAAATGTGTTGCTGGAAAAGCGCAGCAGGTCAGGCAGCATCCAGGGAACAGGAGAATCGACGTTTCGGGCATAAGCCCTTCTTCAGGAATGGCTTCCTGAAGAAGGGCCATTCCTGAAGAAGGGCTTATGCCCGAAACGTCGATTCTCCTGTTTCCTGGATGTTGCCTGACCTGCTGTGCTTTTCCAGCAACACATTTTCAGCTCTGATCTCCAGCATTTGCAGACCTCACTTTCTCCTCAATAATTTCATCACTGACTTATTGTATCACAAAATGTATAAAAGTACCTTGACATGTGCTCCGGGTCAAGAGAAGACTCGCAGCTGACCACTGTGCTGTTGGTGTCTTTCTCTCCCTCGAGTTCTGATATTTCCTTGTACAATAAACTCTATCACTGAACCCCGATTTTGACTCCAAGACTGATGTTTTTCCCCATGACACTGTTCTTCCAGCCTCCTGCCTGTCTCATATTGAATGGTCGAGCAGGCTTGAGAGGCTGAGGGGCTAACTCCTGTTTCTATTTCTTATGGTCTTATGGATATTGCGTTTTGATCAAGAACAATACCCTTGCACAATTTGTTTTTCCTTTAGCCTAGATGAGAAGTGCTGAGGCTATCTGTAATGCTGTACTCTACAGTCAATAATTCAGAGGCAGGATTCAGGCTTGGCACAAGGGCAGTCCATAAATGAAATGTGATCTCTATATACCATAAACATGGGATGAGTTGGTACAAACTAACCACACATTCTGCTTTCTCGTTTTGGGAATACCAGTTTAAAATAGATTTGAGAGAAGGCCCCCTGAACATATGGTACAAATGGATTCAGGACAATTATCTGCATCTTTGAAGAAACTAGTTATTGAAGGAGACAATAGAGCTGATATATGAAGCTCAGAGAGCTTCCTGCAGTCTAATGCCCTTGTCTTGTTCCCAAAAAGGTCCAAACATTTATTTCCTCATGTGTTAAGGTGTCCTCTTGATGCAGAAATGCAGGTGGAAGCACCACATCTTCTTGTACAGCTCTCGATGTTATCATTGTGCCTCATTAATTAGCCAAGCTGTAGTACAATTCATAAAATGTCTAAGATGGCACCCATCCTTAGCCTTAACATTGAGCTTGTGGATGCACATGACTTACCTGTATCCACATTTGGCCTTCTAGCACTTTTATGGCATCTGGCTAGCTATTGTAGGCTCTAGTTGGGGCAAGCATGATCGGTCACATCCCAAGCCTTCGCCATATGGACCCAGAGCATAAAACCAATCCTAATATGGCATCAATGGCCAAGCTCACTCCGAAAGGTGTATAGCGATGAGTGCAAAAACTTCAGTCACTCTTAACAGGACCCTGTGCATTTGGTAAAGTTTCATGTCTCAAGTGACGGTACGAAATTTGTCACCAAAGAGATTTCCTTCAGAAGACTGAACTTTTGACCCAGTGCATATGGAACACCTACAAAGGTGACACAATGTGATATGAGGAAAGACTGTAGGGTTTTCATGGATTCTAATTGATTCTTCCGGAATATAATTATGTTGGCTTGACCCAGTCCTCTTTGTACAGAACTGATGAATCTTTCATTTCACAGTTGACGATCGTGTTCAGAAGTTGTCTCTCACTGAGCCTCAAAATTGCAAGTGGAACTGTGTGAGAGCATAATCTTGACTTTTGTGATAAGGGATGTTCTCATTTATCTTGAACCGGTTTCAGAACAAACATTGTGGCCTTCAAAACAATACATTTTGAGATGTTTGATAAATAACAATGCTGTTTCTAAAACAAATGACACCCAAAAAAAAACAGTTTTGAGTAATAGTAATTATAAATTAAGTTGTCATAAAAATTCATAATGAGTATGCTTATGAATTTTCAAACTGTAATTAAATGCCATATGCTGACATTAACAAGCAGGAAGCTGGTTAATTAAATGAGACACTTTCGGAGCTGTTTCTACAATGACTGATTACTTGTTGGAGTCAGACCAGCCTTTGTATCAAAGGGTTTTGGGGAATGGAAACAATGGAAGAGGTGGATAGCATTCTCATATTTCCACCAATTACAAACAATGCAGAGACAGCACAGCTGATGGAGAAGTTTAAACCTTTGCCTAAAACATTATGGTTGGCCTGGCTCATTGTCTTGACTCAATTGGCAAGTGCACTGCCTGGTATGAGACTGAGCTACGTAGAACAGAAGGGTCACCAGCTCAATCTCCACTAAAGTTAAACTGGACGACATAACTAAAGTGATGATATTGGGTCATATATTTATCAAAATGATAAAATAAGGAGGTGAAATATCAGCCTGGAGCCCTGCATATGACTTGGCAGCAGTTTTGAAATTGAAAACCTGAGGTATCTAGGAGAAAGGGAGGACTAAAGGAGGCACAGACTAAAATCCTAACCAATACTGATTGAAAGTTGGAAGCAGTAACTTTGTTGCTTCAACATAGTGAAATACGGGACCAAAATCAATTCTTCATTAACCGTTTACCTTCCAATGGAAACTTCTAATCCTGTTGATTGTCCCCATGTCTGTTACACTTAGCACTGCACCTTGCATTTAAGGTAATGTATATGTCCCAAGAATATAATTTTGCGATGCTCTGATGTTAGTCATTTGCCTAGGATTCTTTTCAAATAGTAATTCATTGCATGGAGTGTAAGAAGTCCTTTGAGATGTTTCAATCTCGAGGGCACTACATAAATGCAACATTATTACTGTACACAAGTATAATTTTGAAGCCTGTGGCACTATGTTTTGAACAACTTTAAAGCTAGCCTTCACATGAGGGAATGGGCTCTTGCTGTCAGATCACTTGGACAGAAAGGATTTAGCTCATTTATAGATTGAAGGGTGCAGCAATATCTTTCATTTTACATAGAAACCTGAAACCTTAACTTCTCCAATTCTCAGTTCAACTCTTTCCCCTTTCACTTTGATTATCATTAACTAAATAGACTTTATTTTGAGCTTGTGCTATGATGGTTTTGTGTGCATTAATTACATTCAGAAAGATTGATGTGGTCAACAAATAAAAAGCATGAAATAATTGACTTTTCCATGAATGTAATGCTTCCTAAATAAACACTTGGAATTTTGAAAACAGAAGCAGATTTTGATCTAAAATAGGTGGGAAAATACTTGTATACTTGTATTCCAATCCAAAAATGTATGTTGGCAATTGGCAATAGCCGAAAGGTAGCCCTCAAATGCAGGGAAAAGTGGAAAGTTAACTTCAGAACTTGGAGCCATGCTGTATGACAATTAAATATCTCTCTGTTGCTGAAAGTTCCCAGCATTGCTGACCTTTATTCAGCTCTTGAATTAACAGAATAATTGGAGCAGCTCGCCCAAGATCACAAAACAGTTTTCCACAAAGCACTGTTTGGTCAATTTGATTGATGCTCCTCCAACCAAATTCACAATTCATCTTTTCCACTCAGTGTGAGGTTTATTTGTTCCTCAATTCTGTGAACTTGAGTCATCTCGTTGTTCACAAAGTGTGACATAAATGAAAATTAGATGTAGGGATAAAGGGATCAGTGGGTATGGGGAGAAAGCGTGAACAGGGAACTGCGTTGGATAATCAGCCATGACCACGTTGAATGATGGAGCAGGCTCAATGGGCCAAATGGCCTATTGCCTGCTCATATTTTCAGGATCATCCCACCTTGGCTGTTCTAGTGGCTAGGCCTTAATTGTGGTTGTTTTGAAATGTTTTTAATAACATCTTTATCGATTACTAGTTGAATTGTTTCCTATTAACAAACCCCTGAAGAAGCAAAAGCAACTTTAGTTTAAATGTCATGTGTGAAGTATGACACCTCATCCAGTTCAGTACTTCCTCATTATAGATATGAAAATTGTCATTATCAATGAATATGAATCATTGGCAGAATTCCACTGTAATTATTTTCTAATCAGCCAATCCAGAGATGTTATTGCACACCTCTGGAACAAGAGGGGCTTGAACCCCAGATCTCTGGGTTCGGAAGTCGGGAGAATTCCAGCAGAGTGACCTGCCTAATCAATCCAAGGTTTAAGTCAAGTAATTATAGCAAGGGACAAAGGAGAGAAGTGCCCTCGGTCTTTTGCAGTGCTGCAGCTCATTTTCTGATGCCTCCTGCAAGCTCTCTGTCTTGTCTGTGATCGGGATTTATGAAAACAAGACATTTTAAAAGCCTTCTGCTTTGTAACATAAAGTGCCTATGCTGGCTGTCTCCTCCTTCAAGAGGTTTCTGAAATATCTATCTGGTTTGGTCAATCCTTTGGTCAGTTGCCATAATAACACTTGTATGACTCAGTATTAACCTTGATTTGATCACTGTGAAGCACCTTGGCATGTTTGACTATGTTAACCATGCTATATAAATGCAGAGTGTTGTTGCCAATAAGTGTTTAGCCACCTCTGCTGAAATTTCTGACTCCTAATAAGTGTTTTTCAAAAGTGCCCAGCCACATTCATGTCTCATCCCAGAGGCTTTTGCATCAGCTGAAGATTTTAATCCACTTTCATACTTTGCATCTCTCTTGAAATAGAGAGGTTCTGACATTCAGGTTGGTCACTGTGTCTGTCATCAAACTCTAACCATATATGCGTGTCTGTGGTTTACCACCATTACAGTTGGTGTTGTTAGCATTTGTTACATAAGAACATTTAAAAAAAAAGGAGTAGACCATCAATTCCATTCAGCCTGCTCTGCCATTCAAAAAGATGATGCCTGATCTTTTCATGGACTCAGATTCACTTACCTGCCCACTCAGCATAAGCCTTAATTCCTTTACTGTTGAAAAATCTATCTTTGCCTCGAAAATATTCAACAAGGTAGCCTCAACTGCTTCACTGGGCAGGGAATTCCACAGATTCACAACCCTTTGGGTGAACTCAGTCCTAAATTTACCCACCAGTGGAAACAACCTCCCTGCTTCTATCTTCTCTATTCCCTTCGCAATTTTATATGTTTCTATAAGATTTCCCCCCCTCATTCTTCTAAATTCCAATGGGTATAGTCCTGGTCTACTCAGTTGTTCCTCATCAGGCAACCCCCTCAATGCCGGAATCAACCTCGTGATTGATTTTGTTGTGTTAGAGAATAGCCAGGTAGACTTGAGATGAATAGCCGCCTCCTGTTGCTATGTGCTGATCTACAGGGACTCTAAGTCAGAGCTTGTTTATCAGAGTTGCACCACAGAAGGTGTTCACCTTCAGGAATTCCAGAAAAGTTAACTCATCAGAGAAGTATCAAGTTCAGCCTCCATGTTTCCAGAACTCTAATAGATTAGGCTTCTTGATGCTGTAAACAGCAGTGGGTAATACCTGTCCAGGAATGAAAAGCTGGGGTGGAGCATCTCAGTCCAACTAGACAGGTAAAACAGTTAAAACCTGATAATTTAATGATGCCATTTACCACAGCCACCAGAGAATGTTATTTTTAACTAAACTTAAGGTTACAAAAACAGCAAATATCCAACCCTTCCAAATCAATTTGAGATTTTCTTAAAGTTCACAAAAACAAAGCTTTTGCTGTTTAAAAAGCATTGATTAGCCAATCACTCCATCTGTTCTGAAAATAGAAAGTTGGAGGACACACAACACCAGTTTGTAGCCCAACAGGTTTATTTGAAATCACAAGCTTTCAGAGTTCTGCTCCTTTGTCAGTTGAAGTCCCCTTCAGATGATGAAGGGCAATGGTTAAAAAGCTTGTGATTTCAAATAAGCCTGTTGGGATACAAACTGGTGTCGTGTGACGTCTGACCTTGTCCACCCCAGTCCAATACTGTCATCTCCACAGTGGGCTTGAGCTTGACAATTGTTGTCTCATTCTAATTCTGTCGTTGACTGCACTAACAGTGACTGGAAGCCTGTTTTTAAATGTGAATATTATTGTCTACATTGGGTTAAGCCAAATAGCTGCTGTCTGTTGAGCCGTGAGAAGGTGTCTGTTTGAAACAGTGACACAGATATATGGGGATGAGAAGCTTGATCCTAAATTTCCAAGGAAGGCTTGTAACTGCATGCTTTTTATTCTGACTCCAGGGAAAGTCTCTTGGATGTTGTGTAGCAACAGAATTGAGGAATTCAAGTACACAGAGTCTATTGTTATGATTTTCTCAAGAAAATCTCTTGCCTTCATAGCTCACAGCATGCGCCTTGAAGTAATCTAATTTGCAATAAACTGGATTTCCACTTTGAGTGTTCGAATTGTAAAATGCGTCATAAGACAATAAGATATAGGAACAGAATTCGGCCATTCAGCCCATCAAGTCTGCTCCGCCATTCGATCATGGCTGATATGTTTCTCAGTCTCACTTTCCTGCCTTCTCCCCATAGCCCTTGATCCCCATACCAGTCAAGAACCTATCTATCTCTGTCTTAAATACAATCAATGATGTGGCCTCTGTGGCAATAAGTTCCACAGGTCATAACCCTCTGGCTGAGAAAAGCCCTACTCATCTCACTTCTAAAGGGTTGTCCCTTCATTCTGAGGCTGTGCCCTTGGGTCCTTGTCCCTCCTTCTAGTGGAAACATCTCCGTGTCCACTCTGTCCAGGACTCCCTTTTACCTTTTAGATATCGTCAAAAATCTCTTGCAAGCTTTGTTTATATTGCTAGCTAGCTTACTGTCATATTTCATATTCTCCCCACATTTATTTTTTAGTTTTCCTCCGGTTTTTTTAAATCCTCTGGCTTTCGACGAATCTTCAACACGTTGTATGCTTTTTCTTTTGCTTTGATGCTGTTCCTGACTTCGCTGGTCAGCCATGGTATCTCATCCTCCCCTTAGAATGTTTCTTCTTCCTTGTGATGAATTTCTGCTGTGCCCCCCCCATGACACCCAGAAACTCCCGTCATTGTTCCTCCTATGTCTTCCCTGCTAGGACCACCTTCCAATCAACTCCAACCAGCTCCTCCCCCATATCTTTGTAGTTACTTTCACTCAATTGTAATACTGGTACATCTGATTCCAGTTCTCCCTTTCAAACTGCAGGGAGAATTCTAATTTATGTGGTCACCAACCCAGGTGCATTTTCTGAGGTGGTTACACTAAATCATGTCCCAAAAGTTTAAATCAGCCCTATATGCTTGAAAATATAGCAATTCACAAAATCTTTCTTGTATTATAAAGTTAATACAGTCTATTGAACAGAAGAGCATTAATCTCATCCTTTTTGTTAGAGTTGGGGCTGTATTTGAAGATGGGCATCCATGAGGGTTTTATTTGAGGGGGGGGGGGCAATGGTGATAACAACACCCACTTTTCATGATTTAATTTGTTATTCAAGCTAACTTGGGCAGTAGCTCACAAACAGAAATTGCTGGGAAAGCTGGGACCGGTCTGACAACATCTGTGGAGAGAAATCAGAATTAATGTTTCGAGTCCAGTGGTGGTTCCTCGGAACTAGGGGATAAAAGAAGATGCTGACTTCCAGGGTTGTGCGTGGTATCATCGTTACCTTGTACCTTCTCACCTCCCATCACATTGAAATGTTACTGGCTGAGAATAATGATCAAATGTTGCCACTAATGCCTCGCCTGCCTTTTCTTCTGTTCTCCCTTCCAGCTGTGGAAGACCGAAAGTTGTTCATAGGGATGGTTTCAAAAAAGTGCAACGAGAATGACATCCGAGTGATGTTCTCAACGTTTGGACAGATAGAGGAATGCAGAATTCTACGGGGACCTGATGGGTTGAGTCGAGGCAAGTGTACGCTCCATCCTGTTTTTTTTTTCCCTTTAGCTCCAAGTGCTAATTGGAGCTGTAGGTCACAGTCAATGAAGTAAGGTGGTGGATCTTCCATTCAAAATGTTACTTCTGGCATAGTGTTAAATCTCTAATCTCCTCAGGTGATATATTCAAGACACGAGGTGCTTATACTGTCTTATGACATGCTTCTCAGTTTTATTATCATTAAACCTTGACATTTGTCATGGCAATTCCAGAAGAGCCACTTCAAAAGTCAACCAGAACATAATAAATTTTGAGTTACACACATTACCAAGTGATTTTAGTCCTATTCCAGTTCCACAAATGTGACATGGTTAGTAACCTCCAATCTTGTCACCATCTGAGATTTATAGTAGCAATTATCAGACTCATAAAGGGTGTTTGAGACTTAGGCTAAGAATGAGATCAATTTGCAAATACTCCTGTGAATTTGAGGAAAGCTATGACTGTTAAGAAAATGGGTCCATTTGTAATTGCTTTCTCTGTCTTCCATACCGTGCCATCCCCCTCATAAAAAAAGGACACAAGCTTACAACAAACACACACAACAAAAGAAACAGGAATAGTTATAGTCACCTAATCATGGGAAGGATGCTACTGCTTTTGAGATCACACAGAGAAAATAACATTCCTGAAGTGGCACTGACTACGCAAAAGGCAGCTAGGAATCTACTTTATAATTTGCAGAGAGGATTCAGTCAACGTAGTATCAGGAGGATTGAGCCCATGTGTTTGGGATTGAATGAGATTTACACTGTTGCATCACATGCTTGTAACTAAGAGAGAAATGGTTTGCTGTTTAGTTTTTTTTCACGAAGTCTTCATCCTTTTTATCATTGTCTCACCTCTTTGCTGCCCCAGTTAATGAACTTTTATGAAATAGAATGAGAGAGAGCAGCAGATACTCTCAGGTGAAGTGAGACTCCTCCAAAAGCAGCAACATGGAGCTTGAAAATATTTCCTTGCCCTCTGTTTGTCAGAACACACGTACAGCCCAATTAGAGCAAGCAAGGGTCAAGAGATTGTCATGAGTATGAAAATTAAACAGATATTTTAGATTAGATTAGATTACAGTGTGGAAACAGGCCCTTCGGCCCAACAAATCCACAGCGACCCGCCGAAGTGAAACCCACCCATACCCCTACATTTACCCCTTACCTAACACTACAGGCAATTTTAGTATGGCCAATTCACCTGACCCTGCACATCTTTGGACTGTGGGAGGAAACCGGAGCACCCGGAGGAAACCCACGCAGACACGGGGAGAACGTGCAAACTGCACACAGTCAGTCGCCTGAGGCGGGAATTGAACCCGGGTCTCTGGTGCTGTGAGGCAGCAGTGCTAACCACTGTGCCACCGTGCCACCCAGTTAGGAGGTGTCTATTCTTTGCATGTAGCAATACATGGGTAATCCTTACTCACCCATCCCACTAACTTCAGAATCTTCTCATGAAAGTAGAAGGCAGAATATAGCTAGATGTCCAGGAGGGTCGAGCACGATTCTTTGGGAGGCTCTCTGTTTCCTTGCCTAACCACTTTGCAAACTAACCCCTAAGGGGTGTAAATTGTGCCCACCCATGCCCTCATTTTGTCTGATGTAGGGCATATCAGTAGTAGGAATGTCAATCTTAGATTATCACAGCTTGACAACAACTTGCACTTGACCCAGTTAAATGGGAGAAGAGGAAGAGATCTGAGGAGGCTGGTTGGGGCTGAGGTTGGACTTGATATTATTGATGACTCATGTTGTTATGGGTTTTGGGATCAAAGGGTAAACTTTGATGAGTAAGCAGGAATAAATGTCTCACCGACCCATGACTCCTGCCAGGGTCGGTAGAAAGGGAATCAGGGACTGTGAGAGGAAAGGAATGTTTCAGTCCATCACAAATGCTGCAGGGACTCACTCTCTAAAATGTATACTTGCAGCATTTTCTGTTTTTGGTTCCCTTTCTTTCCATCTCATCCACTCGAGCTCTGAAACTGTCAGTGCAGTCAACTCCTGGCTTCTAAAGGGTCAATGGTGCGAGTAAAATAATTGAGGATTAAACCAAAGGAAAAATAATAGCATTGACTGAGGTTTAGAATAAGCATTGTTCTGTCAGAAATGCTATGTCATTACCTTGAGAACGCTGAGCCTCTTTAATCAATAATTAATACCAGATTAAGAGCGACAGACCGGTTACCTCTTCTGGTTAAGTGGACCTTAGCAGGTTACAGCTGTGCATTATCAAGTAACAGCAACCCTTTTAAAGCAAAACCCATTCTGTAGGAAGTCTGCCCTTTTCCTGTAAGTTTTATGGGTCTGCACGGTGCAATGTTGTCTTTTCTTTTGCTTCCCACCCACAAACATGGAGGTAATTTAGCATTCGAGTAAAGGATGGAGTTCTGCTGGTGTAGATGCAGAGGTAATAGATGTTTGAGAAAGTGTGCTCTTTGACAGTGAGGTAAGTGCTTGCCTCTGATCATGTCAGACGGAAATTACTTTCTGAAGCCATACTGCGAACATAGATATTATTATTGAGTTGGAGGAAATGCAGAAAATGATGCAAGATTGCAAATTTAAAAAAAATTAAGTGAAGAAGGATGTTTCCATTAGCCTTCACTTGTCAACCAGAAGATAACCAACATTGAATATTTAACAAGGCAGGCTTGATATTAGCCCTATCTGTGTACCCTTCCAGTCATGGCAAGACCGATTTATCAGTTGTCTAGAGAAACGTAGGCAGCTCAAGAAAAAGATAAGACTGACAAGTTGTAACTTTACAGACATTTCGCCACAGGTACTAGGAAGCTTCTAGAATTGTAATTTTTTTTTCCACACACAATTAAATGAGTCCAGTAGTATCTTTTTTTAATTGATACAAAGTGAGATTAATTTGCTGGTAAATTTAAACTTGGTCATGTGTAGAGGGGAAAAAAATATATTAAAATATGATTTAAGCCAGCAGGTAGCTTGAACAAGCAAGCTGGATGGGATCAACTTTAAAGCATCTTCAATTCCCGACGACTCCTTGTCTGAAATATACTCTGAAAAACGGGATGCAAGTTGTGCTGTCAGTCTGTCCTCCCATGCATATACAAGGACTAGGTGTTTCTTCAAAAATGGAGATTGTTTTTGACACTGAAATAAAAATAAACATGAAAAATTTCAATTTATTTTCCTTGTTAAAACTGGAAGACCTTCAAATATAGGAGCAGAATTAGGCTATTTGGCCCATTAAGTCAGCTCTGTCGTTCGATCATAACTGATATGTTTCTCAAGGCGGGAGTGGGTACTGCAGATGCTGGAGATTAGAGTCAAGATTAGAGTGGTGCTGGAAAAGCACAGCAGGTCAGGCAGCATCCGAGGAACAGGAAATTCAACGTTTCAGGCAACGTCTCATCCTGATGAAAGGCTTTTGCCCGAAACGTCGATTTTCCTGCTCATCGGATGCTGCCTGACCTGCTGTGCTTTTCCAACACCACTCTAATCTTGACACTGATATGTTTCTCAACTCCAGTCTCCTGACTGCTCCCATAACCCTTGATCTCTTTACTAATCAAGAACCTATCTATCTCTATTTTAAAGACACTGAATGGCTTCTTGTGTCTGACGCTAATTTCTGGTGGATCGCTCAAAGAGGGGGATGGGATGGGTTCCATATCCGTACGTGAGAATCACTGTCTTGTCTCTTCCAAAGCTTTAACTACAAGCAGCAGCTTCATGTTGAATTGTTCAGCCTATGCGCCCTGCACCCATTTCCCAAATGAAAGAAGGGCTTTCTGTGTATCCAGCAGTCTGTCTATCAATGCCAACCAATTATGTCCAAGTCACAACATTTCGTGATTGCTTCAAATCAAAAGAAGCCGACTGGAAATAGGCTCCAAATTTACATCATCACTGCCTCTCTCATCACCGTCGTTTCAACTCTTCTCCAGCCTTCTCCCTCTTTTCCCCCTTTTTCTCTCTCTCTCCCAATCTCTGATTCTTTAAATCTCAAGTATTGTTACAACCACTAAAGGGGAGATTATGGCTTTGAAAATATGTATTGCCGTACGAGTAGACATATACTTTCCAGTTATTTGCAAAATTTCCTTTCCTCTGGCAACCAGAGATGAAGACCCTTTGAAATATGGGACAAATTAACTTCAGTTTTGTGATTCAGAATTGTTACAGTTTATTAAAGAACAAACATGAGCTTTTCTACATACATTAGATTTACATGAAAATATAGTTCAGCGAAAGGTCATTCAGCTTGACCAGTTGGGGCTTCCCTGAAACCTCCACCCAGATTTCCTTATCTAACTCAACTCTCTCTCTCTCTCTCTCTCTCTCTCTTCCCCCTTCTTCCACCCCCCCCCCCCCCCAATAAGCCTGCCTGACTTCCCATTAAGTGTCTCCATACAGTACTATTCACTTCAGCCACTCCCTGTGGTAGACTGTTCCATGTGCTCACCACTTTTTGGGTAAAGAAGTTACTTCGGAATTCCCTGTTGCAGTCCAGAATTCTTGGTCACTGTCTTGTATTAGTTTAGAGTGGTGCTGGAAAAGCACAGCAGGTCAGGCAGCATCTGAGGAGCAGAAAAATCGACATTTCAGGTCAAAGCCCTTCATCAGGAATGCTGCCTGATCTGCTGTTCTTTTCCAGCACCACTCTAATCTAGACTCTGGTTTCCAGTGTCTGCAGTCCTCACTTTTGCCACTGTCTTGCATTGACCACCTCTAGATTTCTCTTCCCCGAAAGAGGCAACATTCCCTCTGCTTCCACTGCGTGAAATGTGACCATTTCCAATTCCAGACGCAGTGAAGCACAAATGAAACAGGGTTGTTATGAATTTTCAGCCCTCACACCCAACACCAACTATAAGCTCCAGATGAATGCGTGACCGTCGAGATGTGAAGCTCATCCGAAGTCCCTTATGCCACCGAGACTGGATTGTGATTATGGGAAATACAAGCACAAAAAGTTAACCAATCTGAAATAAAGGCTAGCGTTGTGCAGCAGGACAGTTTGCAACTGAAAGATGAGAAGTTGTTTTTTTTATATACCAGTTGAGAGTTTGTTGACAAATATTTGTATCTGAATGTTAACCTGTCCTTTCTCTTTCAGTTGCTGACTGGCCTGCGCTCATCTAGTTTTGAGGGCTTGCAGCCTAGATTTTAAAAGAAACTAAAGCCCATGCAGGTCATCTCTTGCCCACCCAGAGAAAGGGAGGACCACACATGCTGGAGATCAGAGTCGAGAATTATGACGGTAAAAAAGCACAGCAGGTCAGGCTGCATCAGAGGAGCAGGAGAGTTGATGTTTCGGGCATAAACCCTTCATCAGGAACAAGCCCTTCATCCTGATGAAGGGCTTATGCCAGAAGGGTCGACTCTCTTGCTTCTCAAATGCTGCGTTACCTGCTGTGCTTTTCCAGTGCCACATTTTTCGATCTCTTGCCCATCCAACCAACCACCAGCCCCAGTCGAGAAACACACAGAGCCACACATAAAACTCTGGCTTACGCTAACTTGGTCAAAGTAAAAGCCAACGGGCAGTAATATTACAACATTGTAGCTTCAGAATCATAAAACATTCCAAGGTGCTTCTCAGCAACAAAACATGATACCGGGGGCCATAGAAGGAGAACTCACAACAGACTGACAAAGATTGGAGTCAAATACGCAGGTTTAGGGAAGAACATGAAGATAGACAGAGAGGGACGGAGAGGTGGTGAGGTTTAGGGAGGGAATTCCACATCTAACTTCCCATGTGAGAATAGAGCGAGGAAATTCAAGGAACATGAAGGAGGCAAGGATTGGAGGAGCACAGTTATCGGGGTGGTGCTGGTTTGATGGTGCTAAAGGAAGTTAAAACAACGAGACTGAGGATTTGAGAATGACAATGAAATGTTTGAAATCAGTGTGGTGCCAGACAGGGATCACTGTAGGTTGATAAACCGGGGAGTTTCACAAAGGGTTTTGATTCTTTCCTCATTGTTTAGGGTGGATTGGATGACAGCTGTCCAATTTAGGGAGGTGAATCAAAATGAAATTTAAAACTAACTGAACAGTCGAAATACAATATAGATCTGCCTCACGGTGTCTTCCAAAATGGGTCATTGATGAAAATGATCATTTCTAACCATGTGATTTTGTAAATAGTACAAATCTGAGAAGAATATGATAATGCAAAGGTTGGTATTTGGTACAATTATATGGGACCACTCGTTTCACCAAAGCTTTTTCTGAATTCCAATGTGATGTCAAAGGTGAGCTCAGCGCCCTGTAACCTTAGAGGTCTGTCATTCCCCTGTGTCATAGACGCCTCTGGTCAGACAAAGTATAATTTTGGAAGGAAAACATCACTTTGGCTCCATTCTATTACCAACCTCACCTTAAGCATCTTGGCTATGCCACCAGTTCCTTACCTCTTACAGCCCTGAGACAGCGCACCATCAGAAACGTGACTGTGCAAACATACTAATTGAAACGAAAAGAAGGAAACAGGAACTGAGTTTATGAAATTTACTTAAATCAGGGAAGCAATACGTGTTATTTTAGATTCACCCACGAAACAAAATGTACAGTTAGCCCGTTCCTCCTCACCTGGACCCTCTCAGCCCACTCCGTGTAGAAGTGTGGTTTGAGAGTCTCAATGGAAGCAACAATCGTGTCCATTTAAACCACAGCAGACAGCAGCAGTAGCTGGGATCCATGTGCACTGAGATTGTACAGCACAGTGAGTTCTATGTCATTTTTCCAGTGCGACAGCTGTGTATGTAAAATGGTGTGTTGACCTATTTTCCTTTCTCTCGTGAGTGCATTAACCAAGGTGCTTTCGGGGCCGACAGCAAGGGGAGGGAAGGCATGGCTTGCTCTGACTGCTCTTGGCTAAAAGAAAAATGCCACGTGAAAATGAAATGTTAAAAAGCTGTTGTATTTTTATGTACTACTGAGAACAGTGTCGTCTTGTGGCCGTTCTCGTAGAGTTGTGTTGGTTTAACAAGCGTCCAATCCTCTTGTCTTGTTGTTTTTTTTTGTCTCTCCTGCTCCCCTGTCCCCCTTGTCCCCACAGGCTGTGCATTTGTCACGTTTTCCACAAGGGCAATGGCACAGAATGCAATCAAAGCCATGCACCAGTCTCAGACCATGGAGGTACTGTATCGTCTGCCCTTTACTTGTTTCTTTGTGGATATTGTAGAATGTGGTGAAGCTGCAGTATATAACGTTGCAAGGAGGTCATCTCTCGCTCCCAACTGTTGTAGCTTTTTCCAAGTATTGGTGTGTATGTGTGTGTGTATCTTGACAGCTGAAAATGCTACAACAATGCAAAGAGGTCATTGGCTGCATTTCACAAGTTCTTCCTAATATTCTCAAAGCTCCTCCTGAATTACCACCAGGTGGATCGCACACAACATGTGCTCACCATTGTGTGAAGAGGTGAAACCTTTTCTTCTGGGGGAAAATAAACAACAATTTAGTTCCCCAAAGGTAGAGGGTTGCCAGAGAAGCTCGGTTGACCTGCTTCCCAGTGTGGAACTGCACATAAAGATCTCTCCCAAGGCAAACCTGCAAGTGCTAAGAGGGGAAAAGCAATGAGGGGACAGGGTGTGTAAATGTTTTCAGTCAAATTGTTCAGACAGTTTGGAGGAGGCAGGACTTGACGCCAGGCTTTCCTTGCTCAGAGACAGGATCACTCACTGTACCCAACTAAATGGATAATGTTTCCAAAGACCTGGCGCATAAACATAATGGATCAAATGGCCTCCTTCTGTGTAGCAAGGGGTGATCCCTCATCTGCATTGAGCCAGTTGCACTCAGTCAGAGGAGTGCTATAGCAAATCAGGGTTCAGAGGGTAGAACAAATTGACCAGGCAACACAACTCTGCATTTGACAACAGAGAGCCTTCTCGGAGACGTGAGCAATTTGGGATTGAGTGAGGCTTGACCACTGTGCCCACATTTGGACTTTGCTATTAAGGAACTTAAATACACCCTCAAAACCACTTGGTTACCAGAAGTCAGTCAGAGACCCTGCAGAGCCAAGCATCTCAGACACCCACACAGAGCTGGATTCTGAAAGCAGAAAGGCTGTCTGAAAAGACCACTTCATTCTTTCTCATGCAATTCCAGTTCATTTGCTAAAAGTTGTGTGCGTGTGGATAGCAGGGTGAGGATGTGATTAGCCTCCATGGCGATGCCTTTGCAGTCAAATAGCCTGCCAGCATTTGCTGTCATTACTGCCATCACCCCAGGGGGAAAATATCTTGGGAGGAACTTGGAAGTGATTTAGTGCAATGCAGGCTCAAATTAGTAACTGAATTTATTAGCCTTTTCAAAAGGAAACCTACTGCTCACAATATAATGGGGCTTGCAAGAAAATATACTGCAGCTTTAACCAGGGTGGAATGTGTTGGGAGAAGGTAACTTCCTGGAAATTACAGCTTTATAACAATCTGCATATGTCTTCAAACACTGTTTAACCACAGGTCTTAAAGAATGTAGCGCATTAAATTCATCAACTAACAACTTGTTGCACTCATTAAAAATAAGATTGACCTCTCTAATTGCTCAGTGGTGGCTGTGGTACTTAACTTAATCGCAAAGCAGATGTTGAAATCAGCAATGTCCTACTAAGAGACCAAAGGTTAAACATGTTTTAATTTGTTTTTGCTGTGTTTTTTTTGGACCAAACCTCCGCTTAACAGGGAATTGGCATCAAAAGCTAAATTAACTTCTTTCTCATCCATGTGTTGTTTAATCTTTTGTGGTGGTTACGTTTTTCTGTACTTGTTTTTCTCCCCCACCCTCTTCTCCCTGTATATTCCAATATGAGCTATGAAGTCTGTTCTTTTTCTCTGCTTTTTAATGGTTGTTAAGGCATCTGGTTCAAGCTGCTAATAACAACAGTGTTATCACGTTGCACATGGACGGAATTAATCAATTCATTTTTACATAGTTGCAAACAACAAGAGGTCATTTGTCCTATCATTTTTTTTCAAAAGAATATTTTATAAATATGTATAAGTACACTGCAGATTAAATTACATTGCAATTTATTTCAATACAGTAATTGGCACTGCTTACCAAGTTATTACTTACAATACATGTCTCAAGTATAAAGCTCTGGTGCAGACAGTCGAGGGGACTTTCCTCAGGTTCGAGTTCCTCCGAAGTTGAAAAAGAAACATTTGATTTACCCACAGCCAAATGGGTTACAGCATCATGTCTCTCCTCTCTTCCCCCTTCCATTCAGATCTCAAACTAAAGTAGAAGATCAACAGGTTAAAGTTGCATTTGTGTAGTGACTTTAATATAGTAACTCATTCCCCAACAAAATGCGACACTGAACCAACTCAAGGTGATGTCTTTATCAGCACATTTAGAAAGGAGTCAGCAAAGTTGGGTCACCTATCATTCATATTCAGACCTGTTTAAAAGGCAGTGAGATCAAAGTGGTTCTCATAACATTTGCTCACCTCCCCAAAAGCTGTTTTCCACAAGGTTGATGGGAACCGGGATAAAAACTGTGGGGCCTGAATTTGTTTTCTCCTGCCTGCTAAATTATTCCAAATTTTTTTTTATCAGCTGTATTCAGACTTTCCTTCCAATCAATGTGTTCTTTTTTAAATGTGTGAAAACTTGGTCGTAGCCTGCTTCATGCTAACACCATTCCATTCAGCTTTTACCTTATCTAAATCATTTAATAATAAACTGACTGCACCAACGTATAGCATTCTGTCACAACCTTGTGCAGTGTAAGTGCTAGAAATAAGGGTCAGTGTCATTGGCGTAGGCAGGGGTGGGAAATAGATGCTAATCGCGACCCTGTCTCTCTCGCTTGCTCTCTCTCTCACACACACACACCCTCACACATACACACCCTCACACACACACACTCACACACACATTTTCTCTCTCTCTCTCTCTCACATACACATACACACGCACGCACACACACGCACGCACACACACCCCTCCTCCTCTCCCCACTGTGTAGTGTGTGCCTGGCATTTCCTCCATCCTATGTTTAAATTCTGTGCTGCTCTCACTGGTGGGGCCCAGGTGTAGAGGGCCAACACTTTAGTTTGAGATAATCGATAAATATTGCCTGTCGAAAGTCAGCCCAGACTGAGTCAGCATCGTCAGGAGAGGAGGCAAGGAATCCTGTAAGACAGTAGAAGTTTTTATTTTCTGAATGAGGCATTGACACTGACTGACAGCCTGCAAGCCCGCTTCTGTGTTCACTCCCCAGGCAGTGAGGTCAGAATTCAGAAGTGGAGTCCAGGAGTCATTGCAGGAGAGAAGAAAAGATGATTAATGAGTCTTTTACATGACAGACCACCAAGTGGCTGCAGGACTGATGGAGGCTATTCAGCCTCTTTGAGTTCATGCTGGCTATCTCTGCAAGAGACCCTTAGCTGGTTCCACTCCCGCCAACCATCGCCTTGCAGCTCATGTACTTTTGTTGTTCCCCGTTCAGGTGCCTGTCCAGTTTCTTGTTACAATTGAATCTCTTTACTGTCAGAATGCACCCTGATCCTGACAATACTCATGTAATAGAAATGGAAATTTAAATCACATGCTCCTTCGCGCTCAAGTGATGTCAGGGCCCTGTGTCAGCTGGGGGAGAATTTGCCTTGTGACCCTTTGGATTCTTTTGTAAGGCCTTTAAGCCTGTGTCTTCTTGCTCCTTTTGCACCTGTAGGAATAGTTTCTCCCTATCTACTGCCTTGACCCCTCATGATTTTGACCACCAAACAAATCTCCTTCCAACCTTCTCCAAGGTGAATAATCTCAGCTTCTGCAATTTATCCACGTAAGTTTCACCCCAGATCCTTGGATGCATTCCCATTATGTGGAGGAGCCGGTGTTGGACTGGGGTGGACAAAGTTTAAAAATCACACAACACCAGTTTATAGTCCAAAACGTTTGTTTGGACATACAAAGTTGAACTTCCAGATAAACCTGTTGGACTATAACCTGGTGTTGTGAGACTATTTTTTACTTTGCCCATTCCCATTAAGCTGACTTCACCCAGTAATCAGCAATAACATGGGAAGCCCAGCTCACACATTTCCCATTGATCAGAAGCAGGGGGTTCCCAACATCTGAGCATTTGTCAACTTCCCAGCAAACAGAGCATGGTCAAACACTAGAGGTCTGGATACCTGCCAACATACCATTGTGTAGCTAGTCACTAGATGGTATTAAGAAGTTTGGCACTAAATCCTTCCCCTCTACCCCAGCTACTGTCTCGACTGAATAACTAGAGACTGTTCCATTGGCAGAGTTTATGGGCTTAAGTTTGAGCACAGAATCAATAGCAACACGAGGCAAAACTTGCAGACTCAGCTGTAATGTGCGCTGCCTGAGAATGCTGTGGATGCAGTTTCAAAGAGAATTGGATCATTATTTGAAGAGAGAGTATTTACAGAGCGATAGGCTAGTGGGGAGAGGAAGTAGACAAGTTGCTTGTCCAGAGAGCTGGCATGGACATGACTGGCCAACTGGCCTCCAACTGCGTTGCCATGCTAGAGCTCTGCCTGCAAGAGATACAGGTACATCAGGGTAAATGAAGGAAACAACCAGAAATTCAAACTAAAGAAGAACACACCTTTATGATTGACATGGTTCCCATAGTTTAAATTCATGAACGCATTAATGCAGAGACTGTAGGAGGGAAGAGAAACAGAGATAACACTTTGGGTCCAATGTGACTCCTCTTCAGAAGTCATTTGTTAAGCTAATAAGACACTTTGTCAGATCAACCTGGCTCTGTTACATCAACAACTATCACTGTTACATTAATTTCAGGAGAGGGTCAAAATGAGCAGTGCCCAGAGATGTCCCCATTTCCAAATGTTAACAAGTGAGTGTTCTTCACTGAGTTCCTGTCAGTGCTAAAAGATCCCCCAACAAGCTGCAAACTCTGCTTCCATGCAGATTTTCAAAGTCTTTTATTAAAATATTACATGCTTTTGTGTTTTTTTTATCTTCTCTTTGGAGAAGATGTCAGTTATTATTTGGCCCAAAATATAGCAGAAATTGAATCCTCTGTCAACACTTTTTCTTACACCATATTTCGTAAAAAGAGAAATGAAGTAATTACTTTTGCCAAGTATCTTTTATCAGAAACCTTCCTTATCAAAGTTCTCTCACCTCTGAAGTAGTAATGTTACCACGTTAACTTTGAGAATGCTTTATATTCTGCAAGGAACAAAAGACCCCAAAATTAGAGCTGATGTTGTACAAGGTTGAAACTTGTTCTTGAGGGCTTCAGTTTGAATTCTGTTTACTGTGACATTTAAGTGAGCCATTCAGCTCAGAGGGTGCACTGGGGCAATCCACAGTCTGCATCAATTTAACTTGTTTTGGGTTCTGGATTAGTGGTGCTGGAAGAGCACAGCAGTTCAGGCAGCATCCGAGGAGCAGTAAAATCGATGTTTCGGGCAAAAGCCCCTACAGTATTCCTGGTGAAGAGCTTTTGCCCGAAACGTCGATTTTACTGCTCCTCGGATGCTGCCTGAACAGCTGTGCTCTTCCACCACCACTAATCCAGAATCTGGTTTCCAGCATCTGCAGTCATTGTTTTTACCTAACTTGTTCTGGGCCCAAGCTGCTATGGACTGAGGGTCAATGGCCATGGTTCCTGTTTCTTCATCTGTGCAGTTCTGTCTACCAGAAAGCGTACTTGTTTTTAATTTAACCTTTTTTTTTAAACCATCCTGTTCAGAGATGTTATTACACACTTCTGGAATGGGTGGGACTTGAATTCAGTACACCTGGTGCAGATGTGCACATGACCACTGTGCCACAAGAGGGCCCTCAAATTAAATTTCCCCAGGTGTCAAGTTATTTTCAAATCAATACGTGCATGGATTTTATTACACACACCTGGTGCATGTAAGACTTGAACCTGGGCCTCCTGGTCCGGGGTAGTTACACTACAACCTGAGGGCTCTAGAAAGTATATATACAATATATAGAGAAGGGAAACAGAACCTTCGCTTCAACTCATCCATGCTGACCAGATCGCCTGAATAAATCTAGTCCCATTTGTCAGCATTTGGCCCATATCCTCCTAAACCCTTCCTATTCATGTACCCATCCAGATGCCTTTTAAATGTTATAATTGTACCAGCCTCCACCATTTTCTCTGGTACCACCCTCTGCGTGAAAAAAATGCCCCTTTTAAATCTATCCCCTCTCACGTTAAATCTCAAAAGAAAGAGAGAATTGTTTTCAGAAATGCTGGTTGTCTCAATAATTGTCTCTAATTGTCTCTTACATAATAGAAGGCCACTTGGGACAAAGTGTTGAAAATAAGCGAGTGCCAATGGCATTGGTGCCTTCAGGACGAAAGAGAATTAAGGGCATCAGAGTTCAGACAGTGGGGCAAAAAGCTGTTATCCATTGGTTCCAGTATGAATGTAGGGGTAGAGAGGAAAGGCAGAGGATGATATGTATCCATGTTCTTGCTGTTAGAGTTTTGTAGTAGAGAGAGAGAGAGAAAGGGAGGGTAGGAGGAATGGTAACAGAGGAGAGAACATTGCTCCCATTTACACAAGCAACATTCCAGCAGGTTCAGACCAGAGCAAATAATGTCCCTGTGAGCTACATGTATGGAAAGCATGCTATCCATTAAATAATATTATCCTTCAGTATTTTTATGTGATAAACGCTTAGACCATAAGACATAGGAGCAGAAGTAGGATATTTGGCTGATCAAGTCTGCTCTGCCATCCAATGAGATCATTTCATATACAATTATCAATAAGGGAAGATAGTGGCCTCGATGTTGTTATTGCTGGGCTGGTCATCCAGAGATCTGGGTTCAAATCCCATCACAGCAGAAAATTTGGAATTGAGAATCTAATGATGACCGTGAATCCTTTGTTGATTATCAGGAAAAATGTATCTGGCTCACTAATGCCCCTTAGGGCAGACAATGTGTTGTCCTTATCTGAGCTGCTCGACATATGACCCACAGTAATGTGGTTGACCATTAACTGTCTTCTGGGCAATTAGGGGTGGGCAGTAAATGTTGGCCTAGCCGGTGATGCCTGTGTCCTGTAAGGCATTTTTAAAAAGTATAAGGGAGATAATTGGTCATGTTTTATCTGAAAATGGACCAATCTTGAAATTTTGCTCCCTGAACATATTTCTGATCCCATTCTAAAGCCACGTGCAAAAGTCTGTCAAATATTTCCTCTTGGTTGGATTATGAATTCCTTCTCCCAGTTCTAGTGACACCTGTGTACAAAAGAAAGTAAAAACATGCAACTGTAGAATGGCAAATAGCTGCGGGGTCAATAGATGTGAAAAGCACAGCAGATCAGACAGCATCCGAGGAGCAGGAAAGTCAACGTTTTGTGCCGAAACCCTTTGTCAGGGCTGAGGAGGGGGAGTGGAGCCCAGAAGTAAATGGGAGGGTGGGGCTCGGGGAAGGGTTGGTAGTATGGTTATAGGTGGATGCAGTTCAGGGATTATTGTGATTGGTCAGTGGGAAGCAAGGAGTGGATGGGTGAATAGGAAGATGGACGGGTATGGTCAGGTCAGGGAGGTGAAGGGGAGGGATTTTGAAGCTGGTGAAGTCAATATTGAGGCCATTGGACTGTAAGTTTTCCAGGCGAAATATCACTTGGCGTTCGTCCAGTTTCCGTTGGTGTCAGCCTTGACAGTGGAGGAGGCCAAGGATGGACATGTCGCCAACAGAATGGAAGGGGGAAATTAAAATGGATGGCAACCGGAAGGTTGGGTTGGTTGATAGCTGCAACTTACTTTCCTTGGGTGTTGTGAAAGCTTGAATGCTCCCATTCAGGGATGGTTATAGGTCAGAGGACCATTGCTGTCTGCCTGTCTACCAAATCTGGAGAAACACTGAGATTTGGATGTCCCAGTGTGGAGGTCATAAGAGTTCCAACAAGCATAGACCCCTGAGCAAAACTAGCCCTTGGAGGACAACCTGAAGACACAGGGATGGAGGCAGGTGAGGATGGGAGATCTGTGGCCAACAAGCAAAATGACCATCTCAGAGTTGACCAGGTGGATGGTGGCAGGGGACATGGGGCTAGAAAGCAGAAGTTGGAGCCTGAGAGGCTTGGAATTCCCAAAGAGATGAGTGAGGGGAGTAATTATTTTGATAGTGAGTTCATCCTCCCTGGAAGATTTCCAACTGGCCAGGCAAGTGGCTTTTCAAAACCTGGCAAGATTACTTCCAACATTTCTGATCTCCGCATGTCTTTCAGCAATGGAAGTCCTCAGGTGGATGGGTGAAATGGTGTTCCTTTGAAGAATGTTGTGCATTCACTTTCCCTCACTGCTGAATGATATGTGCCTCTGTATAAACAGGGCAATATTGATGCATCAGAAACTTTGACAATTACTGTTGGAATTGGCTCAATGTTGTCTGATTATTTTCTTTGCAAAAGAACCCTGTGGATCTGTCCCGCTGGACATCACACAATGTTACAAATGCATGACAATCTTGAATAAAGAGTAAACCCACTACCTGAAATTTACAAGCTGCCCTCTGATTGGTCTCAACAGTTTGTATGTTACCAAGGTCTGGTTCTTGAGAACTTGAGCAGTCAGTGAGCAATACCTTGGGAGATCTGCTAATAGAAGGATAAAATTGGAAATGATATGGGGAAAAACAAAGTGTCATGGAGAGAATGGTCTGTAAAAAGAAAGAGAAGCAGTCATAATTGGCCAAATGGCTATTTGTAAATCTTAGCAGGACTTATACACTTAATGGTAAGGTCCTAGGGAGTGTTGCTGAACAAAGAGACCTTGGAGTGCAGGTTCATAGCTCCTTGAAAGTGGAGTCGCACATAGATAGGATAGTGAAGAAGGTGTTTGGTATGCTTTCCTTTATTGGTCAGAGTATTGAGTACAGGAGTTGGGGGGTCATGTTGCGACTGTACAGGACATTGGTTAGGCCACTGTTGAAATATTGTATGCAATTCTGGTCTCCTTCCTATCAGAAACATGTTGTGAAACTTGAAAAGGTTCAGAAAGGATTTACAAGGACATTGCTGGGGTTGGAGGATTTGAGCTACAGGAAGAGGTTGAATAGGCTAGGGCTGTTTTCTCTGGAGCATCAGAGGCTAAGGGGTGACCTTAGAGAGGTTTATAAAATCATGAGGAGCATAGATAGGATAAATAGACAAAGTCTCTTCCGTGGGGTGGGGGAGTCCAGAACTAGGGTGATATGGGAAAGATATAAAAGGACCTTAAGGGCAACTTTTTCACGCAGAGGATGGTACATGTATGGTTGAGCTGCCAGAGGAAGTTGTGGAGTCTAGTACAATTGCATCATTTAAAAGGCATCTGGATGGGTATATGAATAGGAAGGGTTTGGAGGGATATGGGCCGGGTGCTTGCAGGAGGGACTACGTTGGGTTAGGATATCTGGTTGGTATGGACGGGTTGGACCGAAGGGTCTGTTTCCGTGCTGTACACCTCTATGACTCTGAGAAATGTAATGAATGAATGAGATCAGAAAGCAGGGCAGTGTCTTATCCAGGTGATTAATGCAGAAATAAATAACTGTCCTTGCAGTGGTCTGTCTTTATTTTTCATCCTGTTGTAGTCCCCCTCCCCCACCAGTTCTCCCTGATGAGGGATGTGGTTCTATGCAAATTCAAAAGTGGTTAGGAGGTCAGTGAAGGTGGAGAAGGAGTCACTATGATTTAGGAATATCCTCACTGAACAAACTGAGCCTGCAAGATCCAGATACAAGCCAAGGCTTTGGAATTAATTTCTTACCCTGAATGTCAGGAGGAATCCCTTGGAGGAACCAGAGGTTAGGGAGTGATTATCTTTGGATGGGGACAAGATTCAGATCGAGAAAGTTCATTTTCCAATTCCAACGAGCTTCATAGATTGCTTCTACAAAGGCCTTGATCACAAGTCATGGCCTTGGGTCAATTAGGGCACTATTGCAACAGCTAAAATCTTAAATTACACAGGATCTGATTATGGTGGGAAACCTTCCTCCTAATCTGTCACACATCCCATTCCCATTGATACTGACCTTGGGGACCCCTGACCCACTAACGCTGAACTGAGAGTCTTACAGATAAAGGAGCCAGTCTCTCCCACACCTGTTTCTTCTCCAGCTGATGCAAAGATTACCGCTGGCTTTGACAAGCTCATGTCAGTCGCAGCATTCCCACAAGTGCCACCTTTGGTACCCCTCCAATGTGCTGGGCTGTTATCTTCATGATACTCTGAGCATGTTGATAAGATTAGATTCCCTACAGTGTGGAAATAGGCCCTTCGGCCCAACAAATCCACACCGACCCTCTGAAGAGTAACCCATCCAGACCCATTTCCCTCTAACTAATACACCTAACACTATGGGCAATTTAGCATGGCCAATTCACCTGGCCTGCACATCTTTGGACTGTGGGAGGAAACCCACGCAGACACTGGGAGAATGTGCAAACTCCATACAGACAGTCGACTGAGGCTGGAATCGAACCTGGGATCCTGGTGCTGTGAGGCAGCAGTACTAACCACTGAGCCACCATGCCGTTCCAGGTTTGCCTATAGCAGCCACATGTAAAGTCCTTTCTGGGGAGCGGGCCGCCAATAGCACGACACTTTCCACCTTTACCTGCACCTTCTGCTGTACCGTCTGCTTCTGGCCTACTTCCCCAATTGAGCAGCCTCCCTGCCCTGGGTAATGACACAAGGCCCACCCTCTTTAACATTGGTATAGACCATAGCAACCCTCCTTCAGATATATCAAGGTGAATGACTCGACCCTAACATTTTCTTATTTAAAGGCAAGTGTAAAGTGCCATATTCCCAATGTAATTCAATTGGTTACACTACTCAGCTTTAAACAAAGACATTTTATTCTTATTTTTTAATTAAAATACAAATAAAAGAAAGAAAAATTTGTATAACAACTCTATTTGAAAACATAATAGAATAACAGATTACTTAACTACTTAACAGTAACTGTTCCAATATAGTAACATCCCCGAAACACACCCTTGGCAAAGGCAAATTCAGTAAAAAATAAACGATCTCACAGACGATGTTTCTGCAGTCGAGGCGGGAGAGAACTCAAATGTTTTTGCTGTAGCAAGGAGAGACATATGGCAGCTTCCAAACCTCAACACTAACTGAAAACAGGGACCCGGGTTTGATTCCAAACTTAGGCAACTGTCTGCGTGGAGTTTGCAAATTCTACCTGTGTCTGCGTGGGGTTCCATTGGGTTTTCTGGTTTCCTCCCACAGTCCCAAGATGTACAGGTTAGGTGGATTGGCAATGCTAAATTGCACATACATAGAACATAGCACAGTACAGGCCCTTCAGCCCTCGATGTTATACCTGCCTTTTATCCTACTCTAAGATCAGACTAATCTACATATCTGTCATTGTATTATCATCCATGTGCCTATCCTAGAGTCACTTAAATGTCCTAATGTCTCTCACTCCACTACCACTGCTGGCAGTGCTTTCCATGCACCCACCACTCTCTGTGTAAAGAACCATCTCTGACATCTCCCCTAAACTCCAATTACCTTAACATTAAGTCAGCTCATGATAGACATTTCCACCCTGGGAAATGTCTCTGACTATTCATTCTATCAATGCCTCTCGACATCTTGTACACCTTTATCAAGTCACCTCTCATCCTTCTTCACTCCAATGAGAAAAGCCCTAGCTCCATCAACCTCTCTTCATAAGACATGCCCTCCAGTCCAGGCAGCATCCTGGTAAATCTTCTCTGCACCCTCTGTAAAGTTTCCGCATTTTTCCTACAATGATGCGACCAGAACTGAACACAATATTCCAAGTCTAACCAGGAGTCTGTGGAACTGCAGCGTAACCTCATGCCTCTTAAACTCAATCCCCCTGCTAATGAAAGTCAACACACCATACACCTTCTTAACAACCAGGGTGGCAACTTTGAGGGATCTATGGACATGGACCCCAAGGCCCCTCTGTTCCTGCACACTGCCAAGAATCCTGCCTTTAACCCTGTATTTGGCATTCAAACCCAACCTTCCAAAATGAATGACTTCACACTTTTCCAGGTTGAACGTGATCTGCCACTTCTCAGCCCTATTCTGCATCCTGGCAATGTCTCATTGCAACCTACAGCAGCCCTCCATACTACCTACCTCTCCACCAACCATCATGTCATTGTGTCATCGGCAAACTTAGTAACCAACCCTTCCAGGTCATTTATAAAAATCACAAAGAGCAGAGGTCCCAGACCGATCCCTGAGGAGCACCACAGGTCACTGAGCTCCGGCTGAATACTTTCTATCTACCACCACCCTCTGTCTTCTGTGGGCCCGCTGTTTCTGTATCCAAACTGAAAGGTTTTCTTGTATCCCATGCCTCCTTCCTTTCTGAATGCATCTACCATGGGGAACCTTATCAAGCAACTTGGAAAAATTGATGTACACCACATTGACTGCTCTACCTTCATCAACGTGTTTTGTCACATTCTCAAAGAATTCAGTAAGGGATGTGTAGGATGGGTGCATTAGTCATGGGAAATGCAGGGTTACAGGGATAGGGTAGGGGGATGTGTCTGGGTGGTTAGCTCTTTGGAGGGTCGGTGTGGACTTGTTGGGCTGAAGGACCTGCTTCCACTCTTTGGGGATTTTATGATGGTGATGAAATTAAAACCCTAGCTTTGTGGGAGTCTGACTCCCCCCATTCAGGATGCTTCCATTGTTCTAACTTCTAAAAACAAAAAAGACCCAAGGCCTCACAAGCTGTTTACTTTATTAGTTTGGAACAAGCCACTCAACACCTCTGTCTTAACCTCGCTTCAGAAAGGAAAAGGGACAAAATCTACCTCTTAAAGCCGTAGTATTGTCACAGTGTCTATAACCAGGAACTCTGGATCAGGCTAGGACCCATTATCATTCATGTCCGCTATTAAATTGGGTGTTTGGGAGGCTCTTGAATAGTTAACACCTTGGTGCCAAATTAGTGCTGGTGAATTTAAAAGTTGCCATTAACCCATTTGTTTATAATAAACATAATGGACAGAGAGAATTAAGTTCCCACTTTGCATTAAGCTCCAGTCACCGCTGACCATTTAGCCACCAGATGTGGCTGCTAGATGTGTGTGTAATGAAGCGGAATATTTTCTTAAACATGGGATTTGTTGATTACTGATCTATTTTACTAAGTAGATACTGAAAGTCAGTTTAATTTGCTACTGTTTCTAAAAGCAATACCATTACGTTGATAAGGAAGCATTAGTCCCCATTTTCTCTTGTTTGTATTTAATATGCTTGCAAACATTTTAATGTGTTTTATGCAAATTGTTCTCAGTCACCTTTTAAAATGAAACCTGTTTTGTAAGCAGGCTTACATCTTTAATGCAGCCTCTTAGAGCTTCATTTTGTATTTAATTAGCTCCATAAAGGGGTCACAGTAGTCAAAAGACATCAGAGGTAATGTCATTCTAATACAGGCTAAACCACTGCGGATGCTGGAAATCTGAAACAAACAGAGAATGGTGGAGAAACTCAACAGGTCTAGCAGCACCTGTGGAGAGAGAAAAACAGAGTTAACATTTCGAGTCTGTTATGACTGCAGAATTAGGAAGAAATTCTGAAGAGGCTCTAAACTTGATTTTTTTGGTTAACTCTATTAACGCGTTCACTCTATTAACGCGTTCACTCTCTTTCTCTCTCCACAGAGACCGTGTTCTAATATTCTTAAATTTAAGAAATATTTATTTAAAGGACATTTTTGAAAGTTCTCTTTTTGGAACTCATGGGTCATCTGTTTGCCATGGCGACAGTTATGGACTTGGATGCTATTGTCCCAGAGGCTGATTGGATTATTTTCCTGTTCACATGGTTGCTTGTTGATTCTTTGCTTTTGTAAAAGGTTAAGTAGAATAAGATAATCGGTCTGAATGAAGCCCTGAGCTGTTTGATCGGTCTTCAATCACTTAACTCGAAAGGAGAGGATTTTCTGGCCCATCACATGTCCTGAAATTGCGTCTGATTAATAGTCTATGGCAACATGTCAGGGCTGAATGTCGGGTCAGTGCTGTTATCCACGGGTTCCTTTTCCCTGGTTAATACTTCTGAAGGATCCGTTTTAGATGGTGACCTAGAATTCCCGAAAGCTTCCTATGGCAGGCCTAGAAACAATCACAATGATGAGGGGAGAGAATCACTTCCCAACCCACACTCTCCCTGTTCTTTTAAGGATCTTGCATCTTACCCGGCAGAAGTAAAACGGTTACCGTGTCTGGAAGAGTGGCCTTGCTGTCCAGTGAACAGCTTTACATGTTCTACATCTTGTCAAATGCCAGTTTGCTTCAGGATTCAGATGAGTTTGAAGAGTTGATGCTCGAGGTTGCAACATTTGGGATCCAGACCCCGAGATATTTGCCTACCTAAGGGAAGGAGGTTTTGATGCCTCTGAATAGACGACCTCTCTCCTCTTCCCCCACCAAGGTGGGACGTTGGGTTTTGTCTGTCCTTGTACATCATACAATTTTACATTTAGGAGGGCAACCAGTCACTGAGAGGTTTGGAGTTAGCTGCTACACTCTGATGCAAAATACTGTATAGGCAGGCAGGTGGCAGGGTTGAAGTTTTCTCAGATTCTTGTGCCTATTGGGCTGTAATGATCAGTCTCTGCTGCTGGATGATAATCCTATTACCCCGATGGAAAATTTGTGTCTTTTTACAGTAGGATGAGTTTGGGATGTCCACCATGATTTATTGGGGTCAAACATGAACCAACCACCACTCAAATGTAGGGACTTCATAGAGTCCCCACGGTGTGGAAGTAGGACATTCAACCCATTGACTCCACACCAACCCTCCAAAGAACCCACCCGGACCCACTCCATCCCTGTAACCCTCTAGTTCCCATGGCTAATCCACCTAATCTGTATATCCCTGGACGCTAGGGGCAATTTAGCATGGCCAATCCACCTGACCTGCGCAACTTCGGACTGTGGGAGGAAACCGGAGCACCCAGAGGAAACCCACACAGACAAGGGGAGAATGTGCAAACTCCACACAGCCCTAAGGTGGAATCAAACCTGGGTCCTTGACGCTGTGAGGCAGCAGTGCTAACCACCGAGCCAGCATGGCACCCAATTTCGGGGGTGGGGAGGGGTGTTGTTGCTTAGTGAACTGTGACACTATCGGGACAGTAGAAACAGTTGGAGTTATTTTAAAGATTCTTTCAAAAAGGGAATAATGCTGAGAAGAAAGGTTTTCGATGAAGACATATTTGACTGGGGATAGTTTGAATGTATGACTTCCCTCAAACCGTGGTGGGCAGTGGGAATTCTGTAACTATCAGCATCAGATAAATATTTCAGTAAGCTCTGTTTGAAGGTAAAGTTTCAACTCAGCAAATGAGGAGGTTACCTACTGACAAAGCTCATATGCATTTGCTAGATAAATAAAGTTGTAACTGTGAACGTATTGAACAGGGCACCATTTTGAAAAAACTTATAAGCGAGTAGGTAACCTATTTTAAAGATTTAATTTGAAAGTCCTTGTCTCTTTTAGAGTATGTATTAGAATTCTTACTCATTACATTTCTAACTCTATTTGACAAGTAACTGTATTTTATAAATAAGGACAACAATGGAGAAAAATATTAAACCTTTTAATTCTGTATAATGTTTCGTAGATTTTTTTTTAAAACTGGATTGAACAGGTGACAGCAAAGGGTGGGTTTCATCCATAGTGCCTGCTCCTGATTACCATCCATTGAGTTTCGTTAGAAAGTGTTGATGCTTGGATTCAGGTGATGGAACTAACTGTTGAAACCCAATGTACTCTCAATTGCCTAACCTGGGGTATAGGCAATGGAAAAACTTTGAGATACGTTAGCCAAAGGTTGCTTATAGCTGTGGCAAGAAATCATAAGTGTATTATAGTACCAAGTATGGAACAGGCTGTTTTAAACCTATTACTGTATAAGGATAAAGGGTTAATAGTGATGTAATAGCAAAGAATCGTCAAGGAAAGAGTGATCATAAGATGGTAGAATTTCACATGGAGTGAGGATGAGAAACTTGGGTCTGAAACTAATGTCTTATATGTTTATATAATTACAAAAGTTTTAAAAACACGCTGGGTAGAGTAGACTCAATAAATAGATAAGTAAGTTGGGAGAAGGAGTGACAGAGAGAGAGAAGCAGAGGGTTCTTTAATAGAAGAGGCAGCAGAAAGGAATGAGTGATGCATTCAAACACAGTCTGTTGCCTCATCTCTTTATCCTAACCATGTGCCTCTGTCTGCGACAGGGCTGCTCATCGCCAATCGTGGTGAAGTTTGCGGACACTCAGAAGGATAAGGAGCAGAGGCGCCTGCAGCAGCAGCTGGCCCAGCAGATGCAACAGCTCAACACAGCGACCTGGGGAAACCTGACTGGCCTGGGTGCCCTGGGACCACAGTACCTGGCTGTAAGTGGTCATTGGGGAACCAAGAACAGTGGCGAAATTGGAACAAAAGAAGTTTTCGTACCCCAAAACATGCATACAGTCAGTCTTTTTTTTTATTTCTTTCTCTCTTGATGCAGCATAAGTGGGGGATGTGAATTGGATGTCATTAATTTATTTTCCTTCAGGGAAGGGTGGAGGAGACGAATACCCTCTGTACAGTTGGGAAAATGTTGAATATTATCTGCAAGCCTCATTCTCTGTTGTGGTTTACATTGAATGCAGTAACTTCACAAACATCACACTTTAGTCTTCTCCCTTCAGTCATTGTTTGGTTTCTAGCCACCAGCTTGTTTTTTTTTTCTCCTCCAATATCACTGTTATTCTGAATCCAAGCAGCAGTTCCAGGACACCGTCAAAACCTCTTTGTAAAGTGGTTGGATGTTCTGAGCTATGCTTCCCTCTCCTAAAAGAAGCACTTGCATTGATATAGTGCCTTTCATGACTTGGGACATGCACAGTGCTTTACAGCTGATCAAAATAGTTTTTGAAATGTGACCACTTTTGTAATTTTACAAACGAGCTCCTACATTATCAATGATAATGGACAGATAATTAGTTTTTAATCTTTGGCAGAGTTATAAATATTTGATTGGCACTGAGGAGAACCTCACAACTTCTATTAAAAATAATACAGATCCATGCAACCGAGCAGATGTCTCAATTAAACATCTAATTGGAAAGATGACATATCTGAAGAGCAGAGCTTCCTCAGTAAAGCACTGAAGAACCAGTCCCTGGTGCAGGATTTCAACCCATAACTTTCTGACCCTAAGGCTTCCAGTGAACCACAGCTAGCACCAGAAAATTGCTGAGTTTTACTTAGTTAATGCTATGCAATAAATAAAGACCATCAGTGTTATGTCTGTGCTGATCTGTATCAAGACTGCTCATCTCCAATGCCAGCTTATTGCACATCCTGTAAACCAAACCATTCTCGTTCCTTAAGCGTTCTGGCTGCAGCATTGGGGATTAATTACTCCAGAAGAATAAAATGGATATTTGCAAAGTGGTGTTGCTGCAACACAAGGCTGTGGGTTCACAGCAGGGTTGGTGCATTCAATGCACACTGACACCTCTGCGCAGTTCCAAGGGAGTGCTGTGTCACCACACATGCAGTCTCCCACACTGAGTCTGTCCACTTGATGGATGTTGAAAAACCAAGTCTCATGGTACAATTCAAAAAAATTAGTCAGTTGGCTCATTATTCCAAAAACAAAATGAGCCAGTTGCTGCTGTTTGTGCATCTTGCTGTGCCTTGGTCGACAAGCACTTCACTATGTAACAACAGTGACTGCCCTTCCAAAGTAATTGATGGGCTGCAGAGCACTTTGGAACATGCTGGGAATGTGAAAGAGGTCCCAGTGAATGCAAGTTTTTATTTTGCATAGTTGCTGTTGATATAACGTCGGCTGGCAGCATTTGGAGGAAGGTTGTTACAGGATTGTCAGGAAAACATCCACTTTACTCAGGAAAACCACACCAGGTCAAATTGTTGACAAATGGCAATGAACAAGGTGCCAGGATTGGACCATTCAGTAAGCTCTTGGCTGATCTGACTGTAACTTCAAAACCACATTCCCCTCAGTTCCATAACCTTTCACCCCCATACTTAGTAAGAATCTGTCTCCACGTTAAAGTACTCCTGGTCTCGGCTTCCACTATTTCCTCAGGAAGAGAATTCCAAAACATTCCATTTTTGGAAAAAAGAGTCAACAAATGACATAATTGGAACTCATGAATGAAACTCTCCTTATCACAGCAGGTGATTTCTCCTACACAAGTGAAGGACAGAAAAACAGAATCCTTACATTGCGAAAAGAGGCCGTTTGACCCATCAAGTCTGCACTGACCCTCCAAAAAGCATCCAACCCAAACTCACCCCCAACCCTATCCCCACAGCTCCATATTTCCCATGGCCAATCCACCTAGCCTGCACATCCCTGGACACTCTAGGCAATTTGGCATGGCCAATCCACCTAATGTGCACATCTTTGGAGAAAACCAGAGCACCTGGAGGAAACCCACAAAGACATGGGGAGAATGTGCAATCTCCACACAGTCACCCAAGGGTGGAATCAAACCCGGGTCCCTGGCACTGTGAGGCAGCAGTGCTAACCACTGACCCACCGAGCTGCCTATGGATTGATTCATAACACGGATTGTCTGAGTTTGTGCAAAATCAATCCGAGTCACTTTCAGCAGTGCAATCTCCAGGCGTGATGGTTGGAGGGGGGAATTACCAAATTATTTCCATTTGGGCCTGAGATGATGGTGTTTCTCTCTGCAGCAGCAGCAGCAGCAGTACTCAGATGTAAATGAGGTGGGAAGGCTGTCTCCTGAGGAACTGCAGCTGCTGCCCATGCTGGAGTCTGTGGGCCACTTGCCCAAGTGGTTGCAGCTGCTGCTTGGATTTCAAGCAGAGAGCGGCACTTTCAATGTAAATCATGGAATCATTAACACACAGAAGGAGGCCAATTGGCTATTCTGCCTGCGCCGGCTCTTTGAGAAAGAGCCTATCAGTCCCACTCCTCCGGCCCTTTCCCAATTGCCCTGTAAAGGTCTCCCCCGGGATTTGAATAGTGCTTTCCTGGATTGTCACTGTTCTTAGAAAACTAGATTCCTTTAACCCATCCATCTTCCCCTGCCATCAGCAATAATAATTTCCTATTGTGGATATTATCCAGATAGTAGCAAATTATCATTCAGTCACTTGCCTGGGATTGGCTTCCCTCAGCATCGAAATAGTCCAAGATCTGAATCAGAAACTATCTGAACTGACTGCTGTGAAGGTCAAAGAGAAAAAGCTATCAGTAATTTCAAGACTGTCATCTAATCTCAGGATTGAAGTAGTGATATGCTATTTAAAGTTTACCATTAGTTTCTTTCTGTAGTACAGGTTCAACTTGAATATTTGGAATCCCATCCAGCCATTTATGTTGTTATAGTGAGTGCACAGACAGACCACCCCACAGCATCATTTATCCTCCAAACAAACTTCCTGTCACTCCTTTTTTTTAATGATTTGGAGATGCCGGTGTTGGACTGGGGTGTACAAAGTTAAAAACCACACAACACCAGGTTATAGTCCAACAGATTTAATTGGAAGCACTAGCTTTCGGAGCGATGCTCCTTCATCAGGTGATGAAGGAGCAGTGCTCCGAAAGCTAGTGCTTCCAAATAAACCTGGAGTTGTGTGATTTTGAACTTTTTTTTAAAACTAATTATCTGATATTGCCGTCACATCATTAACTGAAATCTCCTTAAATTCATGATGCAACTTCAATCATTCAATGTACCAGCAAATTCCCTGTTTTAGCCCACGTTTTGGGTAAAGAGTTTTCTCCTAAATTTCTAATTGGCTTTATTAGTGTCCATTATATACTTCCAGAACCTAGTATTTTCCTGCCCACAAGTGGAAGTGACTCTTTTTGCATCAAACAATATTTTCATCATTCTCTCTAAGAGAAGGAGCCCTAGTTATGATTACTGTCCATTTAGTTGTACAGTCTCCTGCTGTACTCTGTCCCCATGACATGTACACAGAGTAACTGCAGGTTGGTGTGCTTCAGACGAATCTGATGTGAGCCATTGGCTCTGGATGTTAATCTCTTTATTAGATTTGGATGTAAGTGAATTGGACTGTAACAACATGAGGGAAAAATTGCCTGTCATTTATGCTTTACTTTTGTGTGGACATAACACTTTCAGTGCATAAAATCTGAATTCCTACATGATTGGTGTTTGGGAAAGCCGGAAGAAGGCTTATGATTCTCTTGGTGAGAAGTAGCCGTGAAATGAAACTTGACAGCAGTACGCACAGAACGTGCGGTAAGGTGTCAGGCAGAATGTATCAGAGTGAAAACATCTCTGTAGCAGAGTCAAAGAAGGTTCTCTGTCAGTGCATGTGCCCGGTTTGCTGAGACAACCTGAGAGAAGTGATCAATTATACTTCCAAGCAAAAGATCAAGTCAGGAAAGCACAGAATATACTTTTCCATGCATAGTGTTATTTGGATGCATTATCATCATTGAATTTAAATCACCCATAATGTTTATAGAACACTTTTTTTGACACAGAAAGAGGCCATTCAGTCTCTCATAACTGTGCTGCTGAGTCTTTGAAAAAGCTACTCAAATATTTCTCTCGTGACTCTAAATAAAAGGGAGTTAGAGGACAACTTGGTGAAAAATATTAAAATGTAGGTTGGAGTCTGCCAAAGGGGAACAAATCTGACTGGGCTCACAATCCCATTCACCATCCAGTGACTTGCGTTGTGGAGTATCCACATGTAGATGTTACGTTAACACTCTCCACACTGTACCCCTTCCCCCTCACATGGCGAAGCAACCTGCTGTTTGGCTGCAGGAGTGTAAGGTAACCAGCAGCTCTGGAATAGCTGCTGTCGGATACAGGTCAGCAGGCGCCATGGGAAAAGAAAGGATTGTAAATTGTCTGGGGCAGGGGAGTAGATTAGAATTACAGGGACTTTACAGCACAGAAACAGACCATTGGCTGTGCCAATGATTTTGCTGGCACATGAACCTGCTCCCATCCTCCTTTATCGAAAGTCATCTGCATATATTTCTGTTCTGTGCTCCCCCCAGTTCTAGCTTTCTCTCAGATGCGTGCACACCACCTACCTCGTGTTACTCTGCCTGGCAACACAATCCACATTCTCAACAGAGAAGCGATACCGAACATTTCTAGCTCCGTCGAGGGCTGCTAGCATTAATAACAAGCTAAGCCTTCCAGGCACAATGTTAAAATGAGGTCCCTTCTGCCCCACCAAGTGCAATTAAAATATCCTATGGCAATGTTCATAGAGTCATAGAGATGTACAGCATGGGAACAGACTCTTTGGTCCAACTAGTCCATGACAACCAGATATCCTAAATTCATCTAGTCCCATCTGCCAGCATTTGCCCCATATCCCTCTAAACCATTCTTATTTGTATACCCATCTCAATGCCTCTTAACTGTTGTAATTATATCAGCCTCCACAACTTTCTTCGGCATCTCATTCCATATAAGCACTACCCTCTGCTTGGAAAAATTGCCCCTTCAGTCTCTTTTGCATCTTTCATCTCTCACCTTAAACCCATGCCCTCTCGTTTTGGACTCCCCCATTCCAGCAAAAAGACCTTGTCTATTTACCCTATCCATGCCACCCTCATGATTTTATAAACCTCTATAAGGTCACCCCTCAGTCTCTGACACTCCAGGGAAAACAGCTCCAGCCTATTCAACCTCTCCCTATAACTCAAATCCTCCAAATCTGGCAACATCCTTATAAATCTTTTCTGAACCCTTTCAAGTCTCACAACATCCTTCCTGTAGGAAGGAGACCAGAATTGCATGCAGTAGTGGTCTAACCAATGTCCTGTACAGCCACAACATGACCTTCCAACTCCTGTACTCAATGCTCTGACCAATAAGGAAAAGCAAAGAAGAGCTGGGGCTGAGTGACCTGACTAATATGAATCCCTCAAGAAACATCCTTCAAATCAGAGTATCCTTTCATGTGTCTTTGTGGGATCTTGCTGAGCTCCAAGTGCTTGCCTTTTTTTTTTCACATTACATCCGTTACCGTACTTCACAAGAACTTTCCTGGCTGGAAAGCATGAGGGGCACCTTAAAGTCATGGAAGGCACTATATAAATGCAAGTTCCTTGTCTTTCTTTCTTTGAGATACAGCAGAGGATCAGTTTTTCCAGACCCAAGTTTGTGATAGTAAAATGTGTTTACAGTATTCAGTGTGTTTCACAACTGTACAGAGAGTAATATGTTGGACCAGTTGGCCCTCTAGAGGTTTGAGGACCTAAAAACTGTGGGACCTTATATGTTTTGAAAGTCTTTGTGTTTTACTGAGGGTACGCTCTGAGGGAGGTGGGGTACGACTCCTATAAATGCATTTGAAGTAACAGAGGATATCTGAACCAGTTCCATCGATGTTCAGAAAGCCCTTTTGCTCAAATTTAAATGGTGCTACACAAATTCAATATGATATGGAGTTTCTCACTTAATGTGATCCAGGGACAAAGAAGCTTTTTGTATATTGGTTGAGCCATGTCTGTAACTCTTGCACATTTTGGGTAGATAATCCTGTATATTTTCCACTCTCTGCCAACATTAATGAATACAGATGGAACGAGTGTCCCCATGTCCACTGCGAGTGGTTTATTGCTGTCCCATTCACCATGAGTGCTGCTAATTAGGGCTATCAGTAATTCTTAAAAACCTGTTCACAGGTGTTGAATGCCGATGTAGAATTTGGAGAAATTTAAAGAACACTCAGCCGGGCAGTTGTCAGGTTATCAGGGTATGGCTGAGACTGATTCTGGAGATGGATCTTTGCCCTGGCTGAGTGTGCTCTCTTGCTTCCACACCTCAGGCAGGTATCACTGGTGGCTGAAGAGAGTCCCTCTCCCTGTGCTTCCAGCTTGCGTTACTTCCCCATATGTTACTGTGTCTGCCTCTTTCCCTGACAACCCACGGACTAGATTGTGTGCTCTACTCCTGCAGCCTCATACAGGGTCTGCCCGGTCTGCAGCTGGATCCCTGAGCTGCCTCTGACACGATCATGCCACGGTGACAATCCAGCCGGTTTGGTCAGTATCCACGGTGACAATCCGGCCGGTTTGGTCACTATCCATGGTGACTCTGGCCGGTTTGGTCACTATCCACCGTGATTCTCCAACCGGTTTGGTCAGTATCCACGGTGACTCTTGAGGGGTAAGGAGTATTGCAACAATAGTTGCTGCCTCACTCCATCCCCTAATGCCATAACAACATGCTGGAGATGTCCTATCACCAGTTCAGTCCAATAATGCAATGGAGTCACTGCACATGATGCAGTTTTGCTTCATTGTTCATTGTGCTGTGCATATACAGCTGCAAGGCTAGGTGTCAAGCGTATTTTTCCAAAATGGAAATCATTTTGAAGAAAGCTCAAATTTTCAACCATAGCATTTATTGTTGTGCTGTCTAGCTGCAAACTTGCCTGTGTGTGTGTGTGTATGTATGTATGTATATACGCATGTGCGTGTGTATGTGCACATGTGAACACTCATGCCCACGAACACACGTTACGTGCACACATTTGTGCGTGCACTGTTTCTGTGCATGTTTGTGTGGCTGCATTTATGTGCACGTGAGTTTGAGTTCATGTTTGTGTGTGTTTGCAAATGCGCATGTTTGTGTTGTCATATTTATTTGTGCTCATGTGTCAGTATGTCTGCACATGCATGTCTGTGTGCATGCATATGTCTGCAAACGTGTTTGTGTAACATTTGTTCCATCTCTCAACGCCATACTCATTTTCAAAAGGCATGTTTTGATGTAATCTCTGCCCCTCTGGGAAGAATCTTGTGATGTCTTCCTGTGAACTTGTTCTGTGCAATTCAAGATTTAATGAAGAAGGAATAACTTCATTTTAGGTTTAAAATAACATTCAGTTACTCAGCCTTGAGTAATCTTCACCTCATTCACTGACACAGCGAGAGTAACTGTCTCTGTAAGGATGTGTGCTGTCATCTGCAGAGAGACCCTATAACCCCCCACCGCTGTGTGAGCCAGTACACATTCATGCAGAACAACCTGCCTGTTCAGAATCACCTATTCTTCCCTGACATAGCAGCTGCTATTATGAAGTTTCCAGTGCTCTTGGCTCTGCAGCCGTCTTGGAGTTAACAGTGCCGAGAAGCCAGAGCTGTTTATAATCAACGTGAGATCCACTTTGCATCCCTCAAGATCAAATAGAAGAAAGGTGATAAATGTACAAGTTAGCTTTGTACACGATCTGGTTGAACATATCCACTTGATTATGGAGAGTTGCAATTAGTCATGGAATGTTGTTTTAAGTGGATGGTGGGTTTAGAGGTACTAAACTGATGAATTGTTTTCAGGATGATGATAATGTTGAATTGTTATCTTACCTGGCCTTGAGAAAGATCAGACATTAATGTGAATTTATGCACAACACTAGTAGGAGCATTCAGTATATCAGACTGGAAAATGAGCTTCTGAATATAATTTTTTGAAAATCAAGAGCTTAAAGTTTCACATTACAATGGGATTATTTTATTTATTCACAGCTTTTGCAGCAAGCAACTTCGACGAGTAACCTGGGTGCATTCAGCGGCATTCAACAAATGGCAGGTGAGTAAGAGCCATTCCATGTTGTTTTCTTCTGTAGAAATGCCTTGTCAATTGCTCCGCCACGTTCTCATTGGGGTGGTTATGCCTTTGGGATGCACTCTGACAGTACACAAGGCTGCTATTGGAGCAACTCGACCCTCTTTCATTTGGGTGACAATAGTGCGCATGAAGCAACACAAGGCATCATCCAATGGCTTCACAAAACATTGAACTTCCAGTGGTTGAAACAGTGTTCAAAATTAGCTCCGCAGTCAGTTCTGGCAAGTTTGTTACCTGAATCCAATCTTGAACCAGAAGTAGACAAAAAGATGAGGTGAAGGTGCCTTGGATTTTGAAGTTTGTTTTGACAATGATTCACTGAGTACCTCAGTACCCTTTGTAACTATCACCTCTGTACCATATGATATTAATGATGTGGAGGTGCCAATGTTGGACTGGGATGGACAAAGTCAGAAAGTCATGCGACACCAGATTATAGTTCAACAGGTTTATTTGAAAATGCAACCTTACGGAGCACTGCTCCTTCATCAGGCTTCACCTGGTGTTGTGTGACTTCTGAAATAAGATATTAAAACACAGCAAAACAAAACAAGGTTGTGGTTTGTTAAAGGTGTACCTTTCTTGTTCATAAATGGACAGACGCTAACCCTAAGTTCTGGAATGGTGAGTGAACTTCTTGCTAACGATTTTATTATTGATTGATGCCTCGTTTCACAGAAAATTGACCTAAAAAGAAACTGATGTGGGCTAAGCATGGGCACGCTGGAGTTACTAAAAGGATTTGAGAAGGAGCTAACTTTGTTGCATGTCAGAGGTAACCTTGATTAGGATGGGAGTTGATGGACCTAAGGGCCTCTCTGGATTCTCCATTTAATATGCAATTGAATTAATGAAGTGTACTCTCAGAGACAAGGAGCTCTCATCTTCACAAAAGTCAGGATCATATTTTAGGATGAGAGGACTGAAAATGCTGGTAGGCAGGAGTTTCTGGCCTCTGTTAGGAAATATTGAATTGAATTTATTGTCACGTGTACCGAGACGTATTGAGCTGATTGTTTGCTGCCTTAATCATTTCAATGCTTTTATGGTTTTAAAGGTGGGGTAAGGAATAATACTGAGGACTTCAGGTTTGTTGTGATCATGCACAGGATAGATAATACCGATACCATCAATCCGGCACACTCACACACATTCACACTCGCGCACGCACTCGCACACGCACTCTCACACACACATTCACACTCACGCACACATTCACATTCTCACTCGCTCACTCACACACACATGCACAAGCAATTGTTTCAGTGGCTCTATAATTACATCACCATTTAGTGCATGTCAACATCATAATAGGAGCAGTTTAGCTCCTTGAACCTGCCCCACCCTTAAATATCTGATCTTCTCACTCACTCCATATTCCCTCCTTATCCAGAATATATGCAATTACACCTGTCTGGGATGGGCAATTACAACAGTTCACAACCATCTAGTTGAGGAAATTTCTGCTCAGTCCTGAATGGAGGTCTACTATCCGGGAAAATTATTCTTGACTCAAGATTCCAAGTACTTTGAAATAACTGCACAGAGGCCAACATCCCATCAACAACTCACCCTTTATTTACATGTGTACTGTATATGGAGTTTTTGCTCAGAGCTGACTCCTAAAGTGAGGAGAAGCCTTGTTTATATCTGTCAGCCAGGACTCCCTGATTAACCCAGAGAGATCCACCTGGTCAATTCATTTCACGCTACATACTCTATCGAGGAATCTGAACATTTTATGTATTTAATATATGGCTTTACATATGAACGAACTGAAACTAACATGGTCATCCTAACAGGTGAAAGACAACATACAGTCCAGTTTTTTTCAGTATATCATTTCAGTGGCCTCACACTGTAAACTTTTGCTATAAATTCTGTATCCTATGATCTTATTCTCCACAACCACCTGATGAAGGTGCGTCGCTCCGAAAGCCAGTGCTTCCAAATAAACCTGTTGGACTATAACCTGGTGTTGTGTGATTTTTAACTTTGTCCACCCCAGTCCAACGCCAGCATCTCCAAATCATGTATTTAACAAGTTTGCTTCTAATTCTTCTAAACTCTAGAGATTATAAACTCTTCAGGCTCCATTTTTCTTCATCGGATAAGCCGGTTTATCAGAGGAATCTGGAAGGTGAATCTTTGTTGGAACCCCTCTTGGGCATCTATATCTTTTCTCGAGTACAGACCCCAAACCATATGTGGTAGTGACACTCCATCCGATTTGTGTCTGCTAGCATAGACTTGCTGCATGCCACATCGTATACAATTTAAAAGTGAATGATGCTTGTTTGTGACCTTATGAACAGTATGTTCGTGAATGCAGTGCAGCTTAGTGAACAGAGCCCCAAACCCCAGGTGTGATTTTGACAAATCTTTATGCCTTTGCAGCATGATATCCTTAACCTTTTCTTATAACCACCTCATAAAAAAGGCCAACCCCCATATTATCTCCAGTTTTCCCTGTGCCATTTCATTCACAAAATGCTTATTGATAGTGAGATTTTTAGATTTGAGGTAATGGCCAGTCACCCAGAACCCCACAGTGCCACAGGAGCCCTCATTCCATTTGATGAATGATCCTCATTGTTGCACCTCTAAGTGCCTTGGTTCCTCCAACAGTATCTGCTGTTCCTCAGAAGACATTATTAGTTGCAGTTATTAATGAACTATTATAGCTGGGAGGGTGAGTGACTGCAGTCTGAAATCTTTTCAGGCACCATGCCACATACCGATAATTACTGTGATGATGCTTCAGGGTGCTTGTTGAGTGTGTCTGTTAAAAGCATGCCTAGTCAGTGGCATTCCTAAATCAAGTGTTTCAGAGCATATTACTGAATCCACATCCAATTTAAGCCATTAAATACCAAACGTGGAATGAGAAATGCAACATGACCCACATCAACATTAAGGGCTTTTGCCCAAAATGTCGATTTTCCTGCTCCTCGGATACTGCCTGACCTGTTGTGCTTTTCCAGTACCACACTCTCGACTCTAATCTCCACCTACTGCAGTCCTCACTTTCGCCACATCAACATTAAACCATTTCCCACAGTTTTTGGGTGCTAAATTAAAGCTGCATTTCCCACATCATATTAGAGGAGCATTGTACGCTAGAGCACAAAAGCCAAGGCTGAAGCTGTGATGTGTTACCGAGGGAAGGCTGCATTGTTGGAGATGTTGTCTTGAGGATGAAACCTAAAACCAAGAGCCTATTGGCAGCTTCAGGTGAAGGTCCCATGATTCCATTTTGAAGGACAGTAGCATATTCTTCCCAGCATCTTGGCTTATTTTTTATCCTTCAATCAACATTTAGCAAACATTTATCTAATTCTTGTTACACTGTGGAAGACTGCTCCGTGCAAACCGGCTGCTCTTGTTTCCTACGTGTGTTTTGAAGTGTGGTCGCGGCTGTACTTAGTTTTAAAGTTCTTGGGCGAATTCTCTGACCGTGAGCAGCGCTATATAAATAAAAGTCTCTTTTTTTTCCCTCATAGTAAAAGACACCGGATGGAGTTAATGTTTTCTTAAAAGCTCTTTGGTGTGTCCACCTGGGTGTTTATACAGAGTTATTTTAAAAGTTTGATACGACGATGGAGAAATACGGGCCGAGAGCAGGCGGGTGACGTTAGTTTAGTTTGGGAACATGGTCGGCAGTGACTGGTTGGACCGAAGGGTCTGTTCCTGTGCTGTATGACTCTGGTTATTGCCCATTTTGTTGTAGTTGAATAACCCTTTGTTTCGGAACATGGAAAAAGCCGGCTATTCAAATCCTTGAGGATTTCTGACATTGCCTGTCATGATAATTTACATTTCACCTTGTTTACCCACATTGGTACTTTAATCAGTACTAGATTTGCTGAACAAAACTCTATCGATCTGAGTTTTGAATTTTTCAATTGAGCCACTAGACTCAACAACTTTTTGGCAGCAGAGAGTTTACAGCTTTCGGTCACTTTTTTAGTGAAGAAATGCAGTCTGACTTCACTCCTGAACACATGACCCAGGAATATGACTAGGTCACTCAGCACTATGAGCCTCCTTTACCATTCAGTAAGATTACAGCTGATCTGAATGTCTACATTCCAAATCATCTTTCGTCCCCTCAATAATCAAGAATCTATCTCCAATAAATTCATGAGAGGCATGGATACGGTAAATAGACAAGATCTTTTCCCTGAGGTGGGGGAGTCCAGAACTAGAGGGCATAGGTTTAGGGTGAGAGGGGAAAGATTTAAAAAGGACCTAAGGGGCAACTTTTTCACGCAGAGGGTGGTGCGTGTGTGAAATGAGCGAGCAGAGGAAGTGGTGGAGGCTGGTACAATTACAGCATTTAAAAGTCATCTGGATGGATATATGAACAGGAAGGGTTTAGAGTGATCTCGGTCAAATACTGTCAAATGGGACTAGGTAAGGTTAGGATATCTGTTCGGCATGGACCCATTGGACCGAAGGTGTGTTTCTGTGCTGTACATCTCCAGGACTCTGTGTATTCTAACCAAGCTCCTTTACAAGTGAAGCAAGACTCCAGTACTGAAATTCTCTTGAAGGGTAAAATATATCTCTTGAGAAGAATGTTGGAAAGGAAATAATGACAAAGTCACTCGAGGACCAGAGGACTGTTCTCTCATTAGAGAGAAGCGACTGGTGGTGACTTCTGTCCTGTGGGTCAACATGCCTCAGGCTAGGGGCAAGGTTGAGATGGTGGGACTTCCCGGCAACTACACTAATTTGGAAGTGTAATCTCCTCTTTCATTTACAATTTTGCTTTATGAATATTATGAGCAATAGAAAGGAGTTATTACCTCCTTACACAAATGTTTGTTCAGTATTTTGCTGTGCTCCGGTATGATATAATGTAGAATAACTGAAGTGTATTTTTGTATTGTAAACAAGTCAGGTGTTAGAGCTAGGCCAATGAGCTGTAGGAACAAAGCTTTGCATATATTAAGTTAAAAATCACACAACACCAGGTTATAGTCCAACAGGTTTAATTGGAAGCACACTAGCTTTCGGAGCGACGCTCCTTCATCAGGTGATGGTGGAGGGCTCAATCCTAACTCAGAATTTCAAGGCTTAACAGACAATCAATTTTTCAATGTATAATTTCAGTTACATGACACTGTAAATTTTTGCTTTAAATTCTGTTAGGATTGAGCCCTCCACTACCACCTGATGAAGGAGCGTCGCTCTGAAAGCTAGTGTGCTTCCAGTTAAACCTGTTGGACTATAACCTGGTGTTGTGTGATTTTTAACTTTGTACACCCCAGTCCAACACCGGCATCTCCAAATCTTTAATATATTAACTGGCCATTTTGGTTAACAAAATGTTCGGGTGGCATGGTTGCACAGTGGCTAGCACTGCTGCCTCACTGCGCCAGAGACCCCGGTTCAATTCCCACCTCAGGCAACTCTTTCATCCCACAGTCCAAAAATGTGCAGGTTAGGTGAATTGGCCATGCTAAATTGCCTGTAGTGTTAGGTGAAGGGGTAAATATAGGGGAATGGGTCTGGGTGGGTTGCTGTTTGGAGTGTCAGTGTAGACTTGTTGGGCAGAAGGGCCTGTTTCCGCACTCTAAGTAATCTGAGTACCTAGAACATTAGCCTGGTCCTCAGACTACTCTGGTGATGTTACCACTGTGCTACTGCCTCCCAAAGATTGCGAAGCTCACATCATAAGTGTCTCTTATCACATCCTTTCTAGGTGAATTGGCCATGCTAAAATTGTCCATAGTCTTAGGTGCATTAGTCAGAGGGAAATGGGTATGGGTGGTTTACTCTTCGGAGGGTCGGTGTGGACTGGTTGGGCTGAAGGGCTTGTTTCCACACTGTAGGAATCTAATCAAACCTGGATTTATAGTGTGTCTTCAATATTAAAAAGATAGCCTCAAGGACTTCATTTGTAGCTATACAGGTAGTTGACAGACTCCAAGCAAAAAAGGACTAAGAGCTTTCTGAAGATTATTTGCAGAATCCCTACGGTGTGGAAGCAGGCCATTCAGCCCATTAACTCCACACTGACTCAGACCAAAGAGCATTCCACCCAGAAAGACCCCTCTATCCTATCCCTATCATCCTGTATTTCCCTTGGCTAATCTACCTAGCCTGCACATTCATAGACACTACGGGATGATATCCCACAATCATTCCACCTAACCTGCATATCCTTGGACACTATGGGCAATTTAGCATTGCCAATCCACCTGACCTACACATCTTTGGATTGTGAGAGGAAACCCATTCAGACGGGGAGAATGTGCAAACTCCACACAGGCAGCTGCCCGAGGCGGCAATCGAACCCGAGACCCTGGCTGTGTGAGGGAGCAGTGCTTTCCCCTGAGCCACCATTGTGCTAGATGGAATTTGAAGTAGGATTTTGGAGCGCAAAGTTTTGAAGTCGCGGGAGACTGTAGCAAGAGGTCACAAAGGGAGTGCTGTGCTCTCATGTATGAGCTCCGTGCACAAAGCGCACAACCTCATGAGCTGCAGCTGAATGCATGGTAGATGCTGCATGACGGAACAATAGTTAACCATAAAAGCAGGATATTTGAGTAGATTAGATTAGATTAAATTCCCTACAGTGTGAAAACAGGCCCTTCGGCCCAACAAGTCCACACCGACCCTCCGAAGAGTTACCCACCCAGACCCATTTCCCTCTGACTAATGTAACTAACGCTATGGACAATTTACCATGGCCAATTCACCTGACCTGCACATCTTTGGATTATGGGAGGACACCCACACAGACACAGGGAGAGCGTGCAATTGTGCTCAAGATTGAGATATCTAGAATTTAACAATTGGCGCGGGCAATTCAGAGGTTAGGAAGTGTGTAAAAACAAATCAGTCAAGTGTGTGAGCCCGGTCTTCCTCTCAGGGCGACTGACTCATAGTTTGGAAACAGCCAGCCACAGTGAGCTGCTGATAACTAGTACCTCTAAGAGGAGATGGGCAGGGAGAGTTTTATTTCAACCTTACTACTCTCAGCTGAATATTTAGAATTGTGCACTTTGTCGAAAATAAAATTCTGCTCCATTTCTACTCTTGTGCCCAGTATCAAAGCCCCACACAGCTGAATATTCTTATCTGAAACTTTTGATTTTATTTACAATGAGAAGGCCATGTAAATTTAATTTAATGTTCACCTTAGATAATTTCTCCTCTTACTGTGCACAATGATTAGCATAAATCTGCATATCAATAAGTGGGAACAGATGTCAGATGTTAGGAGTGGCTGCCAATCACTAACGGTTAAAAAGTGACAGATGGATGATTCTCTCTGGGTCTATTACAGTGTCCACGCTAGAGATTCAGGAAGTTGTTCAGACCTCAGCTGTGCCAGGATTAGAATACACGTCTTACAAACAGACACACAATCAACTTCACAAAAGCAAGAGTTTCATTCTCTATCATTAAACTTATTAAAATTCCCCTGACTCAAAACCTGCCCATCCAGAACAGAGGTCGTCACCTTAAAATTAGAAGAAAATTTTTCCTTCTCTCAGACAGTTAAGTGTCCCTGAAATTCCCTTCCTCAATAGGCAGTGGGTGCAAAATCTATACATATTTTTAAGGCAGAGATAAATACTTGAAAAACGCTGGAATTTCTGGGGAAACCCAGCAAGTCTGGCAGCATCTGTGGAGAGAAATCGGAGTTAATATTTCAGGTCAAGTGTGACCCTTATTCAGAACAGAATGGTAACTGGACTGAAAACATTACTAGTGTTTCTCTGTCCACTGATACTGCCAGATCTGCTGAGTTTCTCCAGATTTTTGGTTCAGATTTCCAGCAGCTGCAGTTATAGAGTCGTAGAGATGTACAGCACAGAAACAGACCCTTCGGTCCAACTCATTCGTGCTGACCAGATATCCTAAATTAATCTAGTCCCATTTGCTAGCATTTGGCCCCATCCCTGAAAACCTTTCCTATTCGTATACCCATCCAAATGCCTTTTAAATATTGTAATTGTACCACCACTTCCTCTGGCAGCTCCCGCACCCCAGGCCTTGTCTATTTACCCTATCCATGCCCCTCATGATTTTATAAACCTCTGTAAGGTCACCCCTCAGTCTCTGACGCTGCAGGGAAAACAGCCCCAGCCTATTCAGCCTCTCCCTATAGCTCAAATTCTCCAACCCTGGCAACATCCTTGTAAATCTTTTCTGAACCCTTCAAGTTTCACAACATCCTTCCGATAGGAAGGACACCAGAATTGCACGCAATGTTCCAAATGTGGCCTAACCAATGTCCTGTATAGTCGCAACATGACCTCCTAGCTCCTATACTCAGTGCTGTGACCAATAGAGGAAAGCATATCAAACGCCTTCTTCACTATCCTATCTATCTGCGACTTCACTTTCAAGGAGCTATGAACCTGCACTCCAAGGTCTCTTTGTTCAGCAACACTCCCCAGGACCTTACCATTAAGTGTATAAGTCCTGCTCTGGTTTGCATTTCCAAAATGCAGCGCCTCACATTTATCTAAATTAAGTTCCATCTGCCACTCCTCAGTCCATTGGCCTACCTGATCAAGATTCTGTTTTAATCTGAGGTAATATTCTTCACTGTCCACTACACCTCCAATGTTGGTCTCATCAGCAAACTCTGTATTCCATGAGATCTAACCTTGCTAACCCATTTCCCATGGGGAACCTTGTCAAACGCCTTACTGAAGTCCATATGGATCGCATCTACTGCTCTGCCCTAATCAATCCTCTTTGTTACTTCTTCAAAAACCTCAATTAAATTCATGAGATGTGACTTCCCACGCACAAAGCCATGCTGACTATCTCTAATCAGTCCTTGCCTTTCCAAATGCATGTAAATCCTGTCCCTCAAGATTCCTTCCAACAAGTTGCCCACCACCGATGTCAGGCTCATTAGTCTGCAATTCCCTTGCTTTTCCTTACCACCTTTTTAAAATAGTGGCCACACGTTAGCCAACCTCCAGTCTTCTGGCAATTCACCTGTGACTATTGATGATACAAATACCTCAGCGGGAGGCGCAGTAATCACTTCCCTAGCTTCCCACAGAGTTTTAGGGTACATCTGATCAGGTCTGAGGGATTTATCCACTTTTATGTATTTCAAGACATCCAGCACTTCCTCCTCTGTAATATGGACATTTTTCAAGATGTTACTATCTTTTTCCCCACATTCTATATCTTCCATATTCTTCTCCACAGTTACCACTGATGCAAAATCCTCATTTATTATATCCCCACATCTCCTGCGGCTCCTCACATAGGCTGCCTTGCTGATCTTCGAGGGGCCCTATTCTCTCCCTAATTACCCTTTTGTTCTTAACGTATTTATAAAATTCCTTTGGATTCTCCTTAATCCTATTTGCCATAGCTATCTCTTGTCCCCTTTTTGCCCTCCTGATTTCCCTCTTAAGTATACTCCTACTGTCTTTATACACTACACTTTTAAGGATTCACTCAATCTCTCCTGTCTCTGCCTGACATATGCTTCCTTCTTTCTCTTAACCAAAACCTCAATTTCTCTAGTCATCCAGCAATCCCTACGCTACCAGCCTTTCCTTTCACCCTTTTGAAAGTTCTTGCCTAATACGCTCAAAATTAGCCTTCCTCCACATCTGGAGCACCATGTACAGTTTGGTCACCTTACAGAGTCATAGAGTCATAGAGTAGAGATATACAGCTTGGAAACAGACCCTTTGGTCCAACCTGTCCATGCTGACCAGATATCCCAACCCAATCTAGTCCCACCTGCCAGCACCCAACCCATATCCCTCCAAACCCTTCCTATTCATATAGGTAAAAACAATGACTGCAGATGCTGGAAACCAGATTCTGGATTAGTGGTCCTGGAAGAGCACAGCAGTTCAGGCACTATCCAAGGAGCTTTGAAATCGATGTTTCGGGCAAAAGCCCTTCATCAGGAATAATATGAAGGGCTTTTACCCGAAACGTCGATTTTGAAGCTCCTTGGATGCTGCCTGAACTGCTGTGCTCTTCCAGCACCACTAATCCAGAACCTTCCTGTTCATATGCTCATCCAAATGCCTCTTAAATGTTGCAGTTGTACCAGCCTCTACCACTTCCTCTGGCAGCTTATTCCATACATGTACCACCTTATCTCCAGAAAGATACCATTGGCATTGATGGAGTGCAGTGAAGGTTCAACAGACTTGTTCCCAGGATGGTGAGAGTGTCACATCAAGGGAAATCAAGAAAACTGGGCCTGTATTCTTGGAAGTTTCAAAGAATGAGAGGTGATTTAATTAAAACATACAAAGTCTTTAAACAATGGAGGCGAGTAAGATGTTGCCCCTGAGTGGGGATGCAGAACAGGGGGCACGAGTTTAAAAATAAGGGGGAATACCATTTAGAACCAAGATGAAGATCATTTTCTTTCCCCAGAGATTGGTGAATCTTTGGATTTCTCTCCCCCTGAGGGCTATGGAATAGCAAGAATAAAAGACATTGAAGTATTCATTCAAACATGATTGTATTGAATGGTGGAGAATGTTCGATAGAGTGAGCGGCCTAATCCTGTTTTGATATTGCTTCTGACTCATAACATAGTAAATAATTACTTCCACAAAGCAAGCAGTTGGCTTTGATCACTTCTATCAATTCTCTTCGAAATCTTGGAAAACTATTGTTAGACATCCTTCCCCAAGCCAGGCTAAGGCAGTGGAGGAATGAGGATAAATTGTTAAAGTCTACCTGACCTGAAATCACTTGTTCTTAGTCTTGCTGCACTGCTGTTCCTGGTAATGTTCTGTACCATGTGTTGGAAATGTGTACGGTTTACTCAGTGGGCTTTTGTATCATCATTTACACTTTCTTTCCTGGGTCCAGCAAACTCAAAAGTTAAACTTGAAAGACTTGAGAAAAGATTTACAAGGATGTTGTCAGGATTAGAGGGTTTGAGTTATAAGGAGAATCTGAATAGACTGAGGCTATTTTCCCAGGAGGGTCAGAGGCTGAGGGGTGACCTTGTAGAGATTCTTAAAATCATGAGGGGCATTGATAGGGTGAATAGTCAAGGTCTTTTCCCCAGGGAGGGGAGTCCAAAACTGAAGGGCCGAGGTTTAGGGGGAGAAGGAAAAAAATTAAAAGGGACCTGAGGGGCAACATTTTCAGACAGAAAGTTGTGCATGTATGGAATAAGCTGCCAGAGGAAGTGGTGGAAGCATCCAAAGACATTTGGATGGGTACATGAATAGGAAAGGTTTAGAGGGATATGGGTCAAATGCTGGCAAATGCAACTAGATTAATTTGGGATATTGGCCTGAATGAGTTGGCCCAAAGGCTCTGTTTCCATGCTGTACATCTCTATGACTGTGCCTCGAAGTCCTTATTTTCTGTACTCTTCTCATCCTGCAAACTCAAGCTTTGATTCACTATTCCTACATTCGGTTTCTTCTCTGTCCTCCATTTCATAACCCTGCTGTTCGCCCCATTGTGAACTCGGCTCTTTACATCAAAGAAAAGTTAACGCAAGGATATGGAGTTTGTTCAAGACATTGGATCAGTCACCTTTGGAACATTCAGTATGGTCTAGGTACCCCGCTTTAGAGGGAATATTGTAGCCTTGCCACTTAGAGATACTAGTAATGAGAGGTTGGAGTTATGAAGAAAGAATAGAAATCAGGGCCCGGAAATAACTGTTTCAGCAGGATCTGGAAGGAGCACTTTCAAACTTCGACAATGCTTTGAAAGGCTAAACAATGAAGCTCGTTTCTACCTATAGGGAAATTGGCAACAAACTTATAAGCTCGTAGTTATTACTGGACGAATAAAGGGTAACAGAAAATAGCCCCAGTCATTTCACAAAAAGTTCATAAAATTGTAGGTGCTTTATCATAGTCCGCTCGTTTAAAATGGAATTAGTAAATATTTTTAAAAGGACGATTGTAAAAGAATATGGAGAAAGGGAGGAAAAGTGGAATTAGAGTATGGAGCTCAGGGTGAAGCATCCTGAACTAAATAATCTCGTTTTGTGTTTAAGTCGCTACCAAATGGATTGGTTAGAATTTCATGGTCTATTCAAATGGATTTCTATAGCAAAGCAAACTGTGCATCCACGTCTGAGCCTGCACTTGCACCAAGTCCCGTTTACCCATTACCCCTGCATTCTCTGTTTTGGCTCCAGGTCCCAAAATTTTATAATTCTCATTCTTCTTTCTGAATTCCTTCCCAACCTCACCCCTTCCTATCTACATAACTTCCTCAAACCTTACACTCCTCAATATTATTTGCGCTTCTCTGATTCTATTGTGTGGCACTTTCCCCAATTTTCATTTGCTTTAGCTGCCTGAGATATAATCTCGAAACTTGCCCCCACAACTCAAAAACCTCTTCTCTCATACTCTTTCTGTCTTTCTACCTTTGAGATCCATTTTGAACCTTCCTCTTTGATGAGATTGTTTGTAGTTTTTGCTGACATCTCTTTATGTAATTCAGTGTCAAGTTTTTATTTCTGAAAACGCTGCCATAAAGTACCTTGCAATGTTTGTTTTTTGCCTTAAAGGTGCTATATAAATACAACCTGTTTCTATTGTTGTTGGGCTAAATGGGATTTTTCTTGTGCAATTTTCCTTTCTATTCCAGTGCTTACATCATATTTTATAGAAAATGTCATGCATATTTCAGTTTTTATTGATGATGAATATTATCCGGTCCCACCAGACAGAGATCGAGACCAGGTTCCCAACAGTGGAATCATATTATCAACCCAGTTCATACTGGACTAGATTCGCACATTGCATATAAGGGTAATGAAGGCCGCCCCATTCTCCTCAGCCAACACTTAATACAAGTATGCAAGGAGAGAAAGAACATAAAAATTGAATTGTTGGGACTTTTAATGCACCTTATTGCATTGTCAGAACATTTCAGAGCACTTCCATGAACAACAGATTACTTTTTGGAGTGTTTTGCTGTTTATAACAGAACACAGTGCCCACTGTTCTCTCACACAGCGTCACGTAAACTGAAGTGATATGTGTACAATCCCTAGAGAGACCAATAACTATTTTTTAAAAAGAGACATTTGAGTTTCTAGCATCTGGAAGGATCAAATAAGAAGATTTCACATTTAAACTTCTATTGATCAAGCAAATTACTGCCAAAGTACTATTCTTTGGGTAACTTGTGCACTGAATCACAGAAAGGTTTCCCATTTAGCGTTTAAAATGACAAAAAATTCTGTATATTACACTGTTATTGAAGAAGAAAGTGAGGACTGCAAATGCTGGAGATCAGAGCTGAAAATGTGTTGCTGGAAAAGCGCAGCAGGTCAGGCAGCATCCAGGGAACAGGAGAATCGACGTTTCGAGCATAAGCCCTTCTTCAGGAAACATTTAACTCCTCCAGAACCAACCTGAGGCTATACTCCAATGCCAAATGGCTTCCATTATTGTCTGTTCCAAATGATATCATTTCTAAATCCAGAACGAACTTTCATTGTGAGGGTTATCATGACAACTCCTCCCCTTCAGCCCAAGCTACACAAATCTTCCAATCTCTTAAAAATCTTCATGAGCTCTTCTTCAGTCTGAGTGCAGTGTATGCAGTGTGGTGAACTGTAGTGTCAGTATTTTCTCTGCTTCAGGTGCAGGATGTGTTTAAATTGTCTCTATCAGGTCCTTCAAACTATCTTGCCTCTGTGAAGTTCAGTTATATCTTAAAGAACCTGTAACAATGCTATAATGAATTGTTATGAACATTTCTATTTCCAAAATCCATCTCCATGATAATGTGAATCATAAGGGCCTTGTGTGCCAGTTGGAAACACCAATTAACCTTCCTCTGGACCACTGACTCGACTCTCTTTTTGAATTCGGCTAACGGTTCAAAATAGATCTTTTCATAAAACTTCTAATTCCAACACCTGTACCAACCAAGCCACCGAGACTTGTTGGGGAGAATTCGGAGTAGATCATGTGATCACCTACATTCTTCTGTTTTGTGTTACACTAAAGACACAATCCCAAAATATGACAAACTTATAAATCAAACAATTAATCATTTGTTTGGTTGAAAAAGGAATTTTGGTCAGGACACCTGTAGAACTTTGCTTGTGCAGTCAGATTATCAACATGTTTCTGACGAGAAACAAATTACATCCAGCAGGATCATCTATACAATGAATTGGATGTTTCAGCAGGGTTCAGGCTATTGATCTCCATAACTGGGCCATTTTGCATCTGTTTCTGCCCTCAGAAAGCAGAAAGGTCCAGTTTCTGCCACATGGCCTAGGGGGTGTTGCTGAACAAAGAGACCTTGGAGTGCAGGTTCATAGCTCCTTGAAAGTGGAGTCGCAGGTAGATAGGATAGTGAAGAAGGCATTTGGTATGCTTTCCTTTATTGGTCAGAATATTGAATACAGGAGTTGAGAGGTCATATTGCGGCTGTATAGTACATTGCTTAGGCCACTGTTAGAATATTGCGTGCAATTTTGGTCTCCTTCCTATCGGAAAGATGTTTTGAAACTTGAAAGGGTTCGGAAAAGATTTACAAGGATGTTGCCAGGGTTGGAGGATTTGAGCTATAGGGAGAGGCTGAACAGGCTGGTGCTGTTTTCCCTGGAGCGTCGGAGGCTGAGGGGGAACCTTATGGTGGGTGGCACGGTGGCACAGTGGTTAGCACTGCTTCCTCACAGCACCAGAGACCCGGGTTCAATTCCCGCCTCAGGCGACTGACTGTGTGGAGTTTGCACGTTCTCCCCGTGTCTGCGTGGGTTTCCTCCGGGTGCTCCGGTTTCCTCCCACAGTCCAAAGAGCAGGTCAGATGAATTGGCCATGCTAAATTGCCCGTAGTGTTAGATAAGGGGTAAACGTAGGGGTATGGGTGGTTTGGGCTTCGGCGGGGCGGTGTGGACTTGTTGGGCCGAAGGGCCTGTTTCCACACTGTAAAGTAATCTAATCTAATCTAATCTAATCTAATAATCTAATTTTATAGAGGTTTACAAAATTATGAGGGGCATGGATAGGATAAATAGGCAAAGTCTTTTCCCTGGTGTCGGGAAGTCCAGAACAAGAGGGCATAGGTTTAAGGTGAGAGGAGAAGGATATAAAAGACACCTAAGGGGCAACATTTTCACACAGAGGGTGGTATGTGTATAGAATGAGCTGCCAGAGGAAGTGGTTGAGGCTGGTACAACTGCAACATTTAAAAGGCATTTGGATGGGTATATGAATAAGGAAGGGTTTGGAGGGATATGGGCCGGGTGCTGGCAGGTGGGACTAGATTGGGTTGGGATATCTGGTTGACTTTGACAGTTTGGACCGAAGAGTCTGTTTCCATGCCATACATCTCTATGACCCTCTGTTCCCACATGTAACAGCAGTGGGGAGGAGAACAATGTTTTCATGATAAGCCTGGTGCTGATTTGATGAGCCAGTTAATTGTTACCTCCTCACATGTTCACCTTGCCTAATCAATCAGCCAAGGTCTTGGAAAGAACGTTATGCATGCATTCCACTTTTATCTCGCAACACCAGGTTATAGTCCAACAGGTTTATTCGAAAGCACTAGCTTTCGGAGTGCTGCTCCTTCATCAGGTGGGTGTGGAGCATAAGATCGTAAGACACAGAATTTATTGCAAAAGTTCCCAGTGTGATGCAACTAAAATTATATATTGAAAAGGATCTGGGTTGTTTGTTAAGTCTTTCATGTTTTAGAATGAACATTACTGGTTTCAGTTCTTTCATATGTAAATCACAGAACATTTAAATGTTACATTCTCAAGTGAACTTTAACAATTGGTGTCATAATGCATTTAAGACGTGAGGTGCCCTGTGTGAGACTGTCTGTGCCACAATGGTCAGACTGATTCTAATCTAAAAAAGGGATTTACAGAATCTTACATGGATTCATGAAGTTTTTGAGCAAAATAAAATGTAATTCTGCAGGTACAAATTCACCCCACAAATTTAAATGTATATGTGTGGGGGGGTGGGTTATGAGTGTCTGTGAGAGAGTGTGTGTATGAGTGTGAGTGTCAAGGGGTATAAGTCTGTGAGAGGGTGCATTTGTGAGTGTGGGGGTGTATGTGTGAGTGTATGGGCCTGTAGGGGTGTGTGTCTGTGTCTGGGAGTGTCTGTGTGCATATATAGTGCAATTAGGTCATGTGCAGTGTGACATAAAACCAAGGTCCCAGTTGAGGCCATCCCCATGGGTACCGAACTTAGCTATCAGCCTCTGCTCGACCAGTTTTCGTTGTTGCCTATCCCAAAGTTCACTTGGAGGACGGTCACCTGAAGGTCCAAGGACGAATGTCGTGGACCACTGAAGTGTTCTCCGTCTGGGAGGGAACACTCCTGTCTGGTGATTGTTGTGCGGTGCCCATTCATCCGTTGCTGTAGCCTCTGCTCAGTCTCGCCAATGTACCATGCCTCAGGGCATCCTTGCCTGCAGCATATGAGATAGACAACGTTGGCTGAGTCACATGAGTACCTGCCACGTACGTGGTGGATGGTGTCCCCACGTGTAATGGTGGTGTCCAGGTCGACACTCTGACATGTCCTGCAGCGTCCACCGTGACAAGGTTGTATGGTGTTGTCCTCCACAACCACCTGATGAAGGAGCAGTGCTCAGAAAGCTAGTGCTTCCAATTGAACCTGTTGGACTATAACCTGATGTTGTGTGACTTTTAACTTTGTCCACCCCAGTCCAATACCGTCATCTCCAAATCATTATCTCGATCTGACGCTTTCTGCTTCCTTTTGTTATTGATTATCCTCTTGCCACTCCTGAATGTGCTGATTACTGTTGGGGTACAGTTTTACAAGGCCTGCCAGTTATCCTAGAATATCCCAGTCAACTTGGACAATGGTGAAGTAATCAAGTCACAGCGACAAGCTGACAATGGGTCACCTTCATCCTCATCTAAACCAAGAGTATCCTCAGCAAATGGGAGAGTTCCTTCTTCTGCAATTACTGCAGAGTGTGGAATGCGTACGGAGAGTGTGCTCTGATTCGAGTAAAAGAGAAACCATTAAAAAGATAAAAAGGTCTAAGGAAACAAGCAGAATGTACCACATTGGGTCAGCTGTGCCCATTGCTAGAGGCTGCCATGGAGTGATGAAGTTATATATGACTGAAACTAAACAGTTTTGCAGAATCTAATCCCATCAGACTTCAGGACTTGTGAAGGGGAGCAGAGGTCCAGAAATGCTAGATCGAGACAATGCTAGTAATGAATGGAGACTAGCCAGTATCAGAGGGAGAAATGATCAGCATTTGGTTGGGGCACATCATCAGAAGAACATTGAATACCAGTGGGCGGCACGGTGGCACAGTGGTTAGCACTGCTGCCTCACAGCGCCAGAGACCTGAGTTCAATTCCCGCTTCAGGCAACTGTCTGTGTGAAGTTTGCACATTCTCCCAGTGTCTGCGTGGGTTTCGTCCGGGTGCTCTGGTTTCCTCCCGCAGTCCAAAAATGTGCAGGTTAGGTGAATTGGCCACGCTAAATTGCCCCTAGTGTTAGGTGAAGGGGCAAATGTAGGGGAATGGGTCTGGGTGGGTTGCTCTTCGGAGGGTCGGTGTGGACTTGTTGGGCTGAAGGGCCTGTTTCCACACTGGAAGCAATCTAATCTAATCTAAATGTAACTACTCTCCAGGACCTTGTGTTGATAGGGAATGAAGTGCTGTTTTAATACAATGTGAACAGCTTCAAGGGTCTGGACGTTAGTTGCATGTTTTGTTTTTAAACTCCTCTGTATTCCAATGATGTATTTGTGATTTTCAGGTCTCTTTGAGTTTACAAAAGTAACACCATCAGGATAAAGGAAAGAAACTCTTCCCCAGATCTATTAAATGGCTTTTATTTTTCTGATTGACCATTCTGCATTGATTAATGGTGAGGGCTACATGTCTGCGATAAGGAGAATATTTTCAGATGCTGGAGCAAACTAGATGATAAAATCCCTTCAGTGTGGGAACAGGCACTTCGGCCCAACAATTCCATCCCGACTCTCCGAATAGCAACCCACCCAGATCCATTCCCCTACCCTATTATCCTATATTTAGTCCTGACTAATGCACCTAACCTACACATCCCTGAACACTATAGATAATTTAGCATGGCCATTTCACCCTAACCTGCACATCTTTGGATTGTGGGAGGAAACCGGAGCACTCAGCAGAAACCCACACAGGCACAGGGAGAATGTGCAAACTCCACACAGACAGGTGCCCGAGGCTGGAATCGAACCTGGGTCCCTGGCGCTGTGAGGCAGCAGTGCTAACCACTGAGCCACTGTGCTGAAAGGGCCCAGCAGCATCTGGAAAAACACTGGAAATTAACTCCTTGATTATAATAAGTGTATACACCTATAAGTAAGTTTAAATGAAGGGTCTGTACCTGAAATAGTAATTCTCTTCCTTCAGTTATAAACTGTCATGCTCTTGTATTTCCAACAATTATGTTTTCATTACATCTTTCTTTTGTGTTTTAATTTGAGGGCCATCCTTCAGTTGCTAACATTTGTTTTTCTCCTCAAAACATTGCTCATGAAGTATTTCAGTGTGTTAAGAGACTAGTGTCCCTGGCTAATGAGAGGAGGTTTGGATAACATTATTCCAGTTGAAGTAGATCCCATCACTGCAAAAATATTAGTGTTTTCCTGGAGTAAATAGAAGCTGTCAAACATACCTGAGGTTATTTGTGTTTCCCCCCACTTAGGTATGAACGCTTTGCAACTACAAAACCTAGCAACCTTGGCGGCAGCTGCTGCAGCAGCTCAGAACACAGCCACCACAAATGCCAACCCTCTCACCGCGGCAACAGGAGCACTCGGAGCATTGACAAGTCCAGGTAAACCCATTTCACTGGCTCCCTGTAAAATGACATGTATACAGCATGTGGTCGATCGTCTGTGATGCTATTCCTGATGTGTTATACATAAGGTGTCATAAAATGATTGAACATGGCAGAGTGTTGCAATGGAGTACTGTAAGAGAGATGCTGAGAGGGACACAGCAAGGATGGTTTGGTTTGCGAACAACTGGAGCCAGTCAGGAAATAATGATGGTGATTTTAGGAGTGAGTACAATGACGGATAATATTGTAAAGACAAACAATATTAGATCAACACCCTGTGCATAGCCCTCCTAATTTATGCTTCCACAACATGAACAAAAATTGGGAGAGATACTTATGATGTGGGGTGCAGATTTGATGCAATGTCACCTGAATTCAATTTAATTTATATTCTTTCTGCTGCAGCCATACTCTGCATGTGACAGCTGACTTGTGTTGTTTATATACAATGTCATTCCAATTCAACTTGAGTTACTACTTTAAGGGAAACTCACTAACTTGTTGTTTCCTCACAAGAAAACAAGTAGTAATGTTGGCACGTGAGCCTAGGTGTTTTTTTGATGTAGAGATGTGATAAATTCACTGCACGGTTTAGCAGAGCCTTTCCACAGTCTGATCATGTTTTATATTCAAACAGCTTCATTTAGATAGGCAAGTATCCACTGGGCAAAGTGCCAACACACACTGACTCTGGCAGCTCACACCTGATGGTTTAGGATTGAAGTGTAACTTTATTTTGGTGGGTCTTGACTTTGGCATGAGTACTTTACTCACCCACATGTCCTGCTATTGCTGTTGGATCTGGGTAGAAAGCAGAATGTCCAGGCCCAGTGGGGTATCTCCAGGCTAAAAGCTCTGATTGTACGTGGCGTGATTCTGAATTTTTGGAAATGAGAAAACACATGAGCCAAAGGAGAATTCAGTTCACCATAAATCCAGGCTGAAATCAACCAAGCCCACTGTTCTCACTTTGTCCACATGCTTTTTCCTTCCGTGACATTACTCCACAAGAAATAGGAGCAGGTGTAGATCATACAGCATATCAAGCCTGCTCTGCCATTCAATCTGATATGACTGATCTTTCCCTCACCTTCTGAGACACCAAAGATCTGTCTATTTCAACCGTAATTGTATTCAGTGATAGAACATCCGTAACCCTGTGATGTAGAGAATTGCAAAGATGCATAAGCCTTTAAATTAAGTAGTTTCTCAAAATTTTAGTCCAAAATAAGCACTTCTGTGCCACCTCCCTGACTAATGGAAGCTATCAAGCCTTGCTACATCAATATGTTTTATTGCTCAAACTGCCATGGCTCAGGGAAGGCAGGTCCCTGAGAGATTGTGTTTTATACGAGAGTGTGATTTCTAAATGAGGTTTTGATCAGGCTTGTACATGTCCACAATTTCATTATTGAACACGATACATTCAACTTGCTATAGGAGGGATGTTGTGAAACTTGAAAGGGTTCAGAAAAGGTTTACAAGAATGTTTCCAGGGATGGAGGATTTGAGCTACAGGGAGAGGCTGAATACTCTCAGGCTATTTTCCCTACAGCATCGGAGGCTGATGGGTGACCTTACGGAGATTTATAAAATCATGAGGAGCATGGATACGATAAAGAGATGAGGTCTTTTTCCCCAATACTAAACAGTATAGGTTTAGGGTGAGAGAGGAAAAGATTTAAAAGGGACCCAAGGGGCAACTTTTTCAAGCAGAGGATGGTGTCTGTATGGTACGAGCTGCCAGAGGAAGTGGTGGAGGCTGGTACAATTACAACATTGTAAAGGCATCTAGATGGGTATATGAATAGGGAGGGTTTGGAGGGATATGGGCCAAGAGCTGGTAAATGGGACCAGATTAATTCAGGATATCTGGTCAACATGGACAAGTTGGAGCGAAGGGTCTGTTTCAGTTCTGTATATCTCTATGGCTCTGAGATGGCCGAAAGATTCTTCCAGGGAATTAGCTGACAGGTTTTGAAATTTAGTTCTTTATTTTCTGATATTTTCCATTGTCAGGAAAGGGCTGAATTTAATGTAGAAAGTCACACTGGTGAGTGTGTGTTTCTAAAATGCTATTATAAATGTGAAAAATCTGTAGCTCACTTAAATTGCCCCATGAATGACTGACTGAGTCTTCTGTATTAGATCAAATGGGTCAGGAACACATCACAATGGCTGGTCGGTTTACTTCAGGAGTAATTAATTTCTCCACTTTAAATCAGGTATCAAAAATGGTGCTCCTTGTAAAGTATGAGTTTGTCTCATTTTAGACTGGGCCCAGGAGATAGAGTTCCTAAAATGGATGGGTCCCTATTGTAGAATTAAGCTGTGGGGGGAAAAGAAATGAACTTCTTCAGAACATTTCTAATGACTTTTTTTAAATTATAATTTTTTTCCCATTATTTAATGAATTTCTGGCTAAGATTAGCAAGTATTCTGCAAAGTGATAACTGCTTGTACTGAATTACTATTTTAAATCTCACTGTGCAAGTGATCAAATCATTTGCCAGTGGCATAATTTGATGTTTCATTGCGCACAACTTGATAAATTGCCACTTTAAGCATGTGAAATAGCAGCACCAATTTCCTTTCATCCCAGGCTAGACCTTTGGGTTTTCCAGCGTAGGATATGGTAGGGCACCATTTTGAAAAGAGTTTAGATCAGAATCGTGCTGGAAAAGCACAGCAGGTCAGGCAGCATCTGAGGAGCAGGACCTGCTGTGCGTTTCCAGCACCACTTTGATCTAAACTCTGGTTTCCAGCATCTGCAGTCCTCACTTTTGCCACTATTTTGAAAAGACAATGGTATCCAGATCAGCAATCTTGGAAAATCTAACCCAAATGCTGTTGCAGATGCACCAAAGAGGTTTTGGTCACAAGTGGACCTGGGCTTGAGCTCACTCCTGTTAAGAATGCCCACTCTGTAACAATGTTTCTTGTTCCAGCCCATCCCAGCGTCCTGAATGCAGAATGATTTTTAAATTTTGTGTCAAACCCTGTGTCTCCACGCAGAAGAGTCAGAAGCAGAGGCACAGTGGCTCGGTGGTTAGTGTTGCTGCCCTACAGCGCCAGGGACCCGGGTACAATACCATCCTCAGGTGATGGTCTGTGTGGAGCTTGCATGTACTTCCTGTGCCTGTGTGGGTTTCCTTCCACAGACCCCAGATGTACAGGTTAGGTGGATTGACCCTGCTAAATTGTTTGTAGTGGCCAGGGATGTCTAGGTTAGGTGGATTAGTCTTTTTCGCCAGATGGTCGATGCAGATTCAATGGACCGAACGGCCTCCTTCTGCACTGTAGGGATTCTGGGATTCTATAAGAAAATCTTGTTCACATCATAGATACTCAGTACGGAAGTGATGGCTCCATGTTAGCACTGGGACCTGAGAGTTAGAATGTTGGAGGTTCAAGCCCTGCTCTCAAGGCTTGAGCATAATCATTGAGGTTAACTCTCCAGTGCAGTACTACAGGAGTGTCTTTCAAATGAAACATTAAACTAAGAGATTTCTATTCTCTCAGGTAGATGGAGAAGATCCCACTGCATTATTTGAAGAGCAAGGGAGCTATCCCTGGTGTATTGGCCAATGTTTATCCATGAATAAATGACTCTGTTCCTGCTCATATTACTGTTTGTTGACACCTTCATGTTTGCAAATTATCTGTCACCATTACACCAGTATAATACTCCAACAGTACTTCATTCGCTGGGACGTCCTGTGGTCACGGAGGCACTGGTGAATGAAAACCTTCAATAACTGAGGATCCACTCAATCCCATTTCCCACTCCACCTTATATCCATTCCTGGAATCTTGCACTTGTAATTTATCCTCTGTGTTAGCAGCATTTCCACCTCCAATTGGTCAGTTTAAACCTTTGTTCTTGGCTCACGATCTTGTGAGTGCACAAGAGACCCAAGGTTAGCTTTTTCAATTCGAAGCATAATCAGTGTGGGGTTTCTACTGTACGAGGTGGTCAGTGCAGGAAAATCCAGCTCTTTTGTTGTTGCATTCACAATGCTGAGGTCAACTTGTGCCCCACCCAAGAATTAGTTCAACATCCAACCTGAAGCCACCCAATACTGTGTAGTTCCAGTTCCACACAGTGGAGTCACTGATCATCATGGAGCCAGTGAGTTGTTAATACTTGCTCAAGAAGAGCCATAATCCACCAGCCTTTCAATTGACAATGCAAGCTTACCATCTCCGGTACATGGGAACTCCTAGGACACATCTAATACTGGACTCTTTCAGTGATTGAATCCTAGACTATCAGTTCTCAAGTCTGCTTAAACCAAAGAAACCTGTACTGCAGGCTGGTGATAATGCTCTTGTGTTTATCAGTATTGTGATCCCAAGCTAATCTAAGGAAGCCAATTGCAGATAAGTCAGTGTAACACAGTTTGATTTTAAGAAGATCGTTGCAGATAAAGGATTTGAATGAAGCTTTAACAAAGAATCCAGGGGAATGTGCTTTACATTTAAAGTGGCATAACTTTGGGCCCAATTTTACTTAAACGTCTTCAAACACTCAGGGTTTTGAATTCTACAATTTGATGTTCATTCATGTCTTAAATTAAAATTTTAATTGAATAAGTGTTAAATAGTAATACCTTTTTCTTCTGCTTTTGGATGCAGTGAGATTGATTGATTCAGTCCCATTTCTTGACACTTCTCAACTTCAGTGGCTATTTCCGGGAAATTCTACTCCCCACCACGGCCACCTAGTTTGCAGTTTAGCTTACATGCTGCTACTCACCAATAGGGCGGCACGGTGTCACAGTGGTTAGCACTGTTCCCTCACAGCACCAGAGACCCGGGTTCAATTCCCGCCTTGGGCAACTGTCTGTGTGGAGTTTGCACATTCTCCCTGTGTCTGCGTGGGTTTCCTGCGGGTGCTCTGGTTTCCTCCCACAGTCCAAAGATGTGCAGGTTAGGTGAATTGGCCATGCTAAATTGCCCATAGTGTTAGGTGAAGGGGTAAATGTAGGGGAATAGGTCTGGGTGGGTTTCTTGTCGGTGTAGACTTGTTGGGCCAAAGGGCCTGTTTCCACACTGTAAATAATCTAATCTAATAGACCCTACCATCAAAGTAATATGGCTGCTTAAACAACAGCTTATTACTGTAAGATTTGCTCTTAAAATTACCACTTTACGTTACGGTTAAATATTGAATGTTTTGCCTGTGGTCACTTGTGATGCTCCTTGGATCACAATGGAAGGTGTTGTCGATGTGCTTTCAAGTAACACCTTATTCCCAGTCACTGCTCCATTTGAAGCCAAGATTGTTTGGTTCCAGACCTCATTGTATCTTTTTGGTCCAAAGACAGACACAAGCGTTTCAGAGTAAAGGGGAGAGTGACATCAAGGCAATATTTACATGAACCAACAGATTGGGTCTTGCCACATCCTAAAAAAAATAAAGAAATGCATGTTGGCTTTGCTTCCTTGCATATATACTGCCATTTGTGTCAGATGTTAACACGTTTGTGCCATACTCAGAAACAAGAGTGCATCAACTTCAGAACATTGCTGAGAGCACACTACTTGTTGGAGTTCCCACTCTTCAGATGAATCATTAAACTGAGAGCTCTAAATTTAATGCAGAGACGAGCAGGTCAGGTGAATTGGCCGTGCTAAATTGCCCATAGTGTTAGGTGCATTAGTCAGGAGTAAATGTAGAATAGGGGAATTGGTCTGGATGGGTTACTCTTCGGAGGATCGGTGTGGATTTATTGGGCCAAATGGCCTGTTTTCACATTGTAGGTAATCTAATATAATATCAAATGATTTGTTTGGCTGTTCAAAAAAATGACACCATGATCAAATGTTCCTTGCTCAAATTCATATTGTTAACTCTTCTGACAGCACCTTCCAAACCTGCGACTTCTTGCACTCAAAAATACAGGGGCAGAAAGTGCATGGGAACACTGCCACCTGCAAGTTCCCCTCCACACACCATGCTGACTTAGACATGTATCACTGTTCCTGGGTCAAAATCCTTCCTTAGTGGTATGTGGCACAGCCTCAAAATTAGGGGAAGCAGATTTAGGACTGAATTGAAAAGGAACTTGAAATTCCCTTCCCAGTGAAGTGGTTGATGCTAATTCAGTAAATAACTAAGATAGCTTTTTTTTTGAACAATGACAGGATAGGTGAGAGGGCAGGAAAGTGGAGCTGAGTCCACAAAAAGATCAAGGATGATCTTATTGAATGGCAGATCAGGCTCGAAGGGCCAGATGGCCTACTCCTGCACCTAGTTCTTATGTTCTCATCACCACCATCTACAAACAAATTAGGGATAAGTAATAAATGTCAGTGACAACCACATCCATGAACATTTTTTTTAAAAATGGTGCTCAAGCATATCAGCAGACTGTTAAACCCATTGACGTAATTGTGATATTTTAATCTTTATAAATAGTTTGCCATATGTACCTGCATAACAAACATTTTTGCACTTCAAAATAATTCGCTGAGAGCAAAGCACGTTGGGAGATCTTTTGACATATTTGAATCAAAAATAGTTTCTTTTTAATGTTACTTGCAATGAAAGGTTTTATTTAGCAGTCCGAGCTGCCATCATTATGGTTCCTTTTGTGTCTCAACATCTATTTTTGACAGTGAGGCTAGAGTTTTGCTTAAAAGTCAGCCTTATTTAATTGTAGGATCATACAGGACACAGGGAGGTCATACAGGGATATGCAGGCGAGGTGGGTTAGCTAAGGGAAATGTGGGGTTACAGGGAATGGGTGTGAGGGTGGAATGCAATTCATAGGGTCGGTGCAGACTAGATGGGCCGAATGGCTTCTGTTTACACTGTAGGGATTCTATGATTCTATAAGACCTGACAGTTTACAGGTTAATGTAACGGATTAATTAAAGGAGAAAATTGCAGTAGGGTGGCTAGCAATGTTAAAATGAGCAACTTCAAGCATCCTCCCTTATTTCTGATTGTAGTCCTATGTTGAGGCACTCCCTTTCCTCCTGCTTTCTCGAATATGGATTAAATCATATCCCAGTGACATATCTGACATATGTCAGTTAAGTCCACCCCCCTCCCCTGCCATCTTCATTCCAATGGAGGCTGTGCTGAATTAAAAATCCTTTACCAGACCTCAACCACTGCCAACATCAGAGGTTAATGATCACAAGTGACAGTGTTCCGTACAGAGGCCCTGAAACAATTTTGTGTCACCTGAGCAAGTGATGCTGTACTCAGTGCCATACAAAACTGAATTACACAGTTATTGGGTTTTTTTTGTGGCAAAGTTTTCACAGTTGCTTCTAAACTTTAGTCATCTAAGGAGTAATAATTGTCTGTCAGATAGTGTAACCCTCAGTGGATCTGAACTTTTCGACATCATGGCAAACTGAGACACCGTCCTCAGAAAGTCACAGGATTTGTTCTGCATACGTCAATCATTCAGCAAAAAAGAAAACTAAACCAGAAGCCTCTATGTTAGAAGCAATCACGTAACATTTGATTATTTTGGTTTCATTCCCTCGTCACCCACAATTTTCAGGCCTGCAAAAGCACCCAATGGTAAACCTTGATTTCCTCCTATTTTCTAGTACCTTACCATAGACACATCAGCCAGACTTTACTATAAAGGACCTGGCCATTGAGCCTCATTCAGCTCAAACCTGCTGGCCACACATGAGCATTTTCCAGCAATAAGTTATCAGGAGCAGATGCCACGGCCAGTTTTCATTTTCCCTGCCAAGGATCCAGGGATACTGGGATCAACTGCTTTGACGCTGGTGGGGAATGGATCACTCGTCCGTTCTAGATTCTATCGGCTTTGCATTTTTGTCAATTTCCGTGCATCCCTTCCTGCTATTATCAGAGTTGAACATGTAACACCTTTCAACATTGATGAAAACCACCCAATTATTACAAGTGTATCCAGTGCAACCTGCACTGTATCATGGCCCAGTCAACATATATATAGATTTTCCATATCACGTGATCGTAAAAAATATCATTATGCTGAGTAAAATTAAACGCAGGAGCTGATAATTGCATTAATCCTCTGTTCCCTAAAGTGTTTGCTTAAAATGAAGAGGGTATTACAAATATAAGACATTTTGATTGAAAGTTGCCTGTGGCTCCTGCTGAGAAATTGGATATTGTCTCCTGGGTCATTCGCTTTATGACACATTGATACGCCATAAAGTCATCACATTTTTCACTGGCATTTTGCATGATTAATTTTACCATCTTAATCTGTGTATTGTGCCCACTGTTTTCCCTCCTCCCCCTGTTTCAGCCTGCTGTAAAGTACTTCCCATTTGACAGGGGGTGCTTGGATATCCATTTGCCTTAGCCAGTGCAGAACCAGCTCTGTTGTTAGTTCCCCCTTTCTTGCAGATATCTTCCTGCTCAATTGACCATGGGTTGGTGGGCAGGAGCTTGCAGTAGGAGGATTGAAAATTGGCCAATATTGGCACGTTGCTTCAACACTTCAAATATATAAACGCAAAGCAGGTAGGGTTGGAGACTTCAACAACACTGCCCTTCGTTCAGTTAGGGATGAAAGGAATCAAGAATAGACTGGTGAGATTCTTAATGTCACAGGTTTGATGAGTTGGATTCAGACTTTCTTGTAATAATTTTCATTGGTCTGACTTAAATTATGAAAGAATGAGGAAATAGGGGTTTCAGAATGATACAATGAACTTTTCCAAGACAAGCACCACACAAATTTATAGGTCAGGTGTATTTACAAAAAAACGCAAAACTTGAAATCTTAAAAACAGAAACCCCCTGTAATACACAGGATATATGTCAGGATCTAAAAAAAGGAAAATGCCAGCACTGTGTACTGTCACAAGACACACGGCAGGAATTTGTTAAGGCTCTGACTGAAATAACTCCACGAAGGCCAGTATCCCATCACCAGGTCACCCTTTTATTTATACATGCGCAGTACATGACATTGACTGACTCAGCTAGCACAGAACTGGCTCCGAGAGTGAACAGAACTCCTGACTCTCCTGTGAATGGAGTTTTATTTTAATTTGAATTTTTCATTCTATTACTGCACCATCAGTTGAGAAATGTATCTCTACAATACAGCAATTCTAATGAAGCTTTTTTGAAAGTGTTTGTAAGAATTTTGCAAAACTGAAAAATTGTCTAACAATCTCAGGTTTCTTGCAGACCATGAACTTGGCTGTGTATTGGAGCACTGGATTACCCTGCTTTCTGGGTTAACGTGACCTGGTTTCAAATTAATCCCAGGATGATTGGATTGAATTCAGTCTAGATTGATGTAATTGAGCTGATATGAGAAATGCATTAAATGATCCTGTCAGAAGTAGGTTTTGGTATTAGTAAGAGGAAGAAATAAAGGTCACGACTTTGCTTCTAGTTTTGGAAACCAATGCTAGAACCATTTTGTAGTCCTGATTCTGCACATGGTTGGTGGGTAGGGGGTTATAGTCCAAGCCTGGGCCTTTTTGCAGAAGTGGGAACTCTCCTGTTTATATCCGTCAGCCAGGGCTACCTGATTGGGGCTGTTAATCTGGTCCAATCAGGGGACTCATATTCTATGAGGTCCACCTGGCTGACCTCACTACAAGACCTACATCTACAGACAAGAAACTGCCACCTAGAAGGGCAAGGGCAATAAACATATGGGAACACCACAATTGTCTTCCAAACTAGGCGTCATTGTAGCTGCTAGTATCTGTTCCTTCACTGCTGGCTCAGAACCCTAAAACTCCTTATGTAACAGCACAATGGGACCTACACCATAAGGACTGCAGCAGTTCAAGAAGGTCGCCATCACATTCCCAAGGGGAATTAGGGATGAGCAACAAGTGTAGCCTTGTGTTTGCCAACAATGTTCACGTCCAATAAATTGATTTAAAAAAGAGATGGGTCTAAATTTTCTGGCTGAATTGACAGCAAGAGGAAAGCGTTTAACTAGAATACCATTTGGGTAGCGATCACATTGAGATTATAAGTGCAGACAATGTTGATGGGCAGTATCTGTGTGGGAATTATGTTTAAACAAAAAACAAATCCAAGAAATGGAGGACTTTGATGTGACATCTTCCAAATTAGGTTTTTGTCTGAAAGACTGTGCCCTTCAGCAAGATGTCCTTGTGTTGTCTCGGCATCAGTACATTTTAACCTGTTGCACAGTTACTGACTTTGGCTCCCATTCAGTATTGTTGAGCAGTTAAGGGATCTGCTGTCATTATGTAAGTGAAAACCAAGTTCTGGATGTGACAAAGGTTTGCACAAGGCTGCTGGAACAGATTGGCTGTGTGATGTCACTCCCTCCTTCACCTCATATGACCACAGCGTTGTTTTGTTAGTCCTTCCCTCTGCCCATAACCCACCCCCAACCCTACAACTCTGAGAATTTTCTATTCCTCAGAATATTTCCTCTTGTGCATTCTCAATTTTTCCTTTGCCAACCATTAGTGACAATTTCTCCAACTGCCTTGTTTATTAAGCTGTGGAGTTCCTTTCCCTCTGACCTCACTGTCCTCCTTTTAAGATAATTCATAAACTAAATCTGTGGTCACCGGTTCCAGATCTCTTCTGTGTTTGATCATGGACCTCTGAAGCACTTTGGAACATTTTACAGGGTTCAAAATGCGAATCCAAGTGGTTGAAATGGGACAGTGTGTTGCTTTGACAACCTGAAAACTGAACAGGTCAAAGCATGATTTGAGTGTTTGGAAAGCATTTCCCCATACCCCTTGCTTTTCCTTCTGAAGTGGCCTAACCTGTGATGAAGCTTCAGATGACCAGGTAAAAGCTGTACACTTGCCAAGCAACAACTTGCTTCACCAGTGGAGCAACAGCATCATTAAGACTGTTTCTATCACCCATCAAATATTTGTGCATCTCTGCACATTTTACCAGAGGGATTGCTGGAAATCAGGAGCAAGAGCTACAGGGACTGAGGCTTGAGATTAGTTCATGCAGTATTGCTGTGCTGACAGAATGGATGAGCTAATGGATTGCAAGTAACACCTCCCTGGCTCAGTTATGCATCATTGGTCAAAGTGGAAACGCATTAGTTGTTAAAGGCAAAATTTTGTCATGTCGCACTTTCTTTAATTCAGTGAGAGCATATCCCTGGAGGCAACCAATTGCTGCCTCATTTGTTGAGTTTGCTGATTCATCTGCAGCGGGGACCCTCCATGGTAGAAGTGTGGCATGATTTGCACTTCTGCACAAGTGCGTGAGGGGCTCGTGCTGAGGTCCCAGTGGCAGTTGGCTGCTCAGGGGAACTGGCTTGTCCTGAGCCTGTCTAGCAAGGACCACTCCCACCATGGTTGATAAAAACCTGTCAGATGGAACTTAATGGTGACTTCCCATGTTTCTGATTCCTGGATTCAGAGGATGTTGGCTGGTGGACTGTCTTCCAAATGGACACTGAGATGAATGGTACAGACTAGACAAATCTGAGTCATACCAATCAAGAAGGTTATATCTATGTTTTTTTTTACTGAAAATGATCTCAATTGGGCTCAATGGGATTGAAATAGCAAGTTCAAGGAGGAGGAAAGAATTTTAGTTTGAGTTTTATCATGGCTCAGTGGCACTTTAAGGTCCAGTCACTCTTGTTTTATAGGACAATGCAGCAGTCCTTTTGGATTCTAAAACCTCCTTCAAACAGCAAAATTGGATTGTCTGAAACCCGATCACAAATTGTTCATGGCACCCTGATTTCACAGCTCACCCGAGGGATTCCTCGGTGGCGGGCGGAGCTGGGAAACTCTGTTTCGGATGCAGGAGTGCCACCAACAGAGCCAACCTACCAGTGCAGCTGGGCAAGGTCACCCCTCCTGGTCAACTGTCCCAAGGCTTGGCTGAGAGAGTGTGCACACTCATCAATGTTGGGCTGCTCCAGGTTCCTGGAATATTGTGTGGAGTACAGGAAGGCGGTGTCTCAGACATGAGCAGTATGGTTTGGCTGCCCATGAGGTGTAACGGTTTCAAAAACAGGAGAGGAAGTTAAACTGAGTAACACAAACAGGAGATAGCTGAATGTGGAAGCAGAGCAGTGTGGCTGGAACACATCAGATGCATCTCATGAGGTAGTTGAGCAGGGGCAGTTTGAGAACTGATAACCTGATAATGGTGCACAGGGTCAGTAATCTGACAAACTAAGTATGCTGTTATATAGAAAAGAAGTGTAAATTAATAAAGAAGGTAAGGTAGTCAGCGCATGTGTGTGAGTGTTTTTACATTTGTTCCCGCAGTGCAATGGGGAAACAGCAATCAGCAGTCGATGCCTGGTATGTATTTTATAAATTATTTTTTGATATTTGTGACTGTACATATCTATCACATGTTAAACATTGTGAGTCTGTAATACCACTTCCCTTATAAATTTCAGGGTTGGCATTCATAATGGGAGCTGGCAGTCTAAACAAGTCACACTGGCACTGGCAGGACAATTTAACCACTGTGTGACTTGTTTACATTGACCATTTCATTTGTAAGTGTGAGCTGTAGGATTTCTAATGGACATGGGGACAGATTGTCTGATCTTAAAATTGTTCTCCACACTTGGCCCTCCCTCTAAGCTCCTTAACCTGAAGATTATACTTGACCTCCACATGTGCAATGCTAAGATTGTAAACCTATTTTAGTCAATCTGAGCATTGCACATGTTGCTTGTCTGAATTTTTAACATGATAAGGTCCCGTGCATTTATAATGGAGATTACCAGTGTAAATGTATCACAGTATAATTCCAGCCTCCTGCCCCTGGAGATGACCACTGTCAAAATGCTCAATCTGCAGCATGATAAGTTTACATCTTCTGTATCCACTCTACGTGGTGATGTGAGAAATTCTACTGACCAGTTAACAAAGGACAGAGTGTAGAGTCTTGATTCAAATGCCCCGGTCTATTTGACCAGTGATCTCTCAACCTATTTACCTGAAAGCTACCAGTGATAGCTTGAGAAACTTACTTGTATTGATTAATTTTAATCAATTTCAATGCTGTAGGGTAATATCTGGGGTAAAGTGGAGGTTAAGAAGGAGGGGAGAGAGAACACTATACAGGGTGGGTGAATGGTTATTTGTCTGGCTTGGTTAGTAGTAATCAAGTGATTGTGAATCCCGATTTCCCTAGCTCTGGAATTCCCTCTCTAAACCTCTCTATCTCTCTATCTCTGTCTCCTGCCTCTCCCACTTTGAAATATTTTTTGTCACTGTCTTCTTAATATGTCGCTTAGGGTCTTTTTCTGTTTGACTTAACATTCCCATGAGGCACTTGGGACATTCAGCCAGGTTCAGGGTGACACGTAGATGCAAGTTGTTGTTGTGATGAAGGCACAGTCTCCAATGATACTTCACGTTGTCATTTTTCGGGAGAAGCCTTGACTTGGAAAGAGGGAGGGAGAGACAATGAGAAATCCGACAGAGGAAGTGGACCCCCTACTCCATCGTCATCTTGTTTGCCCGTAGATTTGCCAATTGGCATCGAAAATGAATGTGCCACATACCAAAGGCACTTTGCCTTACCCGCTTACCTTGTTGCAGCTCTTGCAACAGACTGATCTTTGACCATCCTGGGGACAGGGAGAGAACTACTTGTTTGTTTGTTTCTTTGTTTATTTGTTTTTCCCTCTCTAAATTCAGTCGTAATGTTTTCTGTTCTTCTTTCTCATGTGCATCTTCCACACCTCCAGTAGCAGGAACGACAAATTCCGGTGCAGGTGCTGCCATGAATTCCTTGACCTCCCTGGGAACGCTCCAGGGGCTGGCCGGAGCTACTGTTGGTTTAAATAACATTAATGCACTGGCAGGTACAGTACTACACTGGGTGGTGGGGATTGAAAGGTGGGGGGGCAATGTCTTGGGGAAAGGGGCGCACAGGGAAAAGGAGACTGTGTGGTTTTGTATGGTGCACTGTGCCCACCTGCTGGTCACATGGATCCATTTCAGAAAATCACCGCAGTGTTTGCAAAAATTCTCATCCTTAGAGAATAATATGTAACGTTATTTCTTTAAATCTAATCTGGTGTCTTAATTTCATTTGTTCTACAAATTACGTCTACCTCTCTGTCATTGGGAACTGTTGCCAGTTCAAGAAATTAAGACCCTATGATAAAGGAGTGGAAGGAGGCCATTCAGCCCATCAAGTCTGCTCTGCCCATCAATGAGATCATGGCTGACGTGATCCTCAACTCCTCTCTCCTGCCTTTTCCCCATAACTCCATTTCTAATTTAAAATCTTTCTAAATCAGCGTTGAGTATGCTTAATGACCCAGCCTCTGTTTAAAAATTCCATAGATTCACTAACCTCAGGAAAGAAATTCCTCCTCATCTCAGTCTGAAACGAGTAAACCCATCTTCTGTGACTGTGTCTCCTGGTCCTGGATTCTTTCACAAGGGTAGACAACCAGATAGGATCAGGGGGAGACTAATTACTGCCATTCAATAAGATCATGTCTGATCGGACTACAGCCTAACTCTACTTTTCTGCCTGTTCCCATAATCTTTGACTCCTGAATAGCTCAAGCATCTGCCTATCTCAGCCTTGACTATATTCAATGACTCAACTTCCACAATTCTCGGGTGTGAGAAATCTTGAAGATTCACAACCCTCATCTAGCTTTTATACAGCCAACCTCATAGTGTGAGACAGTGTCTAGTTCTAGGGAAAGGCTGAGTTAGACAGGTTTTTGGTCAAAAAGAGTGTCTAGGATTACGTGAGGGAATGCAGGAGAATGGAGTGAAGGTCACAGTTCAGTCAGCCGCAGTTTTATTGAACGTTGGAGTAGGCCGCATGGCATTTTCCTGCTCCTATTTAGGTACATTTTATGGAACAGCTCAAAGTAGACACATAACTGCACACTCAAATTCAAAACTTAAACTTACTGACAGGGAAAGATGGCAAGTGGAAACTAAGCCCTTCCCTGTAAAAGGTCAGATGGGCAGTGGACAGGGTATTAGCCGTGCCCAATAGAATATCCAACACATAGCAACCTAAAGAGGAGTTGGGTACTGGTGAAGGCCTAGATAGTAGGCCGTCTCAATCAGCGTGGAAATGATCCTGCCTGGTGGGAAAGGAAAGCTGTAAGATGAGAATAGACATTAAATACCTGTTTGCTTCCATAAAATCTTTGTCATACTGGAGTTCTAGGCCTCTCCGCTTAGCTCCCAGATCACTACTGTGAAGTCATTTCAGTTGAAGGAATTCCACTTTGACTCTGACTCCACTCTAGCAGCTCTGTAGATTAAATTCGGATGATCAGCTGACAGAACGCAAAGATTCAAACAGGAGGGAATGTTTCTTCATGGCCTTTAGCTCCTCACTATTAAAAGTGTGTTGTTTTGGGTTTGTATCTGTTTGACAGTTTAATAGATTCAGTATAAATGAGTATTATTTGTTTCTCAATGAGAATCCCAGCCCAGTTGCATGTTGCCTGCATGTTGCATGAGTTGAACAGCGAATATCTTATTTGGGAATGTGAGAGGATCGCCCTTTGTGTAAGGAACTATTGAATGAGTGCACTTTTTTCTTTTTATTGTTGGTTTGATGTAAAGTTGCTCAAATGCTCTCAGGTATGGCGGCGCTTAATGGCGGACTCGGAGCTACGGGCTTGACGAATGGATCAGGTGGCACCATGGACGCACTGACTCAAGCCTACTCAGGAATCCAGCAGTATGCAGCAGCGGCATTGCCCACACTGTACAGTCAGAGTCTGCTTCAGCAGCAGAATGCTGCAGGCAGTCAGAAGGAGGGTGAGTGCTTGTTCCCTCAGCCCCTCCGACACTTCATCATGTTTGTCAATTAGCACTCAGATTTCAGGGTTTGTACCTTCTGTCAGTAACAAAACCAAGACTTATTCCAAGATATTGAGGTGCTTTGAAGACCAAATGTATTAGGTCAGTGTTTGTAGAGGAAACATTTTCTAGGGTATAGAGAAAATGCAGGGGAGTGGGACTAAAATTGGATTACTCCTTCAAAGACCCAATACACAGATGGGCTGAATGGCCTCCTCCTGTGCTGTTTCAGTCTCTGGTTCTATAAACTACTAGTTTGAAGTTTCATTGCCTGTTAGATACCATTGAGCCCCAGTGGGTCCACCACTTGTATGAATAAGACAAGGCAAATGGTCCATTAGTTAGTGGAGTTGCCTTAGCAACATAGCCAATGCTGGATAACAATCTGAAGTCATGTAGCAAGAATTAATATTCACACAACACCAGGTTATAATCCAACAGGTTTAATTGGAAGCACTAGCTTTCAGAGCACTGCTCCTTCATCACCACCTGATGAAGGAGCAGCGCTCCAAAAGCTAGTGCTTCCAATTAAACCTGTTGGACTATAACCTGGTGTTGTGTGATTTTTAACTTTGTACACCCCAGTCCAACACCGGCATCTCCAAATCAGGTAGCAAGAATCATTTTCTTTTTGGGCAAAGTCTGCTAACATTGGTATTGGCCTAACGTTATTATAGAGTGAAGCACATCGATGTTAATATGGTAAAAATAATGGGAACACAATTCAAAACCGGGAGACCAGAAAACTTGCAGAGGCTTGATGATTGTTTTATGTTCAGTCAGGCTCCCCATCTCATTCACTCACTTAGAAACAAAATCTCATTGGCTGTATGTAAGGTGTTACCCCACCTATCTTCCCTCCCCTCCACCTCTGCTATCGATGTCTAAATTCCCATCACCGTTCCATGAAATTGACAATGAAATTTAGCAGTGTCAAACTGGGAATCAAACTTTTCCATGTTAAATTGACAATTAGAAGTTTAAAATCTAAACTGCAAATGGGTTATAATAAATAGATTGCTGATAACACTCTATGGTTCTAACTTGATAATGAAACGTGTTGGTGTTTAATTTGGTCATGAATATATGCACATGAGCTAGATTTTCATCTATTTAAATAGTGCGTCACCAAGTGAATCAACACTCAAGGTCCCCATTTGTACAAGCATTTTATGGGCGTATTAAGCTGTCATAAGTTACTCAGCTCCAGATTGGCTATTCCATCCACTTTTAAGAATGGTGGACTTGTGCCTTCATAACATTAAGATTCAGAACCCCTACCCAATTGGAATTGAGCACTGCCTGGGTTTAGCTCAATTACACAGCTCACCAATGATTTTTCTCAGAAATTTACAGAACCTGCTGGTTATAGGTGCCAATTGGTAATGAACACAGTTTGCAATGGAGTGCAGTACATTGCAACTAGTATTGATAAATTGGCCCTGAATGTGGCTGACTTTGAATCTGTATTGAAACATCTTAGTTATGAACATCAAATTTGTAACAACATTGAAACAGAAGCTATTTCTGTTAAATTGCTACTGAGCAATATTGATGAGTACAGTAGGTGGTTCATTGTAAACAATGCAAGTGTTAAATTGTCAATTAAAGTTATTGGTATTTTCTGAGGGGTATTTGTATTGCATTAATAATTAATGTTACTGATGTTAAGTTGGTAATAAATGTTTTTTGGTATCAAATGGTACATAAAGCTATTGGTGTCAAGTTACTAGTGAACAGAAATGTTGGTATTAATGGTAGGTTTTAGTATTCAAAGGCTGCATAGATTTCTGTTGTGCTCCTCTCACGTACAGAAAGATGGCTCACAGCACTTTGCAGAGCAGAACCCAACACTGGTCAGCAAGCTGGAGGCACAGGTAGGGAGTAACGGCACAGCGGCAGAGAATGGTTTGTCTAAGGCCTTTATAAACAGGAAAGGGACAGCGTAGTAAGGTGGAGAGGTTTTGAGGAGAGAGTTCCAGATAGCAGAGTCACTCGATAGAGAGGAGGTCCCAGTAAATATGTGGGGAAAACCTCCCCCGCTGACTCCGTCAATGGGCACAACTGTAGACAAATGGGTTTCAGTGCAGATAAATATGACGTTAAGCACTTAGAAGCTCAAGAGAGGGGGTAGAGCAGGCTATTTTCTAGATGAAACAAACCTAGGAGCAGTGGAAGTGCAAAGAAAATTGGGAACCCAGGTACATAGATCATGAATGTCATGGACAGGTACAGCAAATAATTTTTTTAAAAAAGGCTAATGGAACTCAGGTGTTTATATCCAGGGAGGCAGAGTACACTGGGCTTATGCTCACACTTGAGCTACTTAAAGCCCCAGTTGGACCCTAAACTGAGTCACAGAGTAGTCCTGTACACCACGTCACCTTGGAGGGAGTGTCGTGTGTGTTTACTGGAACGATGCTGGGACTCCTTGTTAGATTTGGAAGAGTGACCACAGAAAATAGGGTGTGATGCTGTAGAATTCAGAAGGTTCATTGGAGATTTGAGCAAAGTTTTCAGGATATTTAAGGGGACCATACTGGATGGATAGGGAGGACTTATTTCTGCTGGTTGGTGAACCTAGGATTAGGGGAATAGCCCAAAGATTAAAATTAGGAAACATGCCTTCACATAAAGGATCATAAAGTTTGGAACTCTCTTCTGCAAATGGAAATTCATAATAGATCAAATGTTAATTTTAAATCTGTGATTTGAATTTGTGTATAAATAAAGATATTAAGAGATACGGATCAAAGGTAGCAAAGCAGAGATCAACGATGATTAATTGAATGGCAGGATAAGCTCAAGGGGCTAAATGGTGTCCAAATGTCCCTGTGTTCCTTGTAAAGGATGAACGGGTGGGTGGGATCTGGGAGGGGCAATTACCTCTTGACCAAGGATGTGGGGCAATTTCAATGCAATAATTATATTTTTCCCTGGGAATGGGTCACACGGATTGGTTGATTTATTGTTGTCACATGTACCGAGATACAGTGAAAAGTGTTGTTTTGTGTGCTGTACAGGCAGATCGGACCATACAAAGTGATCAGGTTAGTAGTAATTTCCAATAAGAATTCCAATTCCAAAGGTGGTAGTGAGCACCATAAGAGTGCAGAGAGAGAGAGAGAGAGAGACCCTGACAAATTGAGATTCTCCTCATCCTCTGAGGAAAGACTGCTGGGTTCAAAGAGAGTTTAGCAGAAAATCAATGTGAAGGCATTCCACAAGGATGGAGTAGAGCATCTGACAATTGAAAGAAGTATGAACATTCGAGCAGAAGGAAGCAAGCTTTTATTTGGAGATTGTCTGTTGTGGTTTTCAGATTAAGGGATGTAGAACTCCTTCTGCACTTGGCATTTCATTCAAAGCTCAATTATAGCACAGTCAGATGGGAGAGATGATGGCCTAATGGCATTATCTCTAGACTATTAATCCAGAGACCCTTGTGGTGTTTTGAATCCTGCCATGACAGATGGGTGGAATTTGAATTCAGTAAAACAAAAATTGAATTTGGAGCTAAAGTTGACCATGAATTCATTGTTGATTGTTGGAAAAAACCCATCTAGTTCACACATGTCCTTCAGGAATGGAAACTGCTGTCCTTACCTCGTCTGGCCTACATGTGACTCCAGGCCCACAGCCATGTGGTTGACACTGAACCGTCCTCTGAGCAATAAATAGTGGCCTCGCCAGTGATCCCCTCATCCTGTGAATGAACAAAACAAAAGTTACAGCTTCCTGTTCAACTTCCCTACCAAAATGTCTTCGCTTCAAACAAACCAACTGTGCGAAGTTAACATTGTATCTTACCCCAGTCTAGTCTTCCTGTGGCTCCAACTATTAGTAAACAACTTTTGTGTTGATGGGCAGCTTTGTCCTCCAGACCAGTGATTCTCAAGCATATTTTGGCCACGGCCCCATTTGGAGCTCAACTCAGGTTCCAGAGCCCCCCTTTCAAACAGGATACAACACAAACAGATAGACGCGCTGATCTTCAGATAATGAAGCAGGGAGATAATGGATGCGAGAACCTTGATTGAATACATTGACCCAGTGCAGTCTGATTCATGACTGACTCTGAAGTGAAGCTGTGTGGGAGGAGCCTCAGCAATTAACTTACCAGGTGTGTTGAATTCAAATGGTGTGTTGGAAAAATATTATAAATAGGAGGGAAATTATTGACTCCAGTGAAGGTTGTTGCTTGGGTATTTCATCAGTTCAGTTACCAGAGCCCCCATAGCCCCCCTTTTCACTGTTTTCAGTCTGTGTCCCCTTCAAGTGTGCCAGGGCCCCTTAGGGGGCGATATGGCCCCCAGTGAGAATGGCTGCTCTAGACCTCTGCCTGTGATAGAGTGAACAACCATTTGGGTGAGAGCCCTGAGTCTGTTGTTGAATCAAAGTCTCCTCGTCACCATCACAAAGCATACAGCTAGCTGGAATAAAGGAGAATACAACTGGGTTTAAAGCAGTGGAAAGTGCTATTGATGGTTTGATAATGAGTGATGATAATTGTGATACTGAATTGATAAAGAAACCATTGGTATTAGATTGTCCATGAAACAAATTAATATAAATTTAAGAATAGCTATTGTTAATTAATGTTATTAACATTAAATCATTATTCTTGGCATTTGATTGTGAAGATTATCAATAATATACAATGCCAATTTATCTAGGTCTCTTTTTTGTTATAAAAGTGTCTCCTATTTTCTTGTTTTCATCGCCACTTTAAAACAAGTGCGACCTCATTACCCCTTTAATAAACATCTCTAACATCCAACACACAAACACACACACACACTTTATTAATCTCGAGTGTCCTAGAAATAAATGGGTTGTGTGTGCTGGCTAAGTGCTGAGGCACTTTAATCAATGTGTGGGAGATGTTATTGCCTTGTGCACTTGGGTCAGCCAAATTTGTCACCTAATTAAAACCAATAATTCAGTTGCATGAATTATTACCTGACAGTCTAACATACCTGGCTACTGCTTGGAATGTTTGTGTTTAGCCTTAAATGAATCCCCTATCCCATGCCCTGAAGAAATGGTAACTCATTAATGAGAGGTGGAATCTTCTCAGCTCCGTCCTGATTAAGTCAAGGATGGGAAGACTTCTGATGACTTTTCCTCGCTCACTGCCAGTTGTGGTCCTTAATGGCCATACGTGTCTCATTGTTAGATTTGGAGTGATGGGTGCTCTTGTTCAAAGGCTTTCAATGCCTGATCCAGAGAGCTGGCACCAGGAGGAAGGGTCTGTTCAGAGAGCCCAAACAGTATGTGCCCACCTGCTCCTTCCGTTAGGTTCCTGTGGCCTGGGATCCAGCAAACTCTGGGTGGCATCAGCTACAGCTTCCATAGTGGCGCTGTCCTTCAGATTATTCATTAGTGAATGACTGCCCACTGACTCTCCATGAATGGGATTTCCATCCCTAGGATCAAGCAGTACCATCACCATCACCACCCCTACCCCCGGACTGGATGCAGGGGGCTTTCCCTATGAGAGCTGACTCAGATCTCCCACTAGCTCTCCAACCAGAAAAGATTTACCAGGATGTTGCTGGGAATGGAGGGCTTGAGACATAAAAATAGACTGGGACATTTTTTCACTGGAGAATAGGACGTTGAGGGGTGACCTTATTGAGGTTTTTAAAATCATGAGGGGCATGGATAAAGTGAATGACCAGGGTCTTTTCCCGAGGGTGTTCATGAATAGGAAAGGTTTGGAGGGATATAGGCCTATCTACTGGGAAAGTAGGACTAGTTTAGTTTGGGAGTATGGTCAGCATGGACTGATTGGACCGAAGTGCCTGTTTCCATCTGTATGACTCTTCAACCAGGGTCTGGTCAATACTTCACTGATATGTTTTGACAGGTGTCAGTGCTGTTCATAAGAATGTATCCTCTTCTGAGCTGCGTTCTACCTTGCCTGTCATACAGGACCTGTGCTAAGGTATTGAGCACAGTAGTTTAATAATACATAATATGTATTTCACTAGTCAATTTATTTAGTCCCGCAAAGGGATGGGGTTTTCCAGGGGTCATCTGTTGCCACAAGGGGTCAAGCTGTTTCTCCCACAAAACCCCTGCCTCCTTACACTCAGTCTTAAAGATTAGGAGCAGAAGAACCTTCCCAGTTTATGAAGACATGACTAGGAGGTAACCACGTATCTTGTCAGGGTAGTGTGGAGTCTGGATTATATTTGCGGAGCCCTCATGTTTTGACTGAACTAAAGATATTCTAGCCTCAGAATTAAAAGTGAAGCACATATGTCAACTTAAATGTGTGGAGGACTTCTATAATCTTCTGTCTGTGACTCATTTTGTTAAATCTCATCCTCAGGGCCAGAAGGTGCGAATCTGTTTATTTACCACCTTCCCCAAGAGTTTGGCGATCAGGACATCCTACAGATGTTTATGCCATTTGGAAACGTTGTGTCTGCTAAAGTCTTCATTGATAAACAGACCAATCTTAGCAAGTGTTTTGGTAAGAATGTGTGAATGGATTTCATGTAATCCCAAAAGCAGAGACTGGGCTGATATCTGATGTTCTGATCATGTGCACGCAAACTGTGATGGCTCATAAAAATGGATCTCAAAATAAAACGGAGTCACGTCCTCTCATGGTTCCATTGAAAACGGAGAAGGCAGTTCAGTAAACTCCCTGTTATCCAGTGCCCAAGCATCCGGCATTCTCATGCAATAAACAAACATGTCAAGAGAAATTTGCCCTTTAATGGCGTTTCTTAAAAAAAAATGTCTGTTTGAACTTGGTGAATCATGTTCCAATGTGTTTATCAACTTGGCGAAAGTGAGTACTGCAGATGCTGGAGATTAGAGTCGAGAGTGTGGTGCTGGAAAAGCACTGCAGGTCAGGCAGCATCTGAGGAGCAGGAGAATCGACGTTTCGGACAAAAGCCATTCATCAAGGATTTCTGATGAAGGGCTTTTGCCCGAAACATCGATTCTCCTGCCCCTCGGATGCTGCCTAACTGCTGTGCTTTTCCAGCACCAGACTCCAATGTGTTTATGTTCAGCCACTAAGTGGTAGTTCTCTCAGTCACTACTAGCAGCGCTCTCCAGCTTCCTCCCTCAAGCAGGCACCATTACAGTGCAGCTTGTGTGTACTGTACTAAGTTTCTATAAGAGTAGTTCTCATGCAATTAATAGATTCACATAACCGGCCCACACCTTTCTCCATTTACTATATTAAACGAATTGATAGGCTATACTTTGGAATCCTGCTGTGTCCTCAGTTCTGGTCTTACCCAGACAGTGGTAGACATTCTGCCAAGGCCTGAGCTTCCCTCTGTTAGACAGAGAAAATCAGCTCATGCTCCTCATCATGTGCCAGCAGCCAAACTTAGCTGTAACTCCACTGCAGGGAGTGATGGCGTCATGGTAATGTCACTGGAGGAGAACTGCATAACACCAGGCTAAAGGTCTGGAACATGGCGAAATTTGAATTCAATAAAAATGTGTAATAAACAGCTAGCTTAATTATTTATTAGATTAGGTTAGATTCCCTACAGTCTGGAAACAGGCCATTCGGCCCAACAGGTCCACACCGACCCTCCGAAGTGCAACCCACCCAGACCCATCTCCCTCTGACTGATGTACCTAACATTATGGGCAATTTAGTATGGCCAGTCCACCTGACCTGCACATCTTTGTCTGTGTGGGTTTCCTCCCACAATCCAATGTGCAAACCCACACAGACAGTCGTCCGAGGTTGGAATTAAACCTGGGTCCCTGGCACTGTGAGGCTGCAGTGCTCACCACTGAGCCACTGTGCCCCTTAATCAATGGTGATTGTTATAAAAACCCAGCTGGCTGTAATGCTGGAAGGAAATCTGCCATCTTTACCTGATGTGGTTTGTATGACTCCACACCAACACTAGTGTGGTTAACTCTTAATTGCTCTGACCTCTGGGAAGTTAAAAGTGAATAAATAAATGTTAGCCTACCCAGTGACAGCAGTATCCCATGACAAATAAAAAAAAAAGGTCAAATAGCCTCCCTTCTTAGCATTCTCTCGGATCACTCCTGCACAATGGCCACTTTGGCCAAGATAACAGAGTGTCCAAGTTGCCCTCTTTATGTCAACTATGGGTCAATATCATGTTGCCCTCTCTAAGTTGAGATTTTGTTCGTGCCAAACTGAGAGGACACCGCATTGCCCCTAGATGCCATTTTTAAGCTGAAGTGTTAAGTGTTGGAGTTGGGGAAATGGTCAGCTGACAGTTGACAGCCATTCCATCAGCCAATGAAGAGCATGCTATCTTCCGTTTGGCATGGTACCATGCAAGATGGTACCGTCTCCATCGTGGGAGTGTAGGATGGGAGCAGTTGAAGATAGGCGATAGTGTGATTCTGTCAAGAAAGCACTTGAACAGAGCTGGACACAGCTGGTCAACATTCCTTCAAAGTAGCAAACAGTTTGGGCATGTTCCTGAGATAAGATACTTAGGAAATTACATATCAATCCTCTTTTTAAATGCCCTGTTGTTTAAGGGTTTGTTTTTCCTTTTCTTTTCCCCCCTCCTCCTCCCAGGTTTTGTAAGCTACGACAATCCAGTTTCTGCACAGGCTGCCATCCAGGCTATGAATGGTTTTCAGATCGGAATGAAGCGTTTAAAAGTTCAGCTGAAACGATCCAAGAATGACAGCAAGCCGTACTGAGTCTAGTATGGGAGGTTAATGCTGTTACTTTAGCTTTGTTAGGGTAAGTCCCATGAACCAGCCGTGGCTGAGGAGGATCATTGCCAGCATTCATCAAGAGACAGTATTTAACATTACACTTCCATTTCCCCTCCCAGCCCTCCCCACTACCCCCACACCACCTGTTTTCTTCCCATTCCCGTTACGTTTAGTATCTTAGACCTTATTGTATTAACAGTATTTAATTTTTTGCTTTGTTCCGTAAAACAAAAATCGAATTTTGCAAAAAAAATGTCTTAAAATATTTTTAAAAATAACCGAAATGTGCAATTTAACTCAGAAGCCACTGGTGCCAAACAGGCCCATGTGATTATGGGGCACCAGGTGCTTTATTAAGCTTAACAGACCCAGTTAACATAGATTAGAAAGGCCCCAGCAGTTTACGGGTTATAATGTGGTGGCCTAGTCTGAAAGTGATGCCAAGTGAACTAACATAGTCCTTTATTTTAGTTTTATTTCTCACTCTCTCTCTCTCTTTTTCACTTTCAAAGAGAATTTATCTCATAGGACATGATCATGTTTTACATAATCAGCTTTCTGTGATCAGATCACAACAGTTTGTTTTGGGGTTAAACAAAGGCCTTTTTGAGATCTATTTCTACCACCATATAGGGGCTCTTTTTTTTTCAGGAGGGGGCAAGGGGGTAAAACAAAAGAGGTTAAATGGTAACATTTACTAAAGAATAAATTGAATATGAAAAGTAGGAAAGCCACAGGCCTGTACATTTTATTTGTAAAAAGAGCAGCTCTATTTTTATACAAATTTTTACTGCCTCAGAAAGATGGAAGTTATTTATTAAATACCTATAGTTAATTTATTGGATACCTGAGATAACTCATCCTCTATAATAGTTAGAGTCTGCCTCGTGAATAGTCTTAAAATGTGCTAAAGTGGGAATGAGATTATCCTTGTGTGCGCACAAATCACAACCTTGTACCTTCCATGCTTCTCCTGTTTCTCGTACCCTTTATTTGTGTGGTATCTCATTACTCATAGCTTCCATTATCTAGTCAAATTCAAGTTTTTTTTTAATTTTAATCTTGTGACTTTAATTTCCTTGTTTGTATACTTGTTTAATTAAAAATCTGTATTTCTGTCCCAAAACCAATCCATCTCTTTTCTCCTTTTTAAAGTGTTGATGGATTCTTTTGGGTGTTTATCTGTTGCTGTTGCTTTTTTTTTCGTTAACAGTGTTATTAAAAAAAAATGCAAATTTATGTGAATGGCTCATAGATTCTAATGACTGAGATTTGCATTGTTTCTGCAACCATGAGAATGATTTTGTTCCTGCTGCGTAGACTCTGTGTAATTTTTGACTCTTCCTTGTTTTTTTTCCCCTAGACATCTTCATGCTCGTTAGTTCATCGTTTGCCTAGCATGTCCCTGTGACGTCAAAAAAAAATTCAAAAAAAAAAGCTCATCGTCCCGTCATTGTTTCTGATGTCTTTCTGACCTCACATCATACTTGGTCCTCCTACTTGACCCCTTGACCTAGTTTGACTTTTCGAGATTTTTTGCATGTGACCTCACGTAGTTCTGAATTCTAAAGAGATCAATGTGAAAAACGTAGCTGCATTCGTGTTAAGACTGAAAAAGAAAAAAAATTATTTTCAGAAAGTAAAGCAAGAAAACAATTATATGAGAGAGAGAAGGGAAAAAAAATAAAAACCTGTGGCGGAAATGTTTCTTTTTTTTTCATGAAACAAACTTGAAAGTATTATACAGGGATTGACTTTCTCTCTGGTCACTTAGAAAAGCGATAGCAATATGTGGCCAGTGTGCAGAATGTTGGTTTCTTAATGAAGCAGACTACTTCTGATCAGATGCTGAAACTGGTCAGATATTATCAAGAGCTCTGTAATAATTTTTACATTTTTCAGCCAGTGTAAAGTTTTGATAAGGCCATTTAAGTGGCTCACTTTCTCATCGATATATATAGAAAAGATTAAAACCACTTTTTTTGTAGACTAGTTTAAGATAATTAAAAAAAAGATGACCCATGTTTGGGGAAAGACTACCTATTTGTGTCACCTTTTGCTGAACTGATTCACACCTAGACAATCTGTGGTAAATGCACATTAAATGACCTATATTTTATACTGTTTAAATGTATTGGAGAAGATAAAACAAAGCAGTAAGTGTAAACTTCGTCACGTTGGTAACTATGTGGGTTAAGTTTTGGTGTCATTGCAATTTTTAAGGTTCTATAATTAAGTGTTTCGTAAAACGACACATTTTTCGGTTCACTCGGCAAAAGATTTTTTTGGTGGCCAAAAAAATCTTAACTCATCGGGTGAAAAGGGATAAGAAGAATTATTACAATTCCAGGACAAAAAAAAAATCTTGTGCTTTGTGTGTGAAACGTTTTGACGTCCGATTTTGTTCCTTTCTTTTCATTGTGAGATTAACAGTTTGACGTATTCTTTGTTCAGCAAAATGTGAGATTGGCTTTTTTTTTCTTTTGGAAAAGAAGAAAACAGCAACTTAAATCAGTGGAATTAGTGCCAAATTCCAAAAGCAAAACAAAGGTACTTCCTGCCCAGCGCTTAATTGTGTTACTTGTGAGAAGTAATTTGATAACATGGGTATTTTGTTACTTGAGTGTTTTGTAATAATTCTCTCACGTTTGAAAAAAATTAAAGGAAAAAAAATAACAGATCAAAACCAGAGAGAAAAAAAAGTTTGTTAAATTGCTAAAGCTGTGGTCTTGTTGCCTGAGATTGTTCATTGTTCGTTATTTCTCTTTGTAAAAGCGCTCCATGTTTCCCAACCTCGCCATTTATAGAAGTTGTGCAAGCAAACCTCACAAAAGCTTTTTTCTTATAGTTGTGAAATTTAAAAAAATAAAACAGTTAAAAAAAAAGACAAAAATTTAAAAAAAAAACACCCCCAAGGCAGGAATGTTTCGAACTGTTTTTAAATATAATTAATTAATAATAATTAAGCAGCCTTAGCTGTCTTGTATGACTTTCTAAACATAGCAAAAAACATTTGTCATTCCTCTGTGCATGCACTCAGTATGTAATGAAGCACTAACTGTTAACGGGCCAATATTTCTCTGCGTTGAAGGCTAGGAGCAGTTTGAATCAGTTCAGCTTCCATTGCCTTGGGGACTTATTTCTGGCCCACACTGTCATGAATTCATTTCCCTCACCATCACCCTCAGCCCGTCCCCATCCCCTACCCGCAACAGACATCCTCCCAACACATTGTTTCTGTTTGGTTTAAAATCTTAAGTAAAAAAAAAGGGAAAAAAAAAAGTTGTAGCTTCATTGCATTTTTTGAAAAATGTCTCACAAAGACAAGTGTTTGTGCTCCTGTGATGTGAGATCTGGTGTTTGTAGACTATTATTATCATTTAGGATTAAGATTTAAAGAAAAAATATATAGTTTTAAGTATTTGTTTGAAAAAAGCCAAAGTTAATGCAAACTGAGTGGGGGAACCGCAAGCCCATGTGAGTGCTGTAATTCTTTTTTTGGTGCATTTTGCCTCTGTATGTGATGGAAGTTTTTTTTGAGGGGAAAGGAGTCAACATAACACACACACACTCAAAAAAAAATGTGGGCTTTCGTATTTCTACGACTTGACTGTAATTATGCATTTTGTACCAGTGGAATTTTTTTATACTGGAAATTAAAAAATGGATATTTCTGCGCCTTACCTGTGTGTGGGCCCAGTGATGACTGACTTTGAGTTTAATTTCTGGTTGGTGCAGAGAAAGTGGCGATTATTTCGTTTTAAGAATTAACAAGAAATACTTTTTAAAAGAAGTAAACTTTGGCTTGCTTTCCTCATTTCTTTGCATATGCTTAACTGTCAAGAATTTTTGTCAAAAAAAATGGGTAAGTTTCTCTTCAATTATGTATTGTGCAGTTACATAAGGTATTAGGACTAGCAGTATTCATTCACCTACAGTGGGATAACTGTATTAGTTTAAAAAAAATAGGGGTTTGCTTTTTGCTGTTAAAATCCAAGTTTTTTCCTGATTCTCTGTCTTCATTGTGAACATAACTGTGGAACAGTTGGACTTATTTTTGTAACGTATGTTATTGTGTGATGCAGTTTTTGCTTCTGTCTCAAATATTAAACCATTTTTCCTAATACTCGTCTCTCTTTGTGTACTGTTGGTGGTGTCCATTGTTGTTTGATGTTCAGCAAACCTCACTGTTCCACGTCCTTTTTGTTTCTTCTCTCTGTTGTGTAGACGAGATACTGCCAATCCTACCAGCTACTTCTGTTTCCTCATTCCTGTTTTAATTCAGTATTTAACTGTTTTTTTCCCATTTCTCTCCCTTTTTTTTTGGACAAATACAGCTATTTTATACTGTTACCCAATGCCTTTTTCATGTCCAAGTGATAAAAAAAACAACACTCCAAAAGGCACAGCACGTTAGTATTAGACACAAAGGTGAAAGAATAAATAAACAAGAATTAGGCTCATAAAATGCCATATTATGATAATGTCAGCTTTTATTCGGATGCACAAAGCGTTCAGGTTTTGACTTGTCTTAGCGGTTAACTGAGCATTCAGCAGAGATTCTACTTTGGATCTGAGCTGAGATCAGGCTCCTCCTAGTGGCTGTATTGACAACTGCATCAATCAGTGGTAATGCTGAGCTATTTTGGAGGGGAATATTCCTGTTCTGCGCAAAGCTAGCTGATTTCAATCCAGCTGACCTCAGCAACAATTATTAACCTGAACCACCTTTAGGTTAGGGAACGGGAGGAGATGGAGTGGGGGGAGAGACAGAAAAGCAATTGATTCAGTCAGAGGTCATCACACAGTGACTGAATCCCATTGAAAAGTGATTGTATTCACTGCACTGTAACTTCATTTTGCATCAACCTGCCAGCATCAAAAGCCCACAATACATTCGGCTGAAGTAAACTACAGTAATCTGGTGTAGGCATTCTCCTGTAGACACTGCCAGAAGATGAGGAGAAGGAAAGATCTCCGTTATATGAACACTGGAAAATTTGAGTTGTTCCATTCAGTCTGCCCCACAAGCATTACTTTGTTTCCATATTCATGAGGTGTGGGCATTACTGGTTAGGCCATGCCTAATTACCCATTGAAGTGAGCGGTTTGCTGGAGCATTTCGAAGGGCAATTTAGAGTCAACTACATTTCAGTGGGTCTAGTGTCACAAGTAGGTCAGACCAGAGAAAGGCAGACTTACCTTTTTCAAAGGAAGGTCACTAATGAACCATATTTACAACCGTCATTACATGGTCACTATTAAATTGGCTTTTAACTCCTGATTTTTTTATTGCATTCAAATTTCACCATCTACCATTCAAACCCATATTCCCAGAACTTGGGCTCTGAATAATATTACCACTGTGCAACACATCCTTCTAAACGGTGAGGGGGTGGGGTGTTACATTTTGTCTTCTCAGCACAGCTATGTAATCTGTCCTGGGTGGTGCAAGATCAGGGAACAATAAAATGAAAGTGTTTTCTGGAGGAATTCCTCTGTGACCACCTGAAGATTGTGATTCTAGATCTCTCCCATCCATTGCTCTTTGAACTCCCAAGAAGAGCATTGATCCTGGTGTCTTTGAGAGAGTCTTAGTGTGAGGCCATAATGCACTAACCTGTTTCCTTCAGTCATCTCTGTTTTCCTGGCTCCGTGACAGGTTCTCTTCGGCCGGGAACATGCAGGAAGGATCCCTTTCGCCTCTGCTGCGGGTGTTGTTTCTGCTGCTCCATCTTGTCAAACCAAACGTGTTTCAGTTCTTTCTTTCCTCTCTAGAGTGGGAGACTCTGCTTCGGAGAGGCGGCTTGCCCAGCTTGAGAACTGGCATAACCCACCGCACGTGCAGCAGTGGCGGAACCTGGCGCGAGTCCATCAACTTGGTACCACAGTGGGGCCGAAGCAAGTATCTTAACCTGTGCTCCAAACTTCCACACCATCAGCTGGGGGAAGGGCTTTACTAATGGCTAGAGAAACAGTCAGTTTTTCACTTCCACAAATTGTAAAGGGCGTGGCAATCATCTGGTTTCTAGATAATTTCAGATCAACCCATTCAGTGCTATTATGACACAGGTGGAATTTGAACCAGGCCTGTTGCTCCTGAGGAAGGGACAGTATCCCACTAGGAGCACTCCCCGCTCTTCCAACACCACCCACCCCAAATGGGAATTGATATTGGTTTCTATATTGGGGGTTGGAAGGGAAACAGGGAATTATGTTAGCTTCCAAAGTTACTAAGGGCCTAGTAGTGAAATGAAATACACCTGAGAGCTACTAATGGGGAAAATTTGGTTGCATTGACTGGGAAGAAAATGAAATTCACACAATGCCTTTACAACAATGCTACCAATCCACCAAAAACAGGTGCAGCAACTTCTTCAGAAACAAGAAAGGCAAAATCCCAATAATCTTCTGTGCTTACAATTTTCTAATAATCCGGAAATAGAGAGGGTACCTGAATCATAGCCACTAAGAGGCAACCTGTTAGAGTGCCTAAGATAGTTAATAATATGGAAAGCAGTTCAATGTGGGGCAAGGGCACAGATTCACACACAATTTAAAGACTGAAGTCAGGAGGTGCTCAGTACAGAATGATGAATGTCTGAAGCATAGTTCTCTAGATATAATCTTTGGAATTATGTTCAAACTGTTGTTTTGTAGGAGATGCAATGCAGCAGCTGAGGTGACCTGAGTACTCACCTATGTGCTATGTCAGTATGCTGAGAGGATGTTTTATAAATGTGACTGGTCATGAGCTGGGCACTACTTCTCCACCATGGTTACACTGAGAAGATGTCTGATTTAATGCTTTCATTCGATCTCTGGTATTAAAGTGCGCTGTCAGATAGGCATTAGATAAAGTCGGTACAACAGCCCACCAGCTGCTGATCGTGCAGACCAGACCATGAAACAACATGGCAATGTTCAATTGGTGGAAAAAAAATGATAGTTTCCAAAATTCTTTAGAATCTCAGAACTGCTCTACAGTCCAGAAAAAAGATAATTTGGCCCAGCATTGTCTGTACCAACCCTCTGGGCATAACACCTCATGCAGTTCCTCCTTGGCTGAGTCCTTGGACCATTTTCTGTGGATGCAGACCCCAAATGTAAGACCCCAAAATAACTCCAGTCCTGCTGAAGGCCAGTTACACCCAGATTTCCTTCTAATCTCATTACAGTGCACCTGCATATTGAGCAAAGATCAGCGTAAATAGGCAGGGCTTGAGGAAAGCGCCAATCTTAACGCCATATCTCTCTCTGAATATGAAAATCAAAGTTCCGGTTCATTTTATCGCAGTTCATGTTTAAGAATCCTGTACTCAGGGAAGAATTTTCCATTTTTGAGCCAGACTTGCACTTACGCCATAATTCACCTGTTCAAAGATTTCAATGAGAAGAAAGTAAATTTTTACAGCATTTCTTAAAAGAAATGAGAACATCTCGGGAAAATCTTGTTTTACACTCTCTTGGAGGCAATCGAAAAATGTAGCCACGTTTACTGGACCTGATACAGTTGAGCAAGATTCAAAATCTTAATCCCTTGAAAGGCAGGAATGTTTCAAGCCTACTAATACTCAATTTATGCAGCAGTGTTACTTTAAGAAAAGCAAATTGCATTTACATAGTTCTCCCGATTTCTGCAACCTTACAACATTCTGAGATCTCTGCACTCCTCCAATTCTGATCTCGTGCACATTCCTTATTTTAATTATTCCATTGGTGGTCATGCCTTCATATACCTGGACCCTAAACTATCTCTCTAAATCTCTTAACCTAAGCCCCACTCTCCTCCTCAAAGATGCTCCTTAAAAGTTACCTCTTGGATTGTGCTTTTGGCTGCCAGTCTTAATTTCACCTGACAGGACCTACTGTCAGATTTCCTTTGAGTGGGTTCAGATGCCGAGCCTTAGGATGTTTTGAAGGCACCATATAAATGCAGGTTGTTCTTATTGTTCATTCTCACTTAATCAGAAGTGAAGAAGCGCTGTTGTAAAAATGTAAAATGCAGTACATCTTCAATCAATTCCCTGGGGACTTGTGAAAAATATTTGTGAGATGGCAGCAAATGCAACATTTCCACAATGTCCATTGTAAACAGAATGTGGAACAATGATAATTGTGGAAGTATGAATAAAATTATTTTGGAGACAATTTTCAAATTTATAAAGTTACTTTGAAGAATCCCCGAAATACAGAGGAAAAGCAGTGCTGAGCTCATTTCTTCAGGACTTATGGTCCTTGTAAGTCACTCAGCAATACAAAGCTGGGACGCGATTGAATAGATATTGAATTGTCTCAAAGAGCACATGTTTTACAAAGATGTGACCCAGACATCAAGGGATATGGGGATTGTGTGGGAATCTGACAGGATCCAGAATCACAGAATAGGACTGAGGGGCTGAATGGTCTGCTCCTATGTGCCTGTGAGAGAAGTTTCAGCAAGCAGGCGAGATTCACAGTGTGAGCTAGGACCTAGATGTTCTAGCATTAGAGACAGTGGCATAGCTGACATCAACCTTTATGTCAGAACATGCAAAGGAAATGGAGGTTTTGCTGTGTAAAGTTTATGTGACAGTATTCATTGTTGCACTTGATGCTTTCAAAGTTATCGGTTACCAACCAGCAGTAACCAGAGTGTATTTAAGATGGGTCCTGATATTATAGAATGTTCTATATCTATAACTCTTAAAAGTTTAGAACCTGGTCTGGAAGAAATGTTTAAGTGAGTACTGCAAAATGACATGTAAGCAATATAAATTGCATTTATTTAGCACCTTTCACAACCTCAAGATGTCCCAGAACATTTTACAGCCAAAGAAATCATATTAGAAGTGCAGTCGTTGGTTCATAGCCTGTTTCTGAGCTGTAATGTCTACTCAGGACCACTGGTCTAGTCTCATGTTTCCCTCACCAGTGACTTCATCTCAACGGTGTAACTTACTCCTTTATCAGTTATGTACTTATCTAGATGCTCCTGAAAGATACCTGTGCTACTTTCTCAACTGTTCCTTCTGTTTGTGAGATTTGCATTCCATAACCACACTTTCAGTGAAGAGGTCTCTCCTGAATTCCTAACTGGATTTAACAGTGATGTTCTAACACACAGAGTAAAATAGTAAACATTGTAGAAGCAGACTGCCCAGAGAAATTTCAAACTAGCTCAGGCCTTGAAGACAACATGGCAAAGTTAATTTGGTGATAAAAACAATTTACAACAGGTATTTTCCAAAATTCTTTAGAATCTCAGAAGCAAGATCTCAGATCTCTCTTTCCAAGCAAGACCAAGATCTTTGGGCCCATTGTGTCTGCACCAGTCCTCTGAAGATCAATGCACCTCATGCAATTCCTCCACCATCTTTGCACAGCTGTGCACATTCTCTCTCTTCAGGATGGAACTGGTTTACTATCTTGAAGTCTTACTTGAAATTACTTCCACAACTCTTTCAGTTAACACCCCTTGCATGAAAACATTTCTCCTTGTGTCGCCAATGCCTCTTTGCTACTTATTTACTTTAAATCTGTGCACTCTCCTGGGTAAGAGGCCAATGAGCAGCACTGGACTGTAAGCAAATTATAAAGAACAGGAGGGATGATGGGCAAACGATTATTGGCCTGTTTCGGAGAATCCCTTGCCAATGCCAATCCCTTCCAGAACCTAACCTCAGATCATCAAATATCATAGGTTCCTGGGCCTTACCTAACCTTAGCAGAGGCTAAGAGAAGAAAGAGATTGGAGAGAAAAAGCACCTTTGTGTAAGAGTGCTGCTTATTACTTTATTTAATAAGAAAATAAATGCTAAAAAGCATTTCTGTGGCTGCTTTCCTGACTTTGTAATGTCCCAGATACATTGTATAGCCAATTATGTACTTAAGTAGTGTAGTCTTTGTGATGTGCTAGACTCTGAAGTGTGGCTCTCACAATAAATTGATCTACTGTCAAAAGTAGTCGCAGTCACAGTCACAAATGAGCAAACCCTAAGGTTTATACCCAAACTGCACAGAACTACTATGTTCTGTAGCCAAACTCAAACATAGAAAAATATTTTGAAATAAATCCATATTAATTACTTTAAGGTAACTAATTTCTTCCATGGCCTCTCAACTTGCTGCACCTGGTTCTGAGTCAAGACTAGTTTTACCAATCAGTGAAATATGTTGCATTAAAATGACCCAAATCCCTGTTCTGAATTGCACTCTGTTCATCGCACAAGGGTGTGTGGCTGCTTTTTTATTTTGTCTTTGCTTCAGGAGGTCATTTTAAATAGATGACAACCAAGGCTGGAATTAGATTCCTTACAGACAAGCTGTTGTCAATCATAGAATGATGAAATCCTCAGCAGGTCAGGCAGCACATGCATAGTGAGAGAAAAACAAAGTTCACATTTCAGGTCAATGACTGCTCAAAGGAAGCCAGACTGGATTGTAAATGGTGACACTTTAGCTAATGGTCGTTGCTGGGGAAAGGCATCATAATCATTTTGATGTGAACTCAGCAGCTGAACATTATTCACTCACTCATACGCAGAGGGGCGAGTGTGATCTTGTTAACCTTTCATTTTTTAAAAGCTTTGATTAGATGGTAAATTTGGCTCACTCTCTTCATGATTCATCTCAGTTTTGTTAACCCATATGGTTACAGGCCACAATCCAAGGTTAACAGTTCCATCTCTAATTTTTCACTTGCACGTAGTCTCATATTGGTCACCTACCCACAGAGACAACTTCCAGCCCAGCTACAAAAAACGTCTATGACAAAAGAAGCGAGCAACAGCTTCTGGTCCAAGAGTGACACTAGTACAGTTATGAAGAGATGAAAACGAAGTATTGCAATTGTTGATCATTGCAGTCTCAATCCCAGTAACACTGTGCCACTGGGAATGAAATAGTGGCATTGCAAGTATCTCTGAGTAGACTTGCCTCCAGCTGGACTTATAGCTACTTTTTAATCAAACTGTTAGGAACAGGAGTAGACCATTCAACTCCTTGAGCTTGTTCTGCTATTCAATAAGATCGTGGCTGATCTGTAACCTAATTGCGTTACCTGCCTTTGGCTCATATTCATTAAAACCTTTGCTTAACAAAACTTTGTCTATCTTCAATTTAAAATTAACAACTGATCCATCATGCACAGTTGTTTTGTGGAAGAATGTTCTCAACCTCTCCCATCCTGTGTGCATGTAGAAGTGCTTCCTAATATCTCTCCTGAACAGTCTGACCCTGTGTTATAACACAGCTCCCCTTCAGGTGAAACTTGAACCCAGTTCTTCAGGCTCAGAGGCAGGGACACTACCACTGTACCACAAGAGCACCCTTTTTAGAAAGATGGCTATTCTCCTTTCATCGTGCAAGGATGGGTGGCTACTTTATTTTGTCTTTGTTTTAGGAGGTAATTTTAAATATAGATGACAACCAAGGCTGGAATTAAACTCCTATCAGACAAGCTGCTATCAAGCCTATAGCATTGCAAACCCAACATTTCCACCACTATGCCATCGCCTCCCATTAAACATTTCAGTCAACCTATTCAGACATTTCTAGACCAGATGAAACTTGAACCATGACCTTGGGTCAAATCCATCCTCAGCATCACTTTGCCACAAGAGCCTGTCCATCAGGTATCATCCTATTGGTCAGTTCTCTTTGGCTAGAATAGAGAAAAATACAGCATGTATTGACCCTTGCTGGACAATGTTGGGTCAGGATGTATGTGGTGAGGATGGTAATGCTTATTTCACAAATGACTCAGCCCTATTTGCCTTCAGAATTAACCACTTGAAGGAGCTCAGAGAGCTGCTATTCAGTGTGGAACAATTCCTTCCTGCATGAGTGAGCACCTTCAGGCAACAAAAACTGATCCTCAGTAACTGCTGTGAATTGCCTTTGTACATTAATATTAATAATTAGAAAACTGTATAATGCTAATCTAAATTGGATGTTCAAATTGTTCAGTTTGGCTGAAGATTTAAATGTAACTGAGGCTGTGGAAAGGTGGAGCACTGCAAATGGGAGTAATGATTGGTTAATCCACAGTGCAAATTAAAATTCAAAACAATTTGGGTTTTCTTTTAATGCAATATATTTCACTGATTGGAAAATTTACAGACTGAACTCAGACCAGACGTAGTTAGTTGAGAGGCCACAAGAGAAATTGGCTGCCCAAAGTAATTAATTCGGAATTAATTCAAAATAATTCTCTTTTCCTGGATATAGGACAGTCGAATAGGAGGCAGGGTGCAGCAGTTCTGTGCAGTTTGAGTATTAAAAAACTTTGCAGTTTGCTCACGTTGTGATACAGAAGGCTGCTTTCGACAGTAAATATATTTATTAATCAACATGTTCAGAAAGGAAACATGCTCTGAAATGTGGCAACATAAGAAGCCTAATCATTTATTTAAACCACTTCTCGGTAAATTGAAGGAACTGTCTGATGACTGGGTCAAACGGACTGTTGTTGTCAACAATAAGATACTCTTGAAAGAACCTGAGGAAACTTAAACCAACACAAGCAGACAGTGACTCTGGGCAGACAGTGACCCTGGGCAGACAGTGACTCTGGGCAGACAGTGACTCTGGGCAGACAGTGACCCTGGGCAGACAGTGACCCTGGGCAGACAGTAACCCTGGGCAGACAGTAACCCTGGGCAGACAGTGACCCTGCGCAGACAGTGACCCTGGGCAGACAGTGACCCTGGGCAGACAGTGACCCTGGACAGACAGTGACCCTGCGCAGACAGTGACTCTGCGCAGACAGTGACCCTGGGCAGACAGTGACCCTAACTCCTATTGTCTCCTTTTTCTTCACAGATGCTTCCTTCACTCCAGCATTTTCTAATATTATTTCACGTTTCCAGCATCGACAGTGATTTTTGATGACTCTTCCTATCATGCATCCACTGAATCTCTGACTGCCTGATTTAGGGCATCCATTTCCTCCTTACTCTAACTCTCCCAACTCTAAACTTCCTTCCTTATTGCTCCATTTCTGCCTCCTACTTGTTTATACTTAAACAGTGACACGTGAGCATGTAGGACTGCCCTGAGGATATAAATGGTGCTATTGTAAATGTTGGGGAATCGTGGAGATTATACTTTGAATCCCACAGTAAAAGTCGCATTGACCTCAAATCAATCTGCATTTGGCAGTTTTAAAGCTAAACCCTAATGTACAGTTATCTCAGCTTAGGAATAACTAGCAATTCAGTGCGAGTATCCTCTTGTTCACAACAATCTGCACATGTTCCTTACAGAATACCAAACAAAGAGCTGACATAAAGGCAGGAAATGCTGCAAAAATTCAGCGTCATTTGTGGAGAGAGAAAGTTAATTTTTCACGTCTGTAAATCTCATCAGCTGAGCAATGAGACCTTTGTAAGACTGAAGCCTCACTGTCTTACCTTTGTAAGACTGAAGCCCCACTGACTTCAACTTGACCTCTCCTTGCACCTTAACTTTGATTGCAACACTTCTACTCAAAGATTTTACCCAGCTCTTTACATCTTACAGCAGACCCACGCTTCAGTACAACCAGTATTCTAGTTCCCAAGGACGATTCGAGACAAACAATGACTTGTTTCAAGAAAAATAACTTGCAAAGTGTAACAATGAGATTTAATGCAGGCTTGTTTTGTGAAAGCTTTCAGTTCATTCACAGCAGAACATAAAACAAGCATTGAAGACACAAATGCAAAGGTACAAAGATCTTTGAACATAATTACATGTAGTGTGGGTGGATAGGGCATTTGAGGAACTACACAATTAAATGGAGGCGCTTTTACCGAAGATTTAATGCGAAGAGTCAAAAGTGGTTTGGGCCCCTGTAATAATGTAATTTGACAATAATTAGTTTAGTGTAGTTGACTGATCCTTTATTTCACAATTGAAAATTTTCGCAGATCTTGGCAATGATTAGCTAGAACATCTGGTTATCTCTGTGTGGAAATACTGTACAAAGTACAGTGCTTAGCAATCCGCAGTGGTACAAGATTACTCGAAAGATGAGGTGATTGCCTTGCTTTTAGCAGGAAATCCAGCCTCAAGCCATTCTTGCATATCCCTCTGGTGATCTATAGAGTGTTTGGACTGTTTCCTGCCCAAAGTAATGTACATCACCAGAGTAGTGAAGCAGAATAAGCAGCATAAGTGGATATATGTGAATATTTACAGAACTTGCTGTAAGTACTCAGCAGGCGGGCAAGTAGCATCTATGGACAGAGGAACAGAGTTTTGGACTGGAATTTCTGGTGTTCTGATGTTAGGCCCATCTGCCTGTCTAAGCACACCCATGTCATCAGCGTACCTTATGGCACAACCAGCTGGAAGGGTGACTCCTAATAGCTCATCTCCACACTTGCTGCCTTATTTGGGTGGGAGTGGGGTTGTTCAGTGGGCTCGTAAAGCTCTGAACCCAGCCAAAAGGCCTGTCATGATGTTAGGCAGGCAGGCTTACCAGGGGAAATGGGTATTGCCAAGGCAGGTAAGCAGAGCACGAAGACTCTAGCTGCCGAAACAGAGATGATAAGGAGTCCCGAAGCTGAGAGAGCCATTGGGTTGAGTAGTAAACCCTTACACTGGATTATTCACAAACAGGTCTTGTGCCTGCATTGGCACATGCAACCTTTGACACCAATAGCACATGCCCGGCTGCTGTGAGTCTGCCCTGATTGAGCTGATTGACTCTTAACTGGCCTCTAAAATGGCCTACAGTACCAACAGTGACCTCCACATTCCATATAAGAAGTTTCTAAAAACTTGCTGAAAAGTTCCTGACCTGAAACCTTATAGATGTTTAGAAAACCATGAGGGGCATGGATAGGGTAAACAGACAAGGTGTTTTCGCTAGGGTGGGGATGTCCAGAACTAGAGGGCATAAGTTTAGGGTGAGGGGGGAAAAATTTTAAAGGGACCTAAAGGGTAACTTTTTCCACTCAGAGGATGGAGAATATATGGAATGAGCTGCCAGAGGAAGCAGTGGAGGCTGGTACAATTGTAGCATTTAAAGGGCATCTGGATAGATATATAAATAGGAAGGGTTGAGAGGGATATGGGCCTAATGCTGGCAAATGGGACTAGATTAATTTAGGAGATCTGGGCGGCATGGACGAAGGTCTGTTTCCATGCTGTATATCTCTATGACCCTACGAAACGTTAACTCAATTGCTCTCTCCACAGGTGCAGTTTTTTTTAAGCATTTTCTGTTTTTGGATTTAATATGTCGTCAGATTATTGGAAGTGAAAAAAAGATTTACAAATTTAAGTGGGGATAGATTGTTTCTAATTGTCGAGATGTTTCAAACAAGGCTCATAGACTCAGTGAAAATTAGGTTCGATCATGCTGAATCACACAACATTGCAAGCTTGAGAAATTCACTTGGAAGGTTAGTGGATGGTGCAGAAAATACAAGCATTGAAGATTTGGTTGAATAGATGGAGTTAGGAATTTGGGAACATTGGAAAATGCATGCTGCTGCAACATGGAGTCCAATAAGGGCTGCTTGAGCCAAATTACCTCAATTCACTTTGTAACATGCTTGTACTTCTATGTAAATCCAGAAACTTGAAAAAAATAGCTTACACCAGTTTAAGTTAAATAATGCTCTGTTTTCAAAAGTGGGTCCTTAGGGATCTTTCTTATCCCATCAGACAGAGATGTAGCATCACAGTCCCTAAAACAACAAACAGAAATCCTCATTTAGTATGTCCTCAGTGCTGGGAAAAATAAACTGAGAATAAATATTCAAGCAACACCATTAACAAGTCTTATTAAAGTCTACACCAAGCAAGAGAGGTATGTGGGGGCTTTTGAAATTGCTGCAAAATCTGCCCCAGATTATTCTTCCCCTTGGGAGCTGGGTGAAGAGAAAGAGAGAATGATTGTCACATGAAAAGCTTTCGGTACAATTAAACATCATGAGGTGTTGTTGAGATCAGGAAGGCTTGCAAGTGTACTGAATTGTTTCATCTCAGCTGAGGGGTTATAACTGGCTTTAGGAAAACTGGGATAAGGAGGGAAAATTCCATCAGGCCATTCCGTTCTGATGGTGTCACATCTGTCTATTAATGGGCAGTGTGCGCTGTGGGTGAGAACAGCATGCTCTGCAACTGTGATGCTTTCAGGTACCTGCCCCACAGCTACAGAAGAGAGACTTATTTGAGAGACTAGACCAATGCTGGCTTCCTTGATGGGAGAGAAATTTTGGTCTCTTCAGGGACATAGGAGACAATATTGTGGGAAAATATCCAACCACTCTTCACAAGCGAAAAGAACTTTCATTTTTATTATCATAGAAATGGCAATCTGCATAAAAATTCACTAAATCCTCGTCAGAATTGCTTCTAAATAAATCAATATAAACATCAACCTCTCTGTTGCGTTTTGGCTCTTTACTCAAGTGCGGAGGATTCTGAACTTTTCATTTTAGCCAAACTGTTCTCGACTGCTTGAGCCTTCAGAGCTACATTCACTTCCATGATTATAAAATCACAATTTTCAATCTCTTTCTGGACTGGACTGTGTCCCGTAGAAAGCCTTAGTCAAAGATAACGGTGGATTAACCATTATTAATGGCGTCCCTAATGGTAGGAGAAAGTGTGGACTGCAGATGCTGGAGATCAGAGCTTAAAAATGTGTTGCTGGAAAAGTGCAGCAGGTCAGGCAGCATCAAAGGAACAGAAGAATCGACATTTCAGGCATAAGCCCTTCTTCAGGAATAGATGGCAGGACAACTGTGGTGTAGTGCATGGTCATACTTTGAAAATGAGCTGATTCTGAGGCCAAATTAATGTATGTTTTGTATGAGTATTAAATGTAGCCTTTTATGGGAAGCTTTAGAGAAGCTTGTACTCCAATACAGTATTTTTGTCCCTGTGGGACTATTGTCTGATCAAAGACTGCAGTTTCAGATTTTGAAAGTGTTGACTTTGCCTTGCAGGGTTGATCATGTTATTGTATTCCTGAAGAAGTCCCTAATGGTGGGTCCTTGATTGCCAGTTTCTCATGCTTTAAAAACAAAGGAACCTGCACAATGACTTTTCTTTCCAGTAATTGAAACAACCATGCAGTGTAAATATGTAATTAACAATATTTAATACAAGAACCCCATCTCTATTCCATTATCACATTGCTGCTCGTGAGATCTACCTAAGTCTCACTTAAAGGAGACAAGAAGTTCTAACACTGAACAGAAGTGGGATGTAAGAAACAGTTTTGGAAGAAGGACACCATCTTTATACAGCATGAGAAGAGGGTGCTGATTGGTTGGGTTATCGTTGGCATGGACGTGCAGCAAGACCAGTTCATTGTTAATCTTAATTCTCAACTCGTGTTACCATTACATGTAAATAACTGCAATGTTTCCCTCCATCACGACTTTATAGCCAACAAAGTAACTTCTTTTAGGAGTGGTTTAGAATGCCCTGAGGTTGTGAAAGGAACTGTATAAATGTGCATCCATCTTTATAACTCAGTTCTTGTAGGTGGACCCTCCCAAATTCAAAGCAGAAGCGACATATGATTAGGGCCATTTTGAGTTTGTGGCAAGAGACTCTGAACAAGAGATTTGGGGTTCCTCCTCGTCCCAGTGTCCCAGTGGGCAGCCCTGTTGGCTGCTATGGGAAGGGCTCATTCCTCCACCTGACTGGAACAACGGGCTTCCCAATCAATGCAAGTATCACCCAGTGTCAGAGAACAGCAACCTAGCTTTCTCCATGTGTGTCTATTGTCTGGTTAGGGCTCAGGAAGTGTGGACGAGAGAGATTTTAAAAGAAGTGCCCCAGTGCTTGCTGTACTCAGGCTCCTATTTTTAAATTGGGTTAGCCGATGATGACACAAGGGGTAAGATTCCAGTCTGAATTGTGCTGCTACAAAATGATGCAGATGATCTCTGGAACTGGCTTACCAAGCAGATGGAGACAATGATCCTAATTGCAGTTTGTGAGGGCATTCCCCTGAAGAAAGTGAGGAAGTCAACATCACGCCCACAAACCCACCCCCACCACACCCACCACCACCCCCCCCCCCC
>NC_057732.1:45571664-45612818 GCF_004010195.1 Chiloscyllium plagiosum | reverse complement strand
CACACACACACACACGCGCACACACACACACACGCAGACCAGATCAACATCGCTCCTTGTCATTTTCCAAGACGAAGAGAACAAAACCCTGGGTAAGATTAGAAAGTATGGACACCCAAAGCATTGTGGTTGAGACACATAGAAGAGAGATGTGTGGCAGTGTGTGAACTTAGGTTTGGTAGTGGAGTGGGGTCACAGTTGCAGAGTTTTGGCAATGTGACCATGTACCTCTGGGTTGAAGATGGATATCACCCCAACTTCCACTCTGGAGTCGCCAACTAAGCGGCTGTTGGAAAGAAACAGGATTTGGCTAATTATGATTTCGCCTGTGATGGAATAGCCTGCTGACAATGTTAACGTTTCAAATGAAGAACTGCTAATCTATAAACTACCATAATTCCCTAAATTTTAATTTTGTTATAAATAAGGATAATAGTAGTCCCTGGGTGAAAGTATTAAATTGGCAGAAGGCAGGTCGGTGTGGACTTGTTGGGCCAAAGGGCCTGTTTCCACACTGTAAGTAATCTAATCTAATCAACTGGGGAATGTAGATTAGGGGGTGGCTATTTGAAGATAAATTCATGTGGTCATGTGGGAACGGCCTGTTGATTAGGATTGAGGACCAACATTTTCCTATTAAAGTAGAAGGGCTGTGGTGTTGCAGTATTAGTGTCCCTACTGTTCAGCCAGGAAATCCAACTACTCCAGAGATAGAACATAGAACATTACAGCGCAGTACAGGCCCTTCAGCCCTCGATGTTGCGCCAACCTGTGGAACCAATCTGAAGCCTATCTATCATACACTATTCCATTTTCATCTTTGTTTATCCAATGATCATTTTAATACCCTTAATTTTGGTGAGTCTACTACTGTTTCAGGCAGGGTGTTCCATACCCCTACTACTCTCTGAGTAAAGAAACTACCTCTGACATCTGTCCTATATCTATCACCCCTCAATTTATAGCTATGTCCCCTCATGCTAGCCATCACTATTCGAGGAAAAAGGCTCTCTATGTCCAACCTATCTAACCCTCAGGTTATCTTATATGTCTCAATTAAGTCACCTCTCAACCTCCTTCTCTCTAACGAAAGCAACCTCAAGTCCTTCAGCCTTTCCTCATAAGACCTTCCCTCCATACCAGGCAACATCCTAGTAAATCTCCTCTGAATCCTTTCCAAAGCTTCCACATCCTTCCTATAATGTGGTGACCAGAACTGTACACAATACTCCAAGTGCAGCTGCAGCATGAACTCATGGCTACGAAACTCAATCTGTCCACCAATAAAAGCTAACACACTGTATGCCTTCTTAACAACCCTGTCAACCTGAGTGGCAGTTAATGTAATAACATGTTGGTTAGAAAATAGTTTTTAAGGATGGTGAGATTTGGGAACCATGGATGATGAGAGAATTATGACTTAGGTAGAGAAAGAAAGCATATGTAAGTTTGGAAAACTGAAGATAGACAGAGCACTTGAGGAATATAAAAAAAGGTAGGAAAGAATTCATAGAAAGGATGTGAAAGCTTTCGAGAGGGTGTAGAGGAGATTTACCAGGATGCTGCCTGGACGGTAGGGTATGTCTTCTGAAGAAAGGTTGAAGGAGCTAGGCTTTTTTCACTGGAGTGAAGAAGGCTGAGAGATAACTTGATAGAGGTGCACAAGATGTTGAGAGCATAGATAGAATGGATAGGCAAAGACTTTTTCCCAAGGTGGAAATGGCTATCACGAGGGGAAATAAATAATTTTATGGTGATTGGAGGAAGGTTTAGGGGAGATGTCAGACGTAGATTCTTTACACAGAGAGTGATGTTTGTGTGGAATGCACTGCCAGCAGTGGTAGTAGAGTCAGATACATTAGGGACATTTAAGCGACTCTTAGATAGACACATGGATGATAGTAAAATGTGGGGTATGTAGGTTAGTTTGATCTTAGAGTAGGATAAAAGGTCAGCACAATATCTGTGATGTACTGTTCTATGTTCTATGCAACTCAAACAAGGAGTTAGGTGGGCTAACAGGGGCCATGAACTGTGACTGGCAAACAGGATTAATGAACATCCCAAGGTTTTTTAATATCTGCATAAGGAGCAAGAGGGTAGCTGGGGAAAGGTTCAGTCCACTCAAGGGCAAGGAAGAGAAGTTGTACACAAAGCCAGAGGACGTGAGTGAACGGTATTCACAAAGGGGAGCATGGTGAATCTAGCAAGGAGTATGTTGATATTTTGGGGCATGTCCATGTTAAACAAAAAAGGAGCAAGTGTTGGGTGCTTTGGAAAGCATTAAGGAAGATAAATCCCCAGGACCTGATGGGATCTATCCCAGAATAGAGACCTTGTAAGAAATGTTTGTATCCTCTTCAGTCACAAGCAAGATCCCAAAGGACTGGAGAATAGCCATTGCTGTTGATTTGTTTAAGAAGAGCAACAGGGATAATCTGGGAAATTACAGGCCATTGAGCCTTATATCAGTGATGGGGACATTATTGGAAAAGATTCTTAGAGACAGGATTTATTCACATTTGCAAAAATATGCACTTATTAGCATTGGCTTTGTGAGGGGATGTCATGCCTCACAAACGTGATTGAGGAAGTGACAAAGTGATTGATGAGGGCAGAGCAATGGATGTTGTCTACACGGACTTTAACCAGGCCTTTGAGAAGGTCCCTCATGGCAGGCAGGTACAGAGGGTGAAGTCACATGGGATCCACAGTGAGCTGGTATAGATGGATACAGAAAACGGAGTAGCAGTGGAAGGGTGTTCTTCTGACTGGAGATCTGTGACCAGTGGTTTTCCACAGGAATTAGTGCTGGGACCCCTGTTATTTGTAATAAGTACAAATGATTTGGAAGAGAATATAGGTGATCTGATAAGTAAGTTTGCAGACAACACAAGGATTTGGGAATTTGCAGATAAGGATGAGGATTAACAGAGGATACAGCAGGATATAACTAGACTGGAGACTCAGACAGAGAAATGGCATTTAATCCAGAAATATGTGAGGTGATCCATTTTGGAAGGTCTAATGCAGGAGCAAAGTATACAATAAATGGCAGAACCTTTAGAAGCATTAATATACCGAGGGATCTAGGTGTATAGTCCACAGTTCCCTGAAGGTGGTCACAAAGGCATATGACTTGCCTTCATCAGTCAGGGCATAGAGTCCAAAAACTGGCAAGTCATGTTGCAGCTATATAGAACTTTAGTTCAGCTACATTTTAAAATTGCGCAGAGTTCTGGTAGCCACACTATCAGAAGAATGTGGAGGCTTTGGAGAGGGTACTGAACATATTTACCAGGATGTTGCCCAGTTTGGAGGTTATTAGCTATGAGGAGAAATTGGAAAACTTGGTTTGTTTTCACATCAATGTCGAAGGCTCAGGAGCAACCTGATAGAAGTTTACAAAATTATGACAGGCATGGATAGAATGAATAGTTGGAGTCGAAAAAGGGTAGAAATATTATTTACCAGGGGATTTGGGTTTAAGATAAAATGAGGTAAGTTTAAAGGAGATGTGAGAGCTAAGTTTTTTTTTACACAAAGGGTGGTAAGTGCCTGAAATGCACTGCCAGAGGTAACAAGGGAGATGGATAGAATAACAACATTTAAGAGGCATCTTGACAATTATGTGAATAGGGAGAGAATAGAGGGATACAAACCATGGAGAGGCAAAAGGTTTTTAGTTTAGGAAGGCATCATGTATCAGCTCAGGCTTGGTGGGCCGAAGGGCCTGTTTTTGTTTTGTACTGTTCTTTGTGCCCTTTGGATCCCAACAAGGATCCCAACAAGGATCCAATCTGGTGATGGAAACATGAGATGTTTGAAGGAAACAAATTGCACACCTTTTCCCTCACCTCACTCCCTAAACTCCCAGCTCCACCATCCCACCCACCAGGAAAGAAGGTGGGCTATTCTGGGGGTTGACACGTCCAATCCATCATGAATGGAGTATTGATGAGTACTCCAGTAAACATATCCTCATCCTTCTCAAACTCACTGTGTTTCTTTAACTGCAGAACAACCACCACTGGGGAAAAGCCAAAACAAAAATCATCAGATATTTCTGCTTGAGGTAATTCAAAGTTTAGCATGATGCCAGTTTTCAAAATAAATGCAAAACCACAAAAAAGGCAAAACCATAAAAAAAGACTCAATACCACACAAAAAACTACAACAGTGCAAAATAAGAATTATTAATTGATCATCTGTGACAATATTAAACGCTTGAACTTGTTATAATTGTGACTCCTGCATACAGACCCCTGCAACAACTGTTATATTCACAAAGCAGTGCTGTAACCTTGGTCAGTCTGTCATCATAATCACATCTATAAGATATACCACTTCTGAGCAAACAATACAATCGATGGACTGGTCAAAGAAAGAAAACAAGTGTCAGAAATGTTATAATAAGGAAACCAAGTGTCAGAAATACATTTGTGGGAAAAATCACGTGAAAATGATAACTGCAAGCTGCAGGAACAGATCTAAGGCTGGGTTGCATGCAGGACAATACACAAACTAGTGTTGAGATACAGACAGACTGGCGCAGTATGCATTGCTGACTGCCTTTCTAAAAAAAACAAGTGCCATTTGTGCCATTTACGAATGAAATGATCAATAGCTGATTATTTCCTACCTAAGATAGCAGACACGGGCTGGCCACACAACAACAATCAAGGTACCAAAGAGTTCCCCTTATGCCCTGGCCAACATTCAAATCAATCCAGTGATCGCTGTTTTGTGGAACCTTGATGTACCTCTTGCCCGCAGACCACATCATTCAGAGTTATTTATGGTGTGGTTATTTGGAGACTCTTCCAACACAATAAAATGCTGCATACAAGCAGGGGCTGTCATTAATGTGCAATGGAATGAGATCAAGACTCAACTTTGATGAACCACAAACCAACGCACTGAGTTATCAGAAGGTGTGCTCCGTATCCTTAGGACATTATGAAGTTGATCTCTGAAGGGAAACCAACATTCAGGTATTTCTGCACACACACCATAGAATATTAATGGGGGATGATTCCTTCAATTCAAAATTCAAACTACCTTCCTGTGATAACACTGGGAAAGTAGAAGCACAATCATTTGTTCAATAACCTTGCAGAAGCAACAGGTGACAAAGAGAGATACAAGTGGTCATGGCAAAAATAAGACAATCCAGAGCAAAGCCTGATTTGTGAAAAAAATCATTTACAGACTGTGGGTAACTCTGTAACTGACCCTGAAATTGGTGATATTGGGTTGATGATGGTTCAAGGACATAGACAGCCAAGATGTGACGCTCATAGACTGTTTACATGATAGATTCTTACAACAGCATCATCTGGAACTGACCAAAGAGCAGGCTTGGCATTGAAAAACAAGATATGATTAATTAGTGATCACATAGAGAAGGAATCCCTCGTCTGCAGCAACCATAAAATGATTGAATTTTACCTTCAGTTTGCAAGAGGAGGAGTGGGACCCACTTTATTTTTTAAATTAAAAGGAGGATCATTATGAGGGAAATCAGAGCTGGTTAAAGCGTATTGACAAATTAGCTGAGAGGATGTTCAACAGGTGGTTCAATCAGAACAGGATGCTGATTGTAGATGATCAGCCATGGTCATAATGAATGGTAGTGCTGGCTCAAAGGGCAGAATGGCCTACTCCTGCACCGATTGTCTAGAGGTGCAATGGCAGACACTTAATGGAATGTTTCAGAATATACAGGATAGACATATTCCAACATGTAAGAAAAAATCCAAAAGACAGATCCACCATTCATAGTTAACTAGAAATATTAAAGGTAGCAGAGAACTGTGCAAAGACAGGTGACAGGTAAGAACATTGGACAGAATATATAAAAAAGTAACAAGTGATCAAAAAATAAATACTGAAAAATTAAGAGTACAAGAGAAAGCGAGACATAAATATATAAACAGATGGTGAGAATTTCTATATTTAAAAAAAGAGCTAACAAAGTAGGCGGCACAGTGGCTCAGTGGTTAGCACTGCTGCCTCACAGTGCCAGGATGCCAGGTTCGATTCCAGCCTCGGGCAACTGTCTGTGTGGGTTTCCTCCGCGTGCTCTGGTTTCCTCCCACAGTCCAAAGATGTGCAAGTCAGGTGAATTGGCCATGCTAAATTGCCCTTGGTTAGATGCATTAGACAGAAGGAAATGGATCTGGGTGAGTTACTCTTCAGAGGGTCGGTGTGAACTGGTTGGGTCAAAGGGCCTGTTTCCACACTGTAGGGAATCGAATCTAATTTAATCAAGTGAGTATTTTCCTATAGTCAGTCTGAAGAATTGATATTGGAAAATAGGAGATATCGAATCAATCGTACAAGTGTTTTGAGAATATAATTAACATCCCAAAAGTAGCAATAAATCTGGAGATTAAACTCTGGAAAATCACAATTACCAGGGAAATAGTACTACATAACTTACTGGGGCTGACAAGTTTGCAAATCCTGATGGGCTGCATTCTAAGTGAGATAATTGATGCGTCGGTTTTAATCCTCTCGTAATTTCCTAATACTCTCCTGATTCAGGGATAGCCCCATTAGTTTGGAAGGAATGTAATTCCGGTTTAGGAAACGGGAGGGAGACAGAAAAGAAGGAAAACTACAAGCTAGTTAGATTAACAACTAACATGGAGAAAATGTTAAATGCTATTATTGAAGCTGTTATCGCAGGGAACTTGGATAAGTTCAAGATAATCAGGCAGAGGTAACATTATTTTGTGGAAGGGAAATTGGGTGTGATCCATCTATTTGGTGTTCTTTGAGAAAGTAATATGCTGTGCATAAAAGGGAGCTATTTGATGTGTTGTACTTAAATTTCAGGAAAGCCGTGATAAAGTGCCACATCAAAGGTTCTGCTGAAAATAAAAGCTTATGGTATAGGCCATAGCATATTGTCATAGATAGAAGAATGGCTGGCTAACAGAAAACAGGGTAGGTGTAAACAGATCTTTTTCAAGTTGGCAACAAGAGGTCTGCCACAGGAATCAATACTGGGTCCTCAACTGTTTAATGATTTATTTAAATGACTCAGATGAAGAAACACAACTGTCAAATTTGCTGACAACATAGAGCTAAGTAAGAAAGTAAGTCTTGAAGAAAGAGTCCAACACAGCAACAAGTCTTTCAGCCCACATTGTCTGAGCTGATTATGATGTCATTCTAAACTAATCCTATCTGCCTGCACATAGTCTATATCCTTCTATTCTCTGACTGTTCATGTGCCGGTCTAAATACCTCTTAGATATTGCTATTATACCTGCTTCTACCACCTCCCTTGGTAGCACATTTTAGGCACCTACCACCCTCTGCCTAATATCCAGGTAAAACTGTTTTGCCACCATCACCAAACCTTCCACATCCTTCCTGTATTGTGGCAACCACAACTGTGCACAATACTTAAATGTGACCTAACTAAAGTTTAATACAGCTGTAACATGACTTGCTAATTTCTATATTCACTGCCCTAACTGATGAAGGTAACCATGCCATATGCCTTCTTTACCACCTTATCCACTTGTGTTGCCATGTTCAGGGTTCCATGGCCTTGCACTCCAAGGTCCTTTTGTATATCAATGCTCCTAAGGGTCCTATTTACTGTATTCTTTCCTCTTGCATTGACCTCCCAAAATGGATAATCTCACACTTACCTGAATTGAACTCCATCTACCATTTCTCCACCCACTTTCCAACTGATCTATATCCTGCTATATCCTTTAATAAAATTCCTCACTATCCACAAATCCAACAACTTCCATGTCATCTGCAAATGTACCAATCAGACCACCTACATTTTCATCCAAATCACACACATAAATTACAAATAACAGAGGTCCCAGTACTGATCCTTGCATAACACCACTGTTCACAGACCTCCAGTCAGAAAAACACTCCTCAAAAATTACTCCATCTTGCATGGCCAAGCCAATTTGGTATCTTCTGGACCAGTTACCATGAGGGACTTTGTCAAATGCTTTAGTAAGGTCCATGTAACCAACTTCCATGGTGCTACTATCAATCCTCTCCTCAAAACTCCAAATCAAATTTGTGAGAAAGACCTCCCCCACACAAAGCCATGCTGACTATCCCTTAATTGGTCTATTGTTTCCCAACAGTGAGTAAATCCTGACCCGAAAGGAACAGCATTGGCTGTTCTCCAGTCTTCTGGAACCTTACGAATGGCTTAAGCAGATACAAAGATCTCTTTTAGATTAGATTAGATTACTTACAGTGTGGAAACAGGCCCTTCGGCCCAACAAGTCCACACCAACCCGCCGAAGCGCAACCCACCCATACCCCTACATTTACCCCTTACCTAACACTACGGGCAATTTAGCATGGCCGATTCACCTGACCTGCACATCTTTGGACTGTGGGAGGAAACCGGAGCACCCGGAGGAAACCCACGCAGACACGGGGAGAACATGCAAATTCCACACAATCATGCGCCTGAGGCAGGAATTGAACCCGGGTCTCTGGCGCTGTGAGGCAGCAGTGCTAACCACTGTGCCACCGTGCTGCCCACTTATCAAGGGTGTGGAAATCTCCTCCCTTTGCCTCCCTCAGATCCTGAGAAAGATCCCATCAGGTCCTGGCACCTTATCAACATTAATGTTTTTCAAGATACCAAACACCACCACTGCCTTCTTAATATCAACACCCTTAATCCATGCCCTTCTCACTTCCTCTGGCTCCATGCACAAATTCCGTCCTTTGTCCTTGAGTGAACCTACCCTTTCCCTAGCTACCTTCTTGCTCCAAACATATGTATAAAATGTCCTGTGACTCTAGGAACATAGGAACAGGAGTAGGCCATTCAGCCCCTGGAGCCTGTTCTACCATTCAATAACATCATGGCTGATCTGTGGCCTAATCTCATATAATTGCCTTGGGAACCTATCTCTTGATAATGGATTTGTTGGGCCAAATGGCCTTTTTCCACACTGTAGGTAATCTAATCTAATATCAAAGTACAAGCCTAAAATGTTCTCGTGCATGAGAATCTCATGAATTGCAAAAGGTTAGTGTGCAGGTAAAGCTAGTAATTAGAAAATCTAATAGAATTTCATTATTTATCATGAGGATAATTGAATATGAAGATAGGAAGCTTTTGCTTTAATTACACAGAGCACTGCTGAGACTGCATCTGGAGTACTATGCATAGTATTGCTCACCTGATTAAAGAACTAATATAAGTGCTTTGGAGGCAAATCAGAGAAGGTTTACTAAACTATTACCTGGAATTGGTGGGTTGTCCTCTTAGGAAAGGTTGGACAGACTAAACGTGTATCTGCTGGAACCTAGAAGAGTGAGAGAATGATTGGAACACATAAAATCCTGAATGATCTGGACTCAGTGATTAGCACTGCTGCCTCACAGCACCAGGGTTGCAGGTTCGATTCCAGTCTCGGGCGACTGTCTGTGTGGAGTTTGCACGTTCTCCCCATGTCTGTGTGGGTTTCCTTTGAGTGCTCCGGTTTCCTCCCACAATCCAAAGATGTGCAGGTCAGGTGAATTGGCCATGCTAAATTGCCCATAGGGTTAGGTGCATTAGTCAGAGGGAAATGGGTCTGTGTGGGTTGCTCTTCGGAGGGTTGGTGTGGACTGGCTGGGCCGAAGGGCCTGTTTCCACACTGTAGGGAATCTAATCTAATCAAAAAACATGTGGAGAAGGTCAAAACCCACTGGAAATCAAGCCCTACTATTTCCAGAGTCATCACAAATGTGAAAAGATTTAATCAAACAATCCAAAGCCCCAATTTACCAGACTCTCAAACTTAAGTTAAAATAAAACACTCACTAGGTTTCTATACTTCACAAGAAAATAATTATTTATTGAGAACAAAGTACCTTTAACCAGTAGCAAGAGGAAAATATGAATTACTAAGTTATAACTCTGTGACGTAAACTCTTCTGCTTCTTAAATCCTTATTCCACACAGACAGACAGACACACACACACACACACATGCAAGACACACCAGACATGGATATTAAGAGTCAAAAAAGTAAAGGAAACCATGGAAGCACAGTTTGATAGCACTCAGTCTGGACTACAGGATTCAATGGTTGCTTTCTCTCTTCCTTTGAACTCTTTTGAAATTCTTTATTGATATGAGATTGTTTGCTCACTTTCATTTTCTAGTTGAGAATTCATCCTTACACTGTTATTTCATCTCTTTCAAGAGATTTGAAGAGAAAAGTGAATAGAAGACAGTTAGTTGTTACTGGGGACTTATAATTATCTGCACGCAAAAGAGAAAACTTATTCTTTGCAGGAGGGGCTTCTGCACTGCACTGCTCCAACATGAAGGGTACAGACAGGGTGGATAGAGGCAAGCTTTTTCCCAGGGTGAAGGATTCAATAACAAGAGGTCACGCTTTCAAGGTGAAAGGTGGAAAGTTTAAGGGGGATACACGCGGCAAGTACTTCACACAGATGGTGGTGGGTGTTTGGAACGCGTTGCCAGCAGAGATGGTAGAGGCAGGCACGGTAGATTCATTAAAGATGCGTTTGGACAGATGCATGAGTAGGTGGGGAGCAGAGGGATACAAATGCTTAGGAATTGACCGACAGGTTTAGACAGTACATCTGGATTGGCTCAGGTTTGAAGGGCCAAAGGGCCAGTTCCTGGGCTGTAAATTTTCTTTAGGTAAAAACAAGGACTGCAGATGCTGGAAACCAGAGTCTAGATTAGAGTGGTGCTGGAAAAGCACAGCAGGTCAGGCAGCATCCAAGGAGCAGGAAAATTGACGTTTCGGGCAAAAGCCCTTCATCAGGATTGGCATGATTAAGGGCTTTTGCCTGAAACATCGATTTTCCTGCTCCTCGGATGCTGCCTGACCTGCTGTGCTTTTCCAGCACCACTCTAATCTAGACTCTGTAAATTTTCTTTGTTCTTTGTTCTCTTTGTTCTCTTTATGAAACAGTCAGGAATTAACTGAGCCATTGTTAGCGAGCAATGACCTCCCTTAGCTCAGAATCCATCAGCTCTGTGGTGGCTGCTTTTTACTGTCACGTTTCCAGGGGAAAGTAATGTTGTATGGCACTCAGTGTGCTCCAGTAAACATGATTTTTAAAACTGCAGCCATCTCTTTGCACTATGTCAATGGTTTAAAACATAGGAATTAGTCCACAGTCCAAAAACAAAGGCAATAAAAAGCTATGACCTGTACATGCCTCCAACCTTAAAACAGGTGAAATGCTATTTCAAAAATTAATTTTATCGCAAAATATGCACCACACTGGAAACAAGAGATTTACATCCATTCATCCTTACCTCTTCTCCCCCATATCTTATTTAATAATTTTAATATCTACCATCTCATTATTTTTTCCAGCAATCTTTACACTGAATGATTGCAACAATAGATTGCAGTTGAACCGTCAAAAGTTTTAAACTTTGCAATGAACACTAGCAGATTATAGTCAGTAGAAATTCATGTTCCTGTGCTATCACATCAGATATAAATCACCAACTTATGCTTGTTTGCATCACAAATGTGTTAAGCTACAGCTGTTGTACAGAAGTTAGGGACAAGTTTCCAATAGTGACACCCTTTCCAAAAAAAGTCTTATAATATCCTATTTAGTTTGAGGAACAGAGGATTCAGAGTCTTCAAATTCACTTTGTGGTTCTTGACAATACCCACTCTTTCCCTACAATGTGTGAAGTAGGCCACTCTTCCTTGGTTGAAGTTACTTTGGGTGAGATTTATTACATAGCCAGCTGATTGCAGTTGCTTAATCAGGTCCTCTCATTGCCTTACATGTTCTTCCCATATGTCCTTTCCCTAAATATGAAAACACGGTGTTTAACTATCTTCACATTAACCAGCAGATTTATAGAAGGATCACTTGGTGAATCATCTATCGCTCTTTCACTCCAACCATTTCTATCCTCCTCAGCTACTGTTACCATCTGTCACACGCACTCCTTTATATCATCTTCCCTGTGATGGCATGTTTACATGATGTAACCAATTTTTCCTCCTACAATCAGGAGTGTCTATCAAAGAAGTCTGTCAACAAACCCTCCTAACTAGCTTGTTTGGACACAGTATTTGAGTTCAGAGGTTCACCTTGCAAAGACACTAATACCAACACTTGATCTGCTTGAATTGTCTAGTCATAACATGCATGTCCCTTCTTTCAGGTTGTGAAGTTTTTCATTGCTCTTCTGATACTTTATGCACTCCTGTAAGTCTTTCTAGAAACATAGACACAAACTCTGAAGAAGGGTCACTGGACCCGAAACGCTAACTCTATCGGCCACTGATGCTGTCAGAGCGGCTGAGACTTTGTGGCATTTTCTGTTTTTGTTTCGGATTTCCAGCATCTGTAGTTCTTTCAGTCTCTCCCCCTCTGAGGATGGCAGGACTGACATATCAGGCAATGTTGAATCAGTTAGGATCATATTTGCTGGTGTTCAGAAGAATGAAGGAGGATGTCAAAAACTTATAAAATTGCACAGGACTAGATAGGGTAGATACTGGAATGATGATCCTGATGGGGGTCACAGGCAATGTATATGACCAGACCACTTAAGACTGAGATGAGGAGAAATTCCTTCACTCAGAGTGGGGAGGCTTTGGAGGTCATTGCTGTAGAAAGTGGCTGAGGGCAAAATGTTGAATGCTTTCAAGAAGGAGTTGGATATAGCCCTTAGCGCTAAAGGGATCAAAGGGTATGAAGGAAATGCAGAAACAGGCTATTGAGTTGGATGATTAGCCATGATCACATAGGATGGCAGAATAGATTCGAAGGGCCAAATGACCTCCTCCTGCTGGAGCGTTGTGTCCCTACAGTCTCTCTGACACAGACTTAGTGACACAACACTCACTCTCACACAGACACACACAAACTTACACAACACAATCACATACAGACACACATATATACATACTCACTCTCTCACACACACAGAGCACCACTTAATTGAAGCTGTTCATTTCATATTCTTCACAACAACTGTCAAGAATTATTTCTTTCAAACTGTCCTGATGAGGAAAGATGAAAAGTTTCAATAAAATGCATTTTTGACAATATTGTCAGATCCATTGAGCCTGGAAGGTTAAGGAATTTTCAGAAGATGTCTATATATTCATTGGGATGTAGGATCAGGGTTCTGTAGAATCCTACAACACAGAAGGAAGCCATCTGATCCAGGCTGGACTTCCCAATTCGATGAGATGAAGTGTAACATCCTCACTGCTGCTCCAGGTTACGATCAGTGAATCAATCACATCTGGAAATTGACCCTCCACATCTCCTTGCTTAGTGCAACAACAGGAAGGAAAGCAATTCTGTAACAATAACAGTGAATGCATATTTAATCAGACAATGTTTAAGTTACATGTTCACTGCAGGTATGCAGCTCATGCAGGTAAAACCCAGTCAGAGCTCATATGCTGCAGAGCCATCCTTGAAAGGGAAGTACAATGGTTTCAGAGGTGATTCACAACAATTGCTGCACTCCCTGCTTGTCACGAATCTCTAAAGTGAATGACTGGATTTTTCACATAGTAATCACTATATCAAAAACACTGTGGTTGTGACAGATATCTGTTGACCCACTTTGTTGATCCACATTGTCATCAATGTGCTGGTCCTCAACAAGAATGCTGTGCATTAACATTCAGTGACATCTGAAAGAAAATTTGAACATGCAGCAGAAATAATGCTAATACACACAGTCTCCATATCAGGTCTAACTTCAATATTTCTTTCTTGATGTGGTAAACCTCCTCTTTAGGAACGAAATAAGCTGGTTGATGTTGGATGGAAGATTTCACACAAAGTAACGACAATAAAAGCTGTCCAGCTGACAGTGTGATCAGTTGCAGGTGTCACAAAGCACAAGTAACTCCAGCTACTGGAACAGCCTCAGTATTTTTATAATTAAGCTCAGCATGGAGCCAACATTATATTAGCTCACCCAATGTGCTTCAGTGAAACCAGCCTGACACAGTTGCTGGTCTATATTGTATAGCAACTTCAAACTGATAATGCTCTCTTGGAAATACCAGCATTATTTCAGCTAGCCAACGGACTGAACAGTAGATATTTATAACCAACCTGTTCAGAGATTTATTACATACCTTTGGAGGAGGGAGAACTTGAACCCAGGTCTCCTGGCTCAGAGGTAGCAACACTATCACTGTGCAACTAGAGCTCTGTGGGCAAATGTGAGGTGATGCATTTTGGGAAGTCTAATTCTAGAGCGAATTATACAGTGAATGGAAGGGCCTTGGGAAAAGTTGATGAGCAGAGAGATCTGGGAGTTCAGGTCCATTGTACCCTGAAGGTTGCTGCACAGGTGGATAGAGTGGTCAAGAAGGCATATGGTATGCTTGCCTTCTTCAGACGGGGTATTGAGTATAAGAGCTGGCAGGTCATGTTAAAATTGCACACGCGTTGGTTTGGCCACATTTAGAATACTGTGTACAGTTCTGGTCACCACATTACCAAAACGAAGTGGACGCTTTGGAGAGGGTGCAGAGAAGATTTACGAGGATGTTGCCTGGTGTGGAAGGTGATAGCTATGAAGGGAGGTTGAGTAGGTTAAGATTGTTTTCATTAGAAAAAAGGAGATTGAGGGAGGACCTGATTGAGGTCTACAAAATCATGAAGGGTATAGACAGGGTAGATAGAGATATGCTTTTTCCCAGGGTGAAGGATTCAATAATGACAGGTCACGCTTTCCAGATGAGAGGTGAAAAGGTTAAGGGAGACACACATGGCAAGTACTTTACACAGAGGGTGGTGGGTATCTGCAACACGTTGCCAGCAGAGGTGGTAGAGGCAGGCACAGTAGATTCATTTAAGATGTGCCTGGACAGATGCATGAGTAGGTGGGGAGCATAGGGATACAGATGCTTAGGAATTGGGCGACAGGTTTAGACAGTGGATTTGGATTGGCTCAGGCTTGGAGGGCTGAAGGGCCTGTTCCTGGGCTGTAAATTTTCTTTATTCTTGTTCTGAACTCTATGGCAATGGTGAGGTCAAACCAATGCTAATTGATTATGGTTGAAAAGTGTGGAGCTGGAAAAGCACAACAGGTCAGGCAGGATCCAAGGTGCAGCAGAGTCAATGTTTCAGGCATAAGCCCTTCATCAGGAATATGGGGGGTGGGGGATATGTGGGGAAGGGGGCTGAGAGATAAATAGGAGGGTGGGGATGAAGTAGCTGGAAAAGCGATAGGTAGATGCAGCTGGGGAGTGATGGTGATAGGTCGGAGGGGAGGATGGAGTGGATGTATTGATTGCCATTTCTGCCACCTAAACTCAGACCCCACCACCATCATTGTCAGCATTCCACAGAGACCATTCCCTCCCCGACTCCTTAGTCAGGTACATGCCCCCATCAACATTTCTGGCACCTTCCCTTATTGCTCCAATAGGTGTAAAACCTGTGTTCACACCTCCTACCTCACCTCCATCCAAGGCCCCAAAGGATCCTTCCACACCCAGCAGAGATTTTTCTGCACAGCCAAACACCTCATCTACTGCATCAGTTGCTCTCGATGTGGTCTCTTCAGGAACATCTCTGGTACATGCACCAAACAACCCCACCACCCAGTGGCTGACCATTTCAACTCCCCCTTCCACTCCGCCAAGGACATGCAAGTCCTGGGCCTACTCCATCGTCAAATCCAAGCCACTTGATACCTGGAGGAAGAACACCTCATCTCCCTCCTTGGGACCCTCCAACCACACAGAATTAATGTCGACTACACCAGTTCCCTCATCTCCCCTAGCCCCACCTCATCCCAGATCCAACCCTCCAATTCAGCACCACCTTCTTGAACTGTCCTACCTGTCTATCTTCCTTCCCACCTATCAGCTCCACCTTTGACTCTCCAGCATCTGCAGTCCATACTTTCTCCTAACTAACTTATGGCATTACCTCAGTGCCCCAGAGTACTGTGGCTCCCTTCGTCCTTTGGTTTAATTCAAAGGGGGCACAACGAATAAACATGTTTCTTTTCCAGAGGGTGGGCCATTGTTTAAATATTGTAAATTCCACATATTACCACTATCGCCCTTTTGAAGAAGAGATAAAACATCTTTGAAGGCAATGAAAGGATGTTGGCTCAACCAATAAGGAAAAGACAACATTGGCGCAAAAACAACCTTGTGACAACAGTGAAGACCTAAAGGAAATGAATGGGAGAGAGAAAGCACCTCATCAAATCCCATGGTCCAGACTGGTGCTATTGAACTGTGCTTCCCTGATGGTTTTTATTTTTCTGTAGTGTGTCTGTTTATGAACTAGGAACTTTAAGAAGACTAGAGTTTAAGTTGTAGAGTTGTAAGTTAGCAACCCATAACTCCTAATTGCCATTGGATAAAGACAATTTGTTTGTAATAAACAGCTATGTACAGAAACCTGATGAGTGTTTTATTTAAGCCTGAGTTTATCAGTTTCTAACAGGCTTTTCCACAGGAAGACCTCAAACAGAGCCACCAAATCAGTATTCATTTTCATTCACTGTAAATAGTTGCTCCCTTTGAAATTTGGCATTATGATAAATGTCCTGATGAGTGCAAGAAACTTCCACATGTCTCATTTTTCCAGGACTGCTCATGTTCTATACTATGAAAACATAGTTCCCTGTCAACATGCCTTACTTTCTTTTCAGCCCAAATTAGTGGGAGGACCAATTCTGGGCTACTTTTCATGCTACTCACCACCAACGACCAGCACAAACACCTACTGTTCAGTGCTGCATAGCTGCAAGAATTTTAAAAGATTATGCTTTTGGTTTCAGATTGTCTGGAATATTTGAAGAAAAATGTTTGGCCCCTGGTCAAATGCGATGGAGGTGAATTTTGTCTTTTGGAATTTATTCACGGGATGGGGGTGTCACTGGCTAGGGCAGTGTTTATTCGCCCATCCCAGAGGGGAGTTAAAAGTCAACCACATTGCCGTGGGTCTGGACTCACATGTAGGCCTGACCAGGTATTAGTGAATCCAATGGGGTTTTTCGACAATTCACATTTCACCATATGCCATAGTAGGAGTGGAACCCAGGTCCCCAGAACATTGGGTGGAATGTCTGCATTAACAGTCCAGTGAACACCATTGCCTCCCTGATGGAATGGGATTGAAAGGTAGCCTGAGCATTTTGAACAAAGCGGTGTTGGAAGAGCAATGGCTCGGAAACTGTTGTTTCCAAATTTTGGTCATGTAGAGATCGAAGAAGGAGAAATGGAGGGAGGTCAAAGACAAAATATTGCAGCTTTGCAAACTTCCATTGGATCATGTATCCATATGTAAACTGTTCAACCCAACTTGGGTATGCTGCAGAAGCATCCTCTTATCCTTCCTTTCCAGTCCATTTAACGTATCCTTGTGCTCCTTACTCCTTCCTATGCATATCCAGCTTCCCCTTAACAGCATCAATGCTAGTCACTTCACTTGCTCTATGTGCAGCATTTTCATTGTTACTAATCTTTGGGTCATTGATCATCCAACTGGGGCAAAATCAATGTGCTCTTTAACACAAAGTTCGTATTTCCCAATTTTTTTTTGCTCTCCATTACTAAACATCACAAGGCAGTGATGGACTTTGGAGAATTTGTGACCACAATTATTTAGTGTACACAGTCAGCCATTCATAATAAACTGTCTGAAATTTCCTTGAGTAGCAGTGGGTTAGGGATGATATATTAGGGATTAATTGGATAAAGAACTCGTATCAATTGAGGATGATGGAGTGAGAACAATTGGGGAGTTGTCAAGGAGATGAACAATCTCACTCCAGTTGCAAAGGCAGCAGCCTGCTCTCGAGCCAATGTGTTAGGGAAATCTTCCTGGGTCTTCACTCAATTCTTCTGGATTTGGCTTCCACCTGATAAAGATAACTTCCTGACAAGAACTGCACCTTACGAAATCTGCCTGTTGAAAAGTGCTCCCTGATCCTGAACACTTTCTGAAATCCCTATTTCCAGGGGCTGGTAGCTCACACCATGTTAAACACCCATATGAATGCTTCCAACCAATGGATGAGAAATAGCTAATCGTGACATCAGGATGACCACTGTCCCCTTGCCGACTTTCACCTGAAGGTTGGCTTGTCATTTTTTCTAAGAATAAAACTTATTTTCTTAAACAGCTGCTTTAATAATAGGGTAGGTATGGGACCAGATCAGGAGGGAGTGAGGACTGCAGATGCTGGAGAGTCAGAGGCAAAATGTGGGGTACTGGAAAAGATCAGCCAGCGTCCGAGGAGCAGGAGAGTTGATGTTTTGGGCATATGCCTGACCTCCTGTGCTTTTCCAGCGCCACACTTTTCGACTTTGGCGACCTTGGTGACCTTTCCTGTATTTTCCTTTTGGAAATTTGGAAAGTTAGTTGCTGCAATAAAATGAAATCTCATACTGCACTGGAAAAACTCAGCTTTAAAGGGATCCCAATCTCCAACCAAGTGTGAGGGAGATTGCACTTACAGATTGAGTTCATTAATTGCCAGGCTTGATCCCATCAGGAGATGAAGACACATATGGAGGAGTAACGCCCTACTTACAGATAGAAAATATCTGATACTTCCCTTCTTTCCCAAACCTTCCCATTTCCAATGAAATGAATGCCCAACTGAGGTCTTATCACTGGACTCTCAACTCAGAGTAATGGCCTTATGGACTCTCATACTTTAGAGCCCTTCCAAGAGGCAACAAGGGCCACACATCTAACTGGATGACTCCCCATTCCTGACTAAAATATCCGCATCACTGTCAAAAGAAAGCATATTTTTCATAAGCAAGCAAACTGACCCAATCTCTCCTAACGGGATGTTAGAGCGACTTGCACCGCATACATCAGAGACCTGCTGTCTGGGAAGCCCATTAAAAGATAATTTCAGAAAAAGGATTGGGACATCACAAGCCATTGTTCTTGTTATTCACTTTATGCAAAACAAATGAGGTACGCTTTTTGACCTTCAAAGTTTATCTTTTTAGTTTCATATAAATCATCTTGACTAGTTTAAGAATCATTCAAGGCAAAAGTGAGGACTGCAGATGCTGGAAATCAGAGTCGAGATTAGAGTGGTGCTGGAAAAGCACAGCAGATCAGGCAGCATCCGAGGAGCAGGAAAATCGACATTTCAGGTCCGAAAAGTCGATTTTCCTGCTCCTCGGATGCTGCCTGACCTGCTGTGCTTTTCCAGCGCCACTATAATCTAGACTAAGAATCATTCATGTTGGTCACTTAATTTTACTGTTTCATTAAGATTAATGAAATATCCTGTCAGCAAAATCATACAAGATAGCATGCAGGCCATTCAGCATTGTTGCCTCCTATCTCTCTTACACCTGCCCCTACCCCAAAACTCTGCCAATCTGCACTTGTGGTTACACTATAATATCAAAGGCAGGATCTTCTAATGGGATGGATAGATAGAACGGAGTCTTATGGAAACAGAAAGAACGATTTAAAATGAACAGTTGTTTGGTATTCACATATTTGTAGATTTGAAAGGAAAGAACTGTAAGTGCATGAGGGCTGGATTGTTGTTTAAGCTATGATTTTAAACCAGTGCTGCATTATCCGATGAACAGGTTTAAGTAAATCGAAGATATAAACAGCAATCAAAACTTTATTCACATCTCACTTCCCAGCAATCTTCAAGTTTTTGTAATAAATTCTAAGATTAGGTTTATGCTGAAATTTAATAAAAACTAATCTCCACCCCGTCTCCAGCCATGTGTCTGGGAACATTTGTAATCACCAGTCTTGTTCCAATGCTATTACTTGCTGAGTGTTGTGGTACCACATGAACTAGTTAACAGTGCATTCACATGAGGCAGAGGATGATAGATTCAACCCCCTTCCAGAGACTTTGAAGTTCACAAGATTCTCAGTGCATTCCTAAAGGACTGTTCACGTCAACATAGCTCCTCCACAGAATTGTTATAGTGCCGGAGAAGACCATTCAGCCTATTATACTTGCATTAGCTCTCTGAGCATTTTAACTTTGCGCATTTTCCCTGTAACTCTGCATTTATTTCTATGTACATCATCATCCAGTGCCACCTTGGAGGCCTTAGTTGAACCTGCCTCCACCAAACTTCCAGGCAGAGCTTTCCAGATCTGAACTACTCGCTGGGTGAAAAAGTGTTTTCTCACTGTGGGAGGTGCTGTTGTTACATTAAACAAAGCCTGGCCTGTCCTCTCAGGTGGGTATAAAATAATCTATGGAACTAAGAGCTGGGGCACTGTCTTTGCTGTCCTGACCAATAACTAGCTTTCAAACACTTTCACCAAATGAGATTCATGGGATTACCCTCTGCCTTATTTTCCATGTTGATTATATTTTAGAAGTACTAATTAGTAATAAAATACTGGGCGATCCTGAGGTTGTGAATGGTGCTACATAAATGCAGGTCCTTTATTATTACCTCAGAGAGTCATGGTCATGCCTGGCCCAGTGCTTGGATGACAACTGCATGTACAGACTGGAGGTGCTAGATCAAACAGAAAATTGCATCATCCACCAACAATTTGGAAATTATAGCGTTGCAAACTCAGTACAAATTGGATTTGATTTGCTATCTCAGGATTGTGTGATTCACAGATTTTGTTCAACCATCATTTATTCATAATCTTCCCCAATTCTGCCTGACCAGCAGGATACTCACCGGTGACCCCTAGGACTAGTACTACAGCCTTATTATCACAAAGAAATCTTGCATTAAGTGAATTCAATCCACCGAGGTACACATTTCACATCTCTGCCAATTACCAAGAGTACACATTTTATAAATGATATTTGCTTAATGGGGGGAAAAAAAGTGGAGAAGACAAATTTGGAACTCCATTTCTCCACAGACTCAGCATGGTGGAACCTGGCGTAACTTTGTCCTAATCATTTTTATCGCATTCACCACCAAATGTAAAATGCTTACCAATCTCAGGAGCTGAATAAACTAAGAGAAAATGTTCCTCTCCCCTACTGTGAACTTCACAAGAAATAAACATATAAAACTAAGTATTCTGCGAGGATGTATTACCCACCTAAATCCCTTTAGGAGAAGACTATCACATTATTTGAGTAAATTGCTTCATAAAACACCCCAGAAAAAACCCAGTCTTTGATTTGATTTGTATCAGTGTGTTACTAGACCCATATGCTGTAAGATTCCATAATTCCCTCAAAGTTTCCTGTAGTATTAGGCAGCACAGAATTCTAGACCATCTCAATACTTACCTGCACTCTCCAAGTCTGATTGCGCAGCCAATCACCTGGAGTTTGAATCATAGAGTCCCACATGAGGAAAGAGACCATTCAGCCAATTGAGTCTACACTCTGCCTCCGAAGAGCATCCCACCCAGACTCACCTCCATAATCCTGCATGGGTTTTTAAAAAAAAAATTAAACCATGGCTAACCCACCTAACCTGGACATCGAGGGCCAATCTCTTATCTTTTGGCATGACCAATCCACCTAACCTGCACATCTTTGGACTGTGGGAGGAAACCGGAGAAAATTCACGCAGACAGGGGGAGAATGTGCAAACTTCACACTGACAGTAGCCCAAGGGTAGAATCAAACCGGACTCCCTGGTGCTGTGAGGCAGCAGTGCTAACCACTGGGCCATTGTATCACCCACTCCTGAGTTCTTAAGATTGCTACTGAAACATGGGCTTTTGTCCAGAGCCACAAATGGCTAAAAATAATTTTTAAAGTCTTGTTTACTTCCCCATTGGAAGGATGTACAAAAACACAACACATCAATACCCAATCATATGCTATCATCATGAATCTTAATGCCATTTCCACAGTGTATTTCAATTGTGTTTTTTTTATAGAATCCCTACAGTGTGGAAACAGGCCATTTGGCCCAACAAGTCCACACTGACTCTCTGAAGAGTATCCCACTCAGATCTATTCCCCTACCCTATTACTCTATATTTACCCCTGACCTAATGCACCCAGCCTATACATCTGTGAACACCATGGGCAATTTAGCCTGGCCAATTCACCTGACCAGGACATCTTTGGATTGCGGGAGGAAACCAGAGCACCCAGAGGAAATCCACGCAGACACGGGGAGGATGTGCAAGCTCCACACAGTCAGTCACCCGAGGCTGGAATCGAACCTCGTGCTGTGAGGCAGCAGTGTTAACCACTGAACAACCTTGCCACCCCATGGAAATTAGTTTATTCTAATGAATTTAATATCAGTGCCAGTGAAGGAGAAGCAATGTCTCCATAGGTTTCATATTGTTACACTTAAACTTCAGGGCTACACTGACCACAAGAATAACAACCATCAATAATATAATTTCTTTAATGTCTTGAAACATCCCAAGGTTGCTCACCGGGACCCCACAAAACAAGATTAACTACCGAGCCATGCAAGTCCACATTAGGGAGAATAACCAGAAGTTTCGTCACAAAGACAGGTTTGAAGGAACATAGAATCCCTGCAGTGTGAAAGCAGGCTATTCGACCCATTGAGTCAACACCAACCCCTCTAAAGAGCATCCCATCAGACCCATCCCACCTCCCACCCTATCCTTGTAAACCTGCATTTCCCATGACTTATCCACCTTAACTTCCCATCCCTGGACACTATGGACAATTTAGCATGGCCAATCCAGCAAACTTATATGTCTTTGGACTGTGAACATCTCAGAGAAGGAAAGAGCAGTGGAGAGATGAAGAGATACAGCACAGAAATTCCACAGCTAATGATGCAGGTAGACAAAGGCACAGCCAACAATAGGAGAAAGTGAGGATTGCAGATGCTGGGGATCAGAGAGGAGAGTGTGGTGCTGGAAAAGCACAGTCAATCAGGCACCCCTTCCAGATGAAGGGCTTATGTCCGCTACGTCGATTCTCCTGCTCCTTGGATGCTGACTGACTGGCTGTGCTTTTCCAGCGCCACATTCTCGGCACAGCCAAAAATAATATGGCAATTAACTTTGGAGACTCTCAAGTGGGACATGATGGTTTGCAAACTCATTTAAAACAAACAGAGCTGTGATCGAGTCCAAATGTACAAAACTGACCTATTTATTAAAAATAAAAATTGGAATTTTCATAACACTTCCTGTCTCACAAACAAAAATGGGAGCCGGAGAGATTTACACCCCACCTTTGTATGATTTGCTCAACCATTTCAGAAGAGTGTTAGAAGTCAACCACATTGCTGTGCGTCTGGAGTCACGTGTAGGCCAGATAAAGTAAGGAAGGCAGTATTAGATCTGACCAGCAGGATCTTTGAATACGTTGAAGGTAGAAGTTGATCAGGAGGGGATTGGAAGGGTTGCATCTGGAAGTGATAGTAGGGAGTGTTTCAGAACCAAGTGGATGCAAAAGCCAAGATTGTCAGTTTTAACAACTGAAAAGAAACAAATCATTGTAGTAGAGAGGGTCTTAGGGTCAGAATCTGTACATGGGCTCAGAGAGGATAGAGATGATAAACAGCTTTGTTCACCCAGAAACAGTGACATAGGAGGGGAATGGGGCCTGGGTCATTACTGGCCCAATGTCAAAGGTTCCGTTAATATTTTTCAATGAGAAAAAATAAGCTCCATTAATGCAAGATTGGACCTGACACCACACAGGTTGTGGAGGGGTTAATACAAACTGAGGAGAGATTGAACCAGGTGTTCTCAGAATGTACATAAAGGCTGATCTTAGAATACTGACACTCCTAAAGGTTAGGTGAGCATGAGGAAGGGTCAGTGGAGCGTGTGCAGACAGGAAGTGTTTTAGCTACAATACGATTGGTCAAGGATAGAGGCAAGTGATCTGGACAATGTAAAGGAGATTTGTCAACAATGTCAAAAGGTGAGGGGGAAGACGAGCCAAGGTGTAATGCACCCCAATCACATTTTCATTTGTGACTTTGTTTCGGAGAATTCTGGTGCATTGGGAATGGTGGAACCAGCGTGGAGGTGGGAGAGAAATTGGGGAAGGTGACAACACATTCAAGAACTTTACAGAGGAACAAGAAGTTGGAAAAGGGGTGGTGGTTTTCAAGAACAGAGAGATGGAGACTGGGCCTTTTGAGGGGTGGGGGTGATGGCAGTTCTGAAAGGGAGAAGACAGAAAGGAGATACCTGAGGAGAGACTGCCAAAGCCATCTGTAAATAACTGGGGGTTTCAAATATATAATCATCAGGTGTTCTATAAACTTACAGCTTTCATGTTAATGAGAGCCAGTTGGGAATGAATAGTAAATAACTTAAGGAGTTAGTTGTATTGCTGTATCGAAGGGACAGTCTGTTCTGAAAGTCAGTTGAATTAATAGCAAAATGATGGAAATGAATAGAGGATAAAACTTAGAGTAAAGATGACAGCAACCACAGATCACAATGTTATCAAATAAAGAAATAGTTTTTCTACAAGAAATAAATGGAACAAATCAAAATGTGTGAAAGGTCTCTGAAAAATATGGGTTCAAGATTAAACACAGAGATATATAAAACACCTACATACACGAGGGTAGGTTTAATGATATTGTGTGAAGCTAAATTCTCAGCTGCACATTTGAAGTGCAGTGCCCCTGTAACTTTATTTCCAATCAACAACAAATAAATCACTTCCTGTATGTCATGGTGTAATGTCCATCCATCGCCATGGGCTAATTAACTGCAGGGAGAACACAGCGATGCTTTCACTACCTCATGAATAAAATGGTCCTTTTTCTTATCTGTCATCTACCAACATAAGTCCTTTGATTTACCCTATGAAGGTGTGTACAGGTCAACGGTGGTAAAGCCAATTGCCAACACCTCCACATTGAAAGTGACCTGTTTGTCTCCTTACAGGCAAAGAACATACCTCCTTGCTCCTCTTACCCACTGACACAACAATGCAAATTCTACTGTGCCATGGGCTAAAGATCGATAGTGACTGGACACAACTGCTGTCAGTGGCAAGGTTTAACCATCCTTCAGACACATCTGAAGAAACTCTCTCATTTGTCTCCATTGGTACTTTTGCCTTTAGCACTAATTCTATTATATAAGACATTAGTTCAATGCAGTACTGAAACACTGCTGCAATATCTGGGATGCCTTTTCAGATAAGATATTAAACTAAGGTCCTGTCTGCCTTTTGAGGTGGGTGTAAAAATTTGAACAGCACTATTTCTAAGAAGAAAGGTAAATTCTTTTGTGGTCCGCATCAATCCATCCCTAAATCTGCATTGAAACTAATGATGATCTGGACACTAACAGAGTCATAGAGGTAATAACACAGAAAAAGGCCCTTCTATCAAGTTTCAAACACAAGCATTCAACTCTTCGATAATTTAATGCAGTTTGTGGGATTTTGCTGTGTACGTTAGCTGTCTCATTTCTGACTTTTCATTGGCTCTTTGGGATAAACAGAATTGTGAAGAGTGCTATAAAAGCACATTATTCTCTTTCCTAAATGTCCTATTCTTGCAGTGTTTTCGATTATATTAACTGTATTTTGAATGAGAAATTTTATATGTTTTCTGCTACAGTTCCTTTGCTGGCTAAGAGTTTATACATCTCATTTGTAACAGCTTATTAAATTGAAACTAGAAAAAGTTTGAAAATCTTTTGAAAGTTCCTCCAATTTTCAAACCATTCCCAAGTTAATTCAACAGCACCATCTAGCAGCCACTAACAGAAGTGACAGGACATTTTGTCCATACAATATCAGTTCAGTTCCTACACCGTTGTGGTCTTACCCTTAAAAATGAAAAGTCTCGGAGTTACAGTATAATGGTAAATCACATCTCACATTAATTACCCTTCTTCTTTTAGATTAGATTAGATTACATTACAGTGTGGAAACAGGCCCTTCGGCCCAACAAGTCCACACCGACCCGCTGAAGCGAAACCCACCCATACCCCTACATTTACCCCACTCTTCCCAGACTGCTACACTACAATACTAACTGCAGGACACTCTTCCCAGTCTGCTTCATCATGTTACTAACTGTGGGACACCCTTCACAGACTCAAAGACTTCCAAAACATTTTGTAAAATGTACTGTGAAATGATACCTAGGTTGATGCATTAGTGCAAAACTGATCACCATTATACCAATGTTTAAAGCCAATGGGAGGTATTACCTAGAGAGACACTTACCTACATAACAAGACTATCTTTAATGAAATAAAAGCTGCTCGCTATGACTGAGGAATGGGGAACTGGAGTGACAGGAGTCACTCATTGAATATCCTTGCTGGGAGTTATTAACATGGGCCAATCAGGGATCTTATACTCAACGTGATCCACAGGGCCCTCCTTCCAATCACTGCAGAAATAATGCCAGTGAATAAGCTTTCTCCTTAACAGTGTCTTTCTGAACCCTTCTTGATACAGTTCTGAGGTAGGCAAACACTTGGTGTGCCCAGGAACTGTTGTGGCTCCCACCCAATAAGAGAGATTGTTGTGAAGCAAACACACAAACTGGGAGCAGGAGGAGGCCATTCAGCCCTTCAAGCCTGCTCCACCATTCAACAGGATCATGGCTGATTGTCCATCTCAGTGTCCTGTTCCCGCTTTCTCCCCATACCTTTTGATTCTTTTAGCTCAAAGAGCTATTCCAACTCCTTCCTGAAAACATTCAATGGTCTGGCTCCAACTGCTTTCTGTAACAGAGAATTCCACAAACTCACCACTCTCTGATCCTTCACATAGTCCTGAAGTTGTCATGCTGAATGGACGTATTGGAGATTACCGAGCAGTTAGAAAGATACATCTATTATAAAAACAAAGTTTTCTGGAAAACTCAGCAGGTTTGGCAACATCTGTAGAGAGAGAAACGGAGTTAATGTTTCAGGTCTGATCGGACTCTGCTTCACTAACCCAGTTCTGAGTTCTGAAGATGAATCATGCCAGACTCGGAATGTTAATTCTCTTTCTCTCTCTCCAAGTGCTGCCAGACCTGTGCAGTTTCTCCAGAACCTTTACTTTTATTTCAGATTCCCAGCGTCTGCAGTATTTTACACCTGATGTTCTGACCAGCAACTGTTACAGTTTTGTAAGTTACCACTGACAGTCCGGCATTCTCTCCTTTCTGATGAAATCATCCAAGGATTTGGTGAGCTCAAGGAAACATCTTTAATGATGCTCCTGCCTCTGGAACACTGGGACGGGTGTGCTCAGTTGAGAGAGGTATTGATTATAAGATTCAAGGAGATTCTTGCCCTAATTACTAAACCATATTCCATGGATACAAGCATCAGGTTTGACATAGTACCGTGGGATTGTACTGAAAGGGATCAAAGAGCACTTTGGCATTTCACATCTTCAATAACATCTGAACGGAGGCAGAATGCTTAAAGGTTTTGGCTTCCCAATAAAACTTATTTTCTTAATTCAGGATGACATGGCTTTGTGGCTATGAGAGTTGGTTTTGTTGGGATCATGATTGAGATGAATAAATTTAGAAGGGGCATTGATGGAGGAGATAGGAAGGCACTTTTCTCCTTGATGGAGATTAATGATTGGGGGCGTAGATTTAAGGGAAGAGGCTGGAGTGTGAGAGGAGACATGAGGAAAGGGTGGTAGAGGGAGAAATCCTCATAACATTGAGGAATTATTTAGATGTTGATTTGTGGTGCTGAGGTATACTCAGCTATGGGCCAAGTACTGGAAAATGAGATTAGAATAGGAAGGTGGTTCTTTTCGACTGGCATGGACTGAATTCGCTGAAGGGCGTTTTACTGTGCTATTAGTCTGTGTTTCGAAACTGGGAGTGTTGCTGAAGGAAGTGAATGCCCCAGCAGAGAGTGACCAGACACCAATTATTTCATCAGAGAATCAGCATCACAGTGGGCTTGTTTCTTTCCTGAATTCCTCATAAATACAGAAGCAGTGGAATCATGCTGAACTTTAATGAAGTTCTGACTACGCCACAGTTAGAGAGTTCTGGGCATCACACCTCACTTTAGGGAAGGTGTGTCAGACTGCTTAGGAGATTCACTAGAATGGATCTAGGATGAGAGATATTAGTTACAAAATTTGGCAGGAGAAATGGGTGTTATTCTTTGATGAAGTAAAGGAGATTGAAGGGAAATTTGATAGTGTAGAAAATGATGGCAATTCGACATGAAGAAAAGCTGTTTCTTTCCACTGATGTTCCAAAGACTTAGAGTTTTAAGGCTTTGAGCAAGAGATAGAAAGGGGATAGAAGGAGGGATCATTTTACCAAAGTGATAATGATCTGGAACTCACTGTATACAAGGTTGGTGGATACAGGGGTAATAACTGAGTTTGAAAAGAACTTGATTATTGAAGACGAATAAACTTACATGGCTATGGGAATAGAATGAGACAGTCTGGATTGCTTCATATAGAAACTGGACTTGATGTGACGTTTGGTCTCCCTTCATACCATAATGACTCAATGACTGCTAATAATGTAACATTCCCTCAATGATGCACTGCAGTGTCAGCCTAGATTTTGATTTCTAAAAGGTTTTGAATCTCTGACTTGTTGTTATCATTTCTGGCATCTAAATGACATTATAGCACCATTGCCCAATTACTTTCCAATGGTGATGGTAGAGGGACAATTCCCTTTGCATCATTAAGCAGCACAAGTATCACACAAATCTGGCACATTAGAACAAAGCTGCATTTACACCTGGTCCTGGACTCAGAGAACATCAAATATATCAAGAGTCGATGAACTACACATATGTTCTGAAGCCAGAAACCTGCAAGTTGGCTTTGCTCCTCCAACATTGGCTTCTTTAGGGTTTGTGAGTCGAATGGCTCTATCCGAGGATACTGTGTCCTAATTTTCTTGACTCCAAGCCCTGGAATACCCTCTGTCAATCTCTCCACCACTTTCACCTCATAAGATACTCCTTAAAATAGATTTCTTTGACCAAGCCTTTGATCACATGTCCTCATAGCTTCCTAGATGAATCAGTGTCAAATTGTTTGACAGTGCGTCCGAGAGGCAGTTTGGGGAGCTTTACTGGCTGAAAGGCACTATACAAATGCATGCAGCAATTGTTGTCACCAAACAGCAGGTCTCAATCCCACCCATTTCAAACAAACTTGGTAACTAGCGCATTGACTGCTTTTGCCCTTTGCTAATGTTAAGTAACTTGTGAGTAATATGCATTGACATTATTTACAAATCTTAATAAAGATGCATCCACTGGTCTTACGGGAATGTGGTCTAGTTTGTTTGAGTGCTCACTCCTCACGTTCAGAAGGCAGGCTACTCCATACCCAATGATGTTGCTGCCTTCATTTCAAACTTTTCAGAATTATGAGGTATCAGTTAATTGACTTTTTAATGGAATTTCTTTCCGTCTTTGCTTTGCAATCAACTTGGTCCCTGGTTTTGATGTGGAGAGGATGGGCTGTTTTGGATCTCCAACAGCCTGTCCTTAAGCCAGCCCCTGCACATTCAGACTTAGAGGGTTTACCAGAATTTCCTGTTTGACTTCAACCTTCGCTATTGAAATATGCAGCAAAATCTGGATGGGGCTTAGCTGTTTATGTCAGTTAGCAATTGACTAATAAATGATTAAGTCGAGTGTATTGTTGCAGGTCAGGCCGCATCCGAGGAGCAGGTGAATCAATGTTTTGGGCATAAGCCCTTCATCAGGTATCCCTGATGCTGCCTGACTTGCTGTGCTTTTCCAGCAACACAATCTCGACTCTGATCTCCAACATCTGCAGTCCTCACTCTCTCCTAATAAATGACTAACTCTGAGTCCTGCTGTCGATGCATGTGAATACTCTCCTGTTCAGTATTGGGCTCATTTGATAAAAACCAAAAGAAGTGCAGACGCTTTAAATCAGAAACGAAACTAGAAATTTCTGGAAAAGCTCAACTGATCTAGCAGGATCTGTGGAGAGAAAAACAGAGTTAATGTTTCATGTTCAGTCACCCTTCCTCAGTTCTGAGGGAGGGTTACTAGACCCAAAATGTTAACTCTGCTTTCACCCCACAGATGTTACCAAACCTGCTAAGCTTTTCCAGCAATTTCTGGTTTTGTTGTTGTTGATCCTGCTCATTTGGCTCATCTTGAAATACAGAAAATGCATCCTAAAAGGATGCTGCTGCTACATTGCTGATTGCTCAATTAACCAGCTACAGGGCTTTTTGAATAAACATTCAATCAAACCTTTGAAGCGTTGTTTGCTATTTTGTTGTCAGGTGGGAGGAAAAGAGCAGCCTTTCAGGGTCCTGGTACAAAGACTGCCTACTGAGCTAAAAATCACACAACACCAGGTTATAGTCCAACAGGTTTAATTGGAAGCACACTAGCTTTTTGGAGCGTTACTCCGAAAGCTAGTGTGCTTCCAATTAAACCTGTTGGACTATAACCTGGTGTTGAGTGATTTTTAACTTTGTACACCCCAGTCCAACACCGGCATCTCCAAATCATGCCTACTGAGCAGTAGCTTCAGAACCTGATGTTATAACTCGCAAGCTATTGGGCTCAATCCATTTTTCACAATATCACTGCACTGCAGGCCATGCAGTAGCCTTCCTTTCAAGACTGAATTAATGAATAATTCCTGATGTCTTTACCTGGCACCAACAAGTCTTTGTCTTAGCTTTACAAAGAGGCCATTACCATGCAAAATGGGATATCCCAACTCCATCAATCTTATTGACGATCTCTGTGAATGAGGTAAAACATTGTGGGCGTACAAGGGAAGAATTTGCTAAAATCTATCGAATTGAGCATTACAACTGTGATTTCGGAAGAGCATATTCACTTTTATTTATTATTGAAAGACATACAATCCCAGCCTCTCTTGGTGTTGTTGGATCAGAAGCTACCTACTGACTGGCTTCAATTATCCATTGCAGGTGTTTGCAATTACAATTTTATTAAATAATTTACCCAAAATTAAACACCACAGGGAAAGCATTCTGATTGCGATTTAAAACAAATCTAAAAATGGGAAATAATTTGAATTCTGATGAACTGCGTGCACAGTGAAGTACTGAGCAGGTAACTGATGTTCCATTTTTAATGGACAACCTGATTGTTCCTTTTACTGAGTATCATTGGGAAACTCTCCATTGCAATAAGAAAGCAACTCTAATGAGAAGACATTTGGGGCAGAGTGATAATGTCCCTATCTCTGAACCTGGAGGCCCAGGTTCATAATCCCACATGCTTCTGGAGGTGTGTAAATATATCTCTGAACAAATCGGTTTGAGGAAGTATCTGCTCACCTACCAAGAGGGCCCTTGTGGTACAGAGGGAGCTGCCTTACATCTGGGTTCAAGACCCACCTGCCCCAAAGATATGTCCTAAGAGATTGAAATTGAAGACTAATTTTGGTGGCAAACCTTAGTGTATTGTATTCCAGAAAAATGTATTTTACTTTCTAGAACTAAGCATGTTACAAAATCAGTTTCAGATTTGTAGATACCAAACCATCTTGTACTTTATGGAAATCAGATGTTTCGAAAACTCCCCTCCCAGCCTGAGGAGGGATGGCACTGTGATGAACCAACCATGGAAGTTTATTCTTAACATCAAACAATGAATAAAATAGATGAGAAATGAAGAGCAAAAATATATCGATGATAGAAGATGCAATTGAGATAACCACATTTGTAGAATGAAGGTATATTGTTCTCATTACTCTTGTGACAATACTTACCAACATCTGACACCATTCAAGACTTTTATATTTGAGCAAAACAAATTATTTAAACTGACAGTACAGTATAATACATCTGAGAACAGTAGAATTATTGCAATCTGTCCACCAAAGATGAATGAGAATATATGTACATAGGGAGGCCATTCAGCCCCTCAACCCTGTTCTGACAAGCTGATCGATCTGGCTACACCCAACTACCCTGATTCCATACTGCTTTAACAAAAACCTATCAATACTAGATATTAAAATATTGTTGGGGCCCATTACCCCATGTATTTATGATGCTAGACCATAATCCTCATTTTATTTTTTTAATTATCCAATATTTCAAGGCAAGCATTGGAGATTTTATTCAAAAAAGGATTCAAATTAACTTTGATAAGTAACACTTCCTCCTTTACTCTACTTTTCCAACAAGAGCCATCAAAACAATATGGCTTGTTTCCACCTCAATGCAATTGTACAATGGACAGTGCCTTCTTCCAGTTCAGATGAAAACAAATTTCTTGAATAGTATAATTGTGCAGTTAATATCTAACATACAGATACCAAGAAATCCAAAGATTATGAGTTTAAATAGTAATGTCTTTCTCGATCTTTACTGTGCTTCTTAATCAAAATCTTTGGCCTCTGCATTTTCGATTAAACCCATAGGTGAGGCATAATCCCCTTATGATTTCTCACCAGCTTTGATGCTCTGGATAAGCTTTCAGGAACATGCACAGGCTGACAAACAGAAGACTTTTTCTAATGTATCCCTTCTATTGAAATTAACCTGTGCCTCTGCAGGATTCTTTGACAAACATGGTTGAGTATCATATCAGAACTCATTTTAAGCTTGAAATACCAAGTGGGTTTTATTGAGTAAAAGACAAATGTGTGAAAAAATAATACACCTGTCTACAGCAGGAGTTACATTAACTACTTCCTCAAAATTAAAATAATAAAAGGTCACAATCACAACTGAATTCTTACCACTTGAAAGAACAATTTATTTTGAGATTGATGGTTACATTTATCAGCACTGTGCAAGCTGCATTAGTATGATTTAACTCTTCTAAGTTCCAAGCAGATTCTCTCCAATCAATCCTACTCAGCTCAGTCATACTGTATACACGTTCTTTCCATAAAACTGTCAGATTCAAAAATAACTCACTGCAGTGCACATTACCTATAATAATCACAACGGATATTGAAAATGCCTCTGTTCCTCCTCAGAAGCTGACTGCTTGCAAGCCAGTTGAAATGTTCCCACTCTTGCATTGATCTATTGCAGGATCAGAGAACATACCCACAGCTGGTGCTTAAACATCACAGCAACAATTACGGTGGCTCAGTGGTTAGCATTGCTGCCTTACAGCGGCAGGGATCCAGGTTTGATTCCAGCCTTGGGTGACTGTCTGTGTGGAGTTTGCACATTCTCCCTGTGTCTGCGTGGGTTTCCTCCAGGTGCTCCGGTTTCCTCCCACAGTTCAAAGATGTGCAGGTTAGGTGAATTGAACATGCTAAATTGCCCGTAGTGTTAGGTGCATTAGTCAGGGGTGAATGTAGGGGAATGGGTCTGGGTGAGTCTCTCCTCGGAGGGTCGGTGTGGACTTGTTGGGCCGAAGGGCCTGTTTCAACACTGTAGGGGATCTAATCTAATCTAATAAAATTAAATTTAAAGGCACAGCTAACAAGTCAAAAAGATCACTATTCCCACTGAAAGAAGAGAGTGAGGACTGCAGATATAGGAGATTAGAGTTGAGAGTGTGGCGCTGGAAAAGCACAGCAGGTCAGGCAGCATCCAAAGAGCAGGTGACTCAACGTTTTGGGCAGGAGCCCTTCATCAGGAATGAGCTCAAAACATTGATTTTCCTGCTCCCTGGAGACTGCCTGACCTGCTGTGCTTTTCCAGCGCCACACTCTTGACTCCCACTGAAAGGCCTATTGTACTGTTTGCTTTGAGTTCCTACCGTGAACTCAAAGTATGATTTCTGCCATCCAGACAATAAACACAACACAACAATACAGTGTTGCTGATTTCACATTCTGTAATCTATACCCATCAATTTTGTATGGCTTAGCCAGGTAATTACAGCAGTGATAGGGCCACAATGTTACTCAATATTGAGCAAATGTGAGCTGTAATCACAGCATTCCAGTTCTGGGGGAGGTGATGATATAGTAGCACTGTCACTGGCCTAGTTAATCCTAGGGGGAGCCAGATAACATCTGGAAGATCTGGTTTCAACTCCATCACAGCAGAGAGGGCAATTTAAATTCGACAAAAATATCGAATTAGAAATCTAATGTTAACCATGAAACTATTGGAGTAGAAATGTCCTTTAAAGAAGGAAAATTATCATCTTTACATGGTTTGGTCTGCATATGACTCCAGACTCACAGCAATGTGGCTAACTCTTAAATGTCTGAGCAAAGCATTCAATTATGAAGGAACAAAACATTCACCCAAACAGCATAAGCAGCAAAAGATAGACAGAGCTACGTGATTCCATAAGCAATGGGTCAGATCTAGATTCTGCAATCCTGTCACATCCTGTTATGAATACAGACAACTTCGACAATTAAACTGGAGGAAGCTCCATGAATATTCCCATCCTCAATAATCTATTACAGCAGTGCAATCGATAAAGTTGAAGCATTCACAACAATCTTTTGCCAGAGGTGCTGAGTGGCTGAGGTGTCATGGACCTGACCAAACACCCTCCAAAACATATCAAAGAGATGGCCTAGATCCTAACTTTTATCTTATATAAAGCCAAGTATTAGGCGCTGCATTCCAGGTGTAATTCAATTGGTCAAACCACTAGGCTTTAAGCAAAACATACTTTATTCTTACATTCACTATTTAAGTACAACAAAAAAGGCACTACTTTAACTGAAATATTTAAAATAATACATTATTTAACTACTCATCTTCTGTTCCAATATAGCAGCATCCCATTAACACATCTTTGGCAAAAGCAAATTCAGCAAAAATAATTTGTTCACTTGTGATCTCTTCCAGTCCAGAAGAAACATTGACAGAATGAATCCAGCAGCAGAGAGGGAACTCCAACCTCTTGTAGTAGCAGAGGGAGAGCTGTATCTAGCAGCTTCAATGCCAAAACCCAACTTCAATAACTGACAGCAAAACAAAAACTCTGGGTCTGCTTAAGCCTGACTCCACCAACTCATGCTTTTATCTAAGTTTTCAAAAACTCAAAGCTATTTCCTCTGTTTTCCATGGAGCAGATACATCATCACCAGGTTTACAACTTACCTCTTCAAGAGGGACAGAACAGAACAAGTCTCTCTTAAAGGCATATCTCATCACAGAAGGCACAAGACAGGAGTGTGATGGAAAACCTCTCACTTCCTGGATGCATGCAGCTCCAACAAGAAGCTTGCCACCCACTTGATTGGCACCACACCCACTCTCTTTCATCACTGATGCTCAGTAGCACCAGTGTGAACTATCTACAAGATGCACTGCAGAAATTCACCAAAGATCCTTAAACCGGTGACCACTACCATCTAGAAGGACAAAGACAACAGGTACATGGGAACACCATCCCTTGCAAGTTCCTCTCCAAGCCACTCACCATCCTGACTTGGAAATATATTGCCATTCTTTCAGAATTTATAAATCCTTCTCACCCCTCAATGGCATTACGGGTCTACCTACAGCACATGGACTGCAGCCGTTCAAGAAGGCAGCTCATCACCACCTTCACCAACTAGGGATGTGCAAAAAATGCTGGCCCAGCCAGTGGCACCCACATTCCATTAATTTTTTAAAAAAGGTCTTACACCTTTCCATAACTGAACCTCTCGATTGTCGGAATAAGAAGAATTTCTTCTTCAGTCCGAAAAAGGAATGTTCATAAAGCTTCCTTGATTTGTCACAAATGGGAAACATAAAATTTCATTAAATGGCATCTGCCAATAAATATTTAACTCAATCATCTTTCAGATTCTTTGGGATGTCCTCTACATGAGATATTGAGGCTGCAGCAGATGTTCTGTGTACTGTTGTAAAGAAGTACCTTTATATAGTGTCCTTCCTGAGCACCAGACACCTCTACCTTGATAGTCACTGAGGGGCTTTTTGAAGTACTTGCTGCTATGTAGGAAATGGGAGAGCTGGTGTTCTCACTAAAGCCTACAAACAGCAATATCATGATGATCAGTTCATCTGCTTTGCTGTAACATTGACTGTGTAATTAATATTAGTCAGGACCCCAAGGATAACTCCCCTACTCTTTGAAATATTGCCATAGGATCGATTACATTCATCCAAGCAGAGGACTATGTCAACCTAAAGACAGCAGCTCAGACAGTGTTGTGCCTCCTCAGTAGAGACACTAGAGTATCAGCCTCCCTCTTTGTTCTCCAACTCTGGTGTCGGACAATGAAGCTAATGCCTTCTTACTTAGGCAAGAGTGCTACCCACTGAGCCACAGCTGAAGTTAGGACACTCTAATAAAAACTTAGATGCAAGGACTACTCATGATGTTAGGTTGTGGAAAACATTAAATAAAAGCAAAATACTGGGGCATGCTGGAAATCTGAAATAAATATACAATGTGTTTGAGAAACTCAGCAGGATTAGCACCATCTGTGGAGAGAGAAACAGAGTTAACATTTCGAGTTGCTCTAAAATTCTAAACAGTCATACTAGGCTCGAAACATTAACTCTGTTTCTCTCTCCACAGATGCAGCCAGACCTGCTGAGTTTCTCCAGCAATTTCTGTTTTGATAAGGAACTACTTTGATACTTCTATTCCTGCACTTCCCGAGCGATTTGTTCCCTCAGACTGAGAGGAAAAAGGGATGCCTTACGCTGCACTCGATTTGAAGTGTCTGGGTTTCCTGAAGAAGGGCTTACGCCCGAAACGTTGATTCTCCTGCTCCTCGGATGCTGCCTGACCTGCTGTGCTTTTCCAGCACCACACTTTTCGACTCTGGGTTGATAAGTGTTCCACAGTTTGATGTGCCTGGAATGATGAGTGAAGTAGTCCTTGGATTTACGTTGCTTTATTTTAAAAACTCAACAAATGTGTTCAATATGAGCCGATTGATGTAAAGTTCACCAGAGTTGTTGCTTCTGCTGAATGCCCAAACTTTTCATCTGAAATCAACCTTCCTTAAAATGAAGCAAAGGTGCATCATCAAAATAAAAGTAAGGCAGTTTGATAGATACAATTAAGAGGTAAAAGTCAGAAAGCTGAAGAAACCTGTCCCTGTTTTAATCCACTAATTCAATATAACAATTTCTTTATGACGAGACTTTTCTGTCTGTAATTCCTCATGTCGCTGGCTTTTATAATCAAGAACAAAATCAAACTTGAAGGAAATGTTCCAATATGTTGCGATAAATAGTAAGCTGAGAATAGATGTTACATCAGCATCAGGTACCTGAGGGATGGGCTCAGTCATTCAATTGAAATGAAAGCATCCTATGGGTTCTGTTTGAAGCTGAGTTGGACGAGTAGCTGTATTTGTATCTGAGAAATACATTTTTAATTTTCCTTTGCATCAATCAGATTTTGAAATTATGTCTCAGCTGGTCTTGTTGCAACTGAGTTATGTCTGATGATATCAAAAAAGATCAACACAGAATGGAGAGAAAGTCTCGGAATTTAGCAGCAAATCAACATACAAGATTCATCGGCAGGGAGCTAGTGGCAAATCCCATTCACATTAAACTCTAGCACAGCAGACATGACTACCATCTTCAATCTTCTGAGATAGAGAAAGTGAAGCATTAATCTACAGTAAATCTATAATGGGTCAGTGCTGTGGTTTACTTATCCATTTACTGTTTAATAAACCTTTAATCGGCAGTTTATAGCCTCAGCCAGGTCATACTTCTGTTTTTGTTTTACTGCTTTGTAATTCCGTATACAATCACACAGCATGTAATATAGTCCAGAAGCCAACTTCTCCAATCACCCTGTGTACACCATAAATTACCAGAATATTGGAAGATAATTAAACCAATAGTTCACACAATGCTCTCTTCAAATGTACAGTAGTGTCTGCCTCAAAATGTAATATATTGTACAATTATATTTCTCCTTGCCTGTTCAGGCAAAAACATTCCACTTTACTTTCCTTCTTACTCTAATTTTCCTTGTTATCAACTTACCTTTTCTTCTCTTCACTCATTCCACTGCAAGTCTTGAGTGATGGCTGGCTGCATGCTTGTGCCTTCTGCAGAACCAACATTACTTTTTCAAGAGCTGCAATAATTGGCAGTTTACTCAAGAAACTGTCCTGTCTTCCTAGAATGGCTTTACGTACATATGTCAAGCAGTCATTGCAGGATGCTGATCACAAACAAGAATCTCAGAAAATACCTCCTTCCCTAACTCAGTCCAATTTGTACTTTTGTGTGAATTTTAGTGCCCTGCTGAAAACATAAATCAAGACCATGATGGAAAGAAATGTTTTACGACATGAAAGTTATGAGATAAAAGTTTACATTTAGTTATTCATTGTTCGCTGAGTGTTTAAAGAATCCCAGTGTTTAAATCCTTAGCTGGAGTGAGCATTTTTTAAATCAATGTTGCAGGATTCCAATGGAAATGGACAAACTTTAACTGGACCTTCCGTCAAAAGGAACTGAGCCCACTTTGTTGACCTTTCACAATTCCTAATCACATTACCTTCTTGTCTATCTTAAGCAATAATATCTTTACATGATTAGAGTTATAAACACCACAAACAGACCCTTCGGTCCAACTCATCCATGTCGACCAGATATCCTGAACTAACCTAATTCCATTTGCCAACATTTGACCCATATCCCTCTAAACCCTTCCTATTCACACACCCATGCAGATGTCTTTTAAATGCTGTAATTGTATCAGCCTCCACCACCTCGTCTGGCAGCTCATTCCATACACTCACCATCCTTTGTATGAAAATGTTGCCCTTAGGACTATTTTACATCTTTCCCCTCTCACCTTAAACCTACGGCCTCTAGTTTTTGACCTCCGTTCCCCCAGCATTTACCCCAGGGGAAAGCCAGCGTTTATATAGCATGAGAGGAAAGTGATGATTGGTTGGCAAGTGGACTCTAATGTGTAGAGCTACTGTCATGAAGAATGTACTGGCTAATGATGATTGACAGGTAACTATCAGGCTTTGTTTATACTTTAAACCAAACAGGTTGAGTGTGATAGATCTGAGAAATGAACCAGAGAATGAACTAGATGTCATATGTATACGTGCTCTATCTGATCTGTGCATTAATATATGTAAAGTCCAGTCCATACAAATGCACCACACTGACTGACAATCTTAATCTGGTTACCAGCGCAATTTTTCACACACACAGGATTATTTACCAAATGCTGTTCAACTGCAGTCACATCTAATACTGGACATCGTGTTGCAAGTTGGCTAGGTCTGGTTAGTGGGTTGCTTACTGAAAAAACTAAAGGAAGGTACTGTTTCATATGATATGCCAGCCTTAAGATGGAGAGACTAGAGACCATGAAATATGGGGAGATGGCAGTGTAGTGGTAACGTACCGGATTAGTAAACCCTGAACGTCAGCTTAATGCTCTGAGAACCTGAGCTTGAATCCTACAATGGAAGGTGGTAACATTTGAAATTAAAATTCTGAAATTAAAAGTGCCGGAGAAACACTGCTGTAAAAACCCTTTTGGTTCACCAATATGCTTTAGGGAATGAAATCTGCCATTCTGACCCAGTCCGACCTCCATGTGCCTGCAGACACACAGCAATGTGGTTGATGCTTCACTGCCCTCTGGACAATGAATGCTGCTCTTGCAACTCCCTTATTCCATGGATGAATTAAAAAAATGCTGCCAGCATAGAAATTCAAATACCACGTTATTAGTTGGCGTGATAGACAGAATATCTTGTTGGCTTGACAGCTGCCTTCAATGAGTGGCAGACCCCATTCCTGCTGCAGCTGCATTGTAATAGTGTGAAACAGCTGTTTTTTAAACCTTTGGTTCTTATTAATTTATTCTTTTGTGAAATAAATGTCTGCTCTGTTGTTAAAGAAATTCTACAGCCACGGGTCACTAAATTTCAATGATTGACCATCGGACTAACTGAAAAAAACAAATTACCTATCTGCTCTTTCCTCAAAGATATTCTCCTTCGTAGCAAGAGGATTTGAGCATCGGAGTAGGAATGTCTTGTGGCAGTCATACATGGCCTTAGTGAGGCCTCACCTTGAGTATAGTGTGTACTTTTGTCTCTTAGTCTGAGGAAGGACATGTTTGCTACTGAGGGAGTCCAACGAAGGTTCACCAGACTGATTCTCAGGATGGTAGGACTGACATATAAGGAAAGACCGGATCAACTGGACTTGTACTCACTGGAATTTAGAAGAGAGAGGGGTGATCTCATAGAAACATAAAATCCTGATGGGAACTGGGCAGGCTAAATGTGGGAAGAATATTCTCAATGTTGGGGAAATCTGGAACAAGGGGTCACAGTCAAAGAATAAAAGGTAAGCCATTCAGGACTGAAGTGAGGGAGAAGTTATTCACTCAGAGAATTGTGAAATTGTGGAATTCTGTCTCACAGGAGCCAGTTTGTTAGATATATTCAAGAGGGAGCTGGATGTTGCACTTGCAGCTAAAGAGATCAAGGGGTATGGGGAGTGGTGGTGGGGGGGGGGGGGCGGAGAAAGGGCTACTAAGATTGCATAATCTTTCATGGTCATTTTGAACGATGGTAGATGCTCAAAGGCCTACTCCTATTTCCTCTGTTTATATGCTACCAGACCTCTTGAATCTCTCCAGCACTTTGTTTTTATTTCAAATCTCGAGTATCCAATATACCTAGCTTTTACGCAATTTATAAAGCCAAGTTTCATTCTGGGATCTGATTTGTCCAGTATTACTATTAGTTGGGTTACAAGTGAGAGCTCTTGACTGACATTAGATGTAATTAAACTCAGACCTTTCTCTCTGGAGAGAAGGAGAAAGAGAGGCGACCTGATCGAGGTATGCAAGGTTATGAGAGGCATGGATAGAGTAAATAGCCAGAGACTTTTCCCCAGGGCAGGATTGACTGGCATGAGGGGTCATAGTTTTAAGGTATTTGGAGGAAGGTATAGAGGGGACATCAGAGAGAGATTCTTTACGCAGAGAGTTGTGAATGCATGGAATGCGTTGTCAGTGGTGGTGGAAGCAGAGTCATTAGGGACATTTAAGCGACTGCTGGACATGCACATGGACAGCAGTGAATTGAAGGGTGTGTAGATTAGGTTATTTTATTTTAGATTAGGAATATTCCATGGCACAACATTGTGGGCTGAAGGGCCTGTTCTGTGCTGTACTTTTCTACGTTCTATGGTAAGGACAAGCCAGGGAACTATAGACTGGTGAGCCTGACCTCGGTGGTGGGCAAGTTGTTGAAGGGAATCCTGAGGAACAGGATGTACATGAATTTGGAAAGGCAAGGACTGATTAGGGATAGTCAACATGGCTTTGTGCGTGGGAAATCATGTCTCACAAACTTGATTGAGTTTTTTGAAGAAGTAACAAAGAGGATTGATG
>NC_057732.1:45566666-45571457 GCF_004010195.1 Chiloscyllium plagiosum | reverse complement strand
ATCTTAGCAGGACTTATACACTTAATGGTAAGGTCCTAGGGAGTGTTGCTGAACAAAGAGACCATGGAGTGCAGGTTCATAGCTCCTTGAAAGTGGAGTTGCAGGTAGATAGGATAGTGAAGGCGGCTTTTGGTATGCTTTCTTTTATTGGTCAGAGTATTGAGTACAGGAATTAGGAGGCCATGTTGTAGCTGTACAGGACATTGGTTAGGCCACTGCTGGAATATTGCTTGCAATTCTGGTCTCCTTCCTATCGGAAAGATGTTGTGAAACTTGAAAGGGTTCAGAAAAGATTTACAAGGATGTTGCCAGTGTTGGAGGATTTGAGCTATAGGGAGAGGTCGAACAGGCTGGGGCTGTTTTCCCTGGAGTGTCGGAGGCTGAGGGATGACCCTATAGAGGTTTACAAAATTATGAGGGGCATGGATAGGATAAATAGACAAAGTATTTTCTCTGGAGTCAGGGAGTCCAGAACTAGAGGGCAAAGGTTTAGGGTGAGAGGGGAAAGATATAAAAGAGACCTACAGGGCAACTTTTTCACATAGAGGGTGGTATGGGTATGGAATGAGCTGCCAGAGGAAGTGGTGGAGGTGGTACAATTGCAACATTTAAGAGGCATTTGGATGGGTATATGAATAGAAAGGGTTTAGAGGGATATGGGCCGGGTGCTGGCAGGTGGGACTAGATGGGGTTAGGACATCTGGTCGGCATGGACGGGTTTGACCGAAGGGTCTGTTTCCATGCTGTACATCGCTATGACTCTATGGTCCTGAACAAATGGGTACATTGGAGACTCTGGATATAACATATGAATATCATGAAGTTTATTTACCTTTTGATTGGCTACAGAGGGTTAACTTGGTTTTATATATGGCTAAAAGTGAATTTGCAAAGCAAAGAACCTTACCTGAGCCACAGGCTCAGTAACACCTACAGAACTGAGTGTAAAGCCGGTATTGAACCTTGTAGTTCCTTGGACAAAAAGCAGAATTTTGAGATATTTTGGCAAGAGTGGGTTTTGTTGGAAGTTTGTGGCGGCTCCTTTGACAGATTTCTTCAAGAAAGCAGAAAGTTTGAATGGACGTAAAAGTGTCATAACATTCAAGGTTCTGGGCCTAATGCTGGAAGGTGGGACTAGTGTAGACTTCGTATAGCTTTGGCAGTACACACTAGATGGGCTGAAGGGACTCTTCCCCTGCTGAATGATTCTAGTCCCTTTAACAAATTGAAAGTTGTACTGATAACTGCCTTAGTTTTAGCAGCACTGAATCATGAGAAATCATTCCAACTGGCTGTGAATGCTACCGACATGTTATAGGTGCTATTTTACAGGATGTAGAATTGGTGATGGAAAACCTGTCAGTTATTTATTTTGAAGAAATTAAATCCATGTCAATAGAAATATTTGATGGTGGAGAAAGAGACATTGTCTCTGTGTTGACTTTATATTAGTTTTAAATTTACAATACTAACAGTGAAGAAAACATTATTTATACCGATCACAGTCTTTTGATTTGTTTTGGGAGATATTTCAGGGCAAGAATTTATGATTGTTTTGGTGGTATTTAATCCTTTAGCAGTGCAATTTAAAAAATCATTCATGTGCCTGGAAAAGACAACCTTTTATCAAGAGCACATATTAAGAAAACAAATATTGTGATCCAAATGTACTTAAGTAAAAATGATTTCCATGAAATTCATTCAACATATAATAACTATGTCATAGGAATAATGTGAAAAACTTTTGGATGGGAAATAAAAATGCCTTTTAAAATACATTTCATTCTTCTTTGAGGAGAGGTGTGCTGCAGGGTGTGCAATATATTTATACATTCATATCATTTTTGGAGTTTGAATTTCAAAATAGCAGATGAGTTTTAGTTATTTTTGTGAAGGGCTTTCTTTTTAAAAAAAAAAGCTGGATTACTAACTCCTTCGAGAATAGAGACCTCATCCAGTATGTGTCAGAGAGCAGTTGACTATGGACTGTTGACCTGTGAATGATGTAAGATATGAATACTGTAATGGTTTAATGACATGTTGAGTGAATTAGTCAATAGCTTCTTTTCCATTTTAAATAACTAAAGGTTGGTTTTACTTTAGAAAACCTAGAGACTGAAAGCTTTGAGACCATTTCAGAGAAGGCTTCACTGAGTCAGAAACAAGTTTAGTTTCCTCTGCTTGCAGGGGTATTGGATAGCTCAAGAGAAACTGGGAGAAAACTGTTGACAGAGAAATATTCCCTTGCTCTTCAAAATGGTGACACTGAACATTTTGTGTCTACCTCAGGGAGCAAATGGACCTTGTTTTACAATCTAATTGTGAAGACAGCACCTCAGATAGTTCCCAGTACTTCACTGGCATGTCAGCCTTAATTGTGTTCAAATCCTGGCGTTTGCTGTCCTTCTAAGTAGAGGGAGTTTATGAAGTGCTGTTACAGAAGCTTCAGTCATTTGCAGCTATGGATTGTCTCCATCACACATATTGTAACCACAGTACACAACTGGTCGTGAGGATGGATGTTGACTTGGAACAGATGGACTACTGCTTTGTCTTCAACTGCGCTCAGTTTCAAGTGTCATGGTAACTGCACTCAAACAGGTAGTGCAGAATATTTATTCAATCACACTCTTATCCTGCACCTTTGAAATGGTGAGAATCTTTGGCAGATGATGTGGTGACCTACTTACTGCAAAATAGCCAGTCTCTGCTGAAGAAGTCGATGTATTTATCCGACTGGTCCAGGTGAACTTTTTGGGCAATCAAAGTTTGGGCAATGCTCAATATGTTGATAGTGGACAAAAATAAAACAAATAATTATGGATTGTTACAACACTGTTTAAATCCTCCTGCTTAAGTTAAATCAGCAACACAAACGATTTATCCCGTGCAGTAATCTGTGAAAATCCAAGAACTATTTGAAGTAAAAATTAATAATTTTATTTCTTAAAGTATAACAGAGAATAATTAACTAACAAATATTTACAACTCCTTCCTCTAACCCATCTTTTACTTTCTCTTCTATAATACTCGTCAGAGAAAACCCCCCGATTAAGATTTACTGAAAAAAAAACAAATTTTAAAACCAGTCGAATCTTCTCTTTGTAGATTTGCTCTCCAGGTCGGTGTTGATGTTTTTCTCTGTGCTCGCTCCTTCTCTAGACAGGTATCTCTCAGAGTTCTGACTAGCAGCCTTAATCTGTTACTCTTTTGGCAGTTCTTGCCCAACTGGTCAATTTTCCCCCAGTCTTGTACCCCCAAAGTACTGGATTGTGTCATTGGCTTTTAATATTGTCAATATACTCAATTCAAACTTGATTGGAGTTTGGTTTTTTTTGGGGGGGGGGGGGGTATAATTTAAACTGATTGGCCGAATTCAAGTTTATTTTTGTCTCCAGGTAACCAGCTACACTAGTTGCTGGACCATATGTTACATTGTATCTGACTGAGAACACTTGGTGCTGTCAGGTAGTTCTGCTAGCTGTTAACACTCTTAAAAGGTACAGTACACCCATACCTTCATAACACCTCTCCCCTTAAGAAAAAAATGAACCATCATAATGAAAAGATGGCTTCACTTTTTATCTACTCTTTAAACACATTACCCTAACACACCAATAACTTTAATCTAAGTTCACCTTAAAATCTTCCCATATAGCTATGTGAGTATATATCTCATCTAAACTTTCAGTTAAATCCATGATAATGCATCTGCGATTACATTCTTACGACCCACAACATGTACAATTTTTAAATTAAAAGTTTGCAACATAAGACTCTAAATGAAATAGTGTCACATTCTTAGAATGCTTTAAAGACAATATAAGCAGATTGTGATCCATGTACACCACCATCTCCAACACATTGTTCGTGACATACACATTAAAATGTCGTAAGGCAAGTATTAACCTCAATAGTTCCTTTTTCAATTGTGGAGTATTTCCTCTGGTGGATGCTGATCTTCTTCGAAAAGTAACCAACAGGCAGTTCAATCCCATCCTCATCTTCCTGTAGGAGTACAGCTCCAACTCCAATGTCACGAGCATCAATGGGGACTTTAAAAGGTTTTGAAAAATTTGGTGCTTAATATTGCTTTCAAATGGTTCAATGCCTCTTGGCATGGTTCTGTCCTCCAAAACTTTGTGTTCTTCTTCAGCAAATCAATTAACAGTGCCACGACACTGCTGAAGTTTGGAAGCCAGAATCCGTTGAGTCCTAAGGATCGAAACACCTCTTCCTTCGAGATTGGTTGTGGAAATTCCTCGATGGCCTTTATCTTCATATTCCGTGGGGTCAACCTTCCATGACCGATATTATGTCCCAAGAATGTCGCCTCTGCTTTCACGAATTCACTTTTATTTAAGTTTAACATCAGTTTTGCTTCTCATAGTTGTTTAAAGAGCTCTGCCAACTGTGCCATGTGATCTTTTCAGGACATACTAAAGATCACTACATCATCCAGATAGACTGCACAGTTTGTTAACCCAGCCACAATTCTGTTCATGAGTCTTTGGAATGTGGCAGGCACATTCTTCATTCTAATGGGTATCACTTTAAACTGATATAGCCCAGAAACAAACACAGAAATTTCTTTTGCTGTCTCTGATAAACGTACCTGCTGGTAACCATAAGTTCAACTTGGTGATGTAGCTGGTAAAACCCAACCCCTCCAACCGTAACAAGGACAGAACGCCCCTGGTGCTCACCTTCCACCGTACCAACCTTCGCATAAACCAAATCATCCGCCGACATTTCCGCCACCTCCAAACAGACCCCACCACCAGGAATATA
>NC_057732.1:45535363-45564086 GCF_004010195.1 Chiloscyllium plagiosum | reverse complement strand
AGTTGAAATGTTGGGCCACGGGGTGGTTTGGTTGATTGGTGCGGGTGTCTCGGAGATGTTCCCTAAAGCGCTCTGCTAGGAGGCGTCCAGTCTCCCCAATGTAGAGGAGACCGCATCGGGAGCAACGGATACAGTAGATGATATTAGTGGATGTGCAGGTAAAATTTTGATGGATGTGGAAGGCTCCTTTAGGTCCTTGGATGGAGGTGAGGGAGGAGGTGTGGGCGCTGGTTTTACAGTTCCTGCGGTGGCAGGGGAAAGTGCCAGGATGGGGGGGTGGGTCGTAGGGGGGCGTGGACCTGACCAGGTAGTCACGGGGGGAACGGTCTTTGCGGAAGGCGGAGAGGGGTGGGGAGGGAAATATATCCCTGGTGGTGGGGTCTGTTTGGAGGCGGAGAGGGGTGGGGAGGGAAATATATCCCTGGTGGTGGGGTCTGTTTGGAGGCGGAGAGGGGTGGGGAGGGAAATATATCCCTGGTGGTGGGGTCTGTTTGGAGGCGGAGAGGGGTGGGGAGGGAAATATATCCCTGGTGGTGGGGTCTGTTTGGAGGCGGAGAGGGGTGGGGAGGGAAATATATCCCTGGTGGTGGGGTCTGTTTGGAGGCGGAGAGGGGTGGGGAGGGAAATATATCCCTGGTGGTGGGGTCTGTTTGGAGGCGGAGAGGGGTGGGGAGGGAAATATATCCCTGGTGGTGGGGTCTGTTTGGAGGCGGAGAGGGGTGGGGAGGGAAATATATCCCTGGTGGTGGGGTCTGTTTGGAGGCGGAGAGGGGTGGGGAGGGAAATATATCCCTGGTGGTGGGGTCTGTTTGGAGGCGGAGAGGGGTGGGGAGGGAAATATATCCCTGGTGGTGGGGTCTGTTTGGAGGCGGAGAGGGGTGGGGAGGGAAATATATCCCTGGTGGTGGGGTCTGTTTGGAGGCGGAGAGGGGTGGGGAGGGAAATATATCCCTGGTGGTGGGGTCTGTTTGGAGGCGGAGAGGGGTGGGGAGGGAAATATATCCCTGGTGGTGGGGTCTGTTTGGAGGCGGAGAGGGGTGGGGAGGGAAATATATCCCTGGTGGTGGTGTCTGTTTGGAGGTGGCGGAAATGTCGGCAGATGATTTGCGAAGGTTGGTAGGGTGGAAGGTGGGCACCAGGGGCGTTCTGTCCTTGTTGCGGTTGTAGGGGTTGGGTCTGAGGGCGGAGGTGCGGGATGTGGATGAGATGCGTTGGAGGGCATCTTTAACCACGTGGGAAGGGAAATTGCGGTCTCTAAAGAAGGAGGCCATCTGGTGTGTTCTATGGTGGAACTGCTCCTCCTGGGAGCAGATACGGGGGAGGCGGAGGAATTGGGAATACGGGATGGCATTTTTGCAAGAGGCCATCTCTCCTCCCTGACCTATCACCTTCATCTCCTTCCCCACTGACGTATTGTACTCTATGCTACTCTATCCCCACCCCCACCCTCCTCTAGCTTATCTCTCCACGCTTCAGGCTCTCTGCCTTTATTCCTGATGAAGGGCTTTTGCCCGAAACGTCGATTTCGAAGCTCCTCGGATGCTGCTCGAATTGCTGTGCTCTTCCAGCACCACTGATCCAGAATTTGGTGATGTAGCTGGCTTGTCTGACTTTATTGATACAGTCCTCCAATTTCAGAATTGGATCCGAGTCAGTTTTTGTAACGGCGTTGACCTTCTGATAATCCACGCAGAATCGTTGAGTCCTGTCCTTTTCAGGAACTAAGACAATCAGTGAACCCCAATTGCTCTGGCTCGGTTCAATGATGTCCTCATCAAGCATGGTCTCCACCTCCATCTGGACCTGTCTCGCTTTGAAAGGATTAAACCGATAGGGTTGTTGTTTTATCGGAGCAGTATTCCCTGCGTCTGCTTCATGTACAATAATATTATTCCTCCCCATGTGATTCTGACATATGTCCTTTTACTGTAGTTACAAATCTTTCAACTGCATTCGATGCTCCTGAGACAGATAGTTTACTAACCTATCACACTCTTCAAGGACTTCTTTATTTTTTAATCGATTTTGAGACACCTCAAAATCTACATAATCTGGATTTGATTCCTCTCTCTGCAGGGCAGTAACTAACATCTGTTTCACCAGTTCTTTCCCTCTAGTATAATATGGTTTCAATATGTTCACATGACATACATGTTCACATGACATTCACATGTTTGGCATCTTTACTAGATAGTTCACCTGACTCAACGTTTTGTCAATTTGATAGGAACCACTAAACCTGGCTTTGAAGGGATCTCCTATGACTAGTGACAGTACTAACACGTCATCCCCTCAGGAAAACATCAGAGTCTCAGAGCTTTTATCTGCCACCTGCTTCATTCTATGCTGTGCCCTCTTTAGGTGCTGTTTAGCTAACTCACCAACTTGATTTAATCTCTCCATCACCTCAGATACATAATCTAAGTGTGAGATCTCTTACTTTGTTCCTGTCAATTTTTCTTTAATTACTTTCAAAGGGCCTCTCACTTCATGCCCGAATATTAACTCCTCTTCCACACTTTTTGCTTTGATACTCTGTAACAGACTTGCCACCAGAAATCTGGTAGACACATCCATTATGGTTAACAATTACTGGTTCACACTTTTAGTTCTTGGGAGGGGACCTACACAATCAATTATAACCCACGTGAAAGGTTCTTCAAGTGCAGAAATTGGCAAAGGTGCTGGTTTTATTACCACCTGTGACTTACCTACCATTTGGCATGTATGACTTGTAAGGCAAATGTTAACCACATCCTTGTGCATTTCAGGCCAATAAAAATGTTTTTGTACCTTAGCTTGAGTCTTTCGTATCCCTCTGTGACCTACAGGTAGTTCATGTACTACCCGTAACACCACCTGTCTGTGTGCTACCGGCAACACAATCTGGTGCACTTCGGCCCATTTCTCCTCTGCACTAACCTGCCGTGGTCTCCATTTCCACCTTAGGATTCTATCTTTCAGATAATAATCCTCTGGAATATTCTCTGCCTCCTTTTCAGTGTACACATCTGCAATTATACCTTTTATTGTCTTATCTTGCTATTGCAAGTCTCTTCGCATTTCAGGAGTAAATACTTCTGTCTGACCCTCTGCCTGTTCAGGTTTTTCCTGCACCATTACACCAATCAGGGTGCCCACTAACTGAACCTCAACTCCTTCATCTTTCTCTTTAATTTTCACTTTGTGCTGTGACTTATGAAAGTGGGATCTGGTTACTACACAGATCTGGGAAAATATCAGGATATTTCTGTCCTAATTCCTCAGTTTCTTGGTCTTCCTTGAGCTTCTCCACAACATGGGGTGCCACTCCCACCTTGGATCCTGCCAAATCATTCCCAAGAACAAGCTGAATTCCTGGAACTGATACTCTGCCAATCAATCCCACTGTAACTTCCCGAGTCTGAAGTTGGCACTCCAACCTGATCTTACTTGGGGGAATGCTAAATTTCTGTCCATCTATCCCACAAATAACCACACATCAGAAAGAGTGCATATTCGCTTGTCCCTTACTATCAGTAGCTGGTTAGATCCTGTATCTCTCATAATAATAGCTTCTTGTCCTTTTCCCCCTGTTCTTTGAGTAAACTTTACCCACAGAGGCGAATTCTTTGTAGCGGTCAGGTACCAACTCCATACCCAGCCCCTGCCTCAGCTGTACACTCTCCTGCAGCTCCTCGGCTCTTCTTGGGGTCTCCTTTACTACTTTAACTAATGCCGCTGGCTTAGCTTCTTTTACCACATCTTTTCCCACAGTGCCTTTCTTTAACAACCAGCACTGTGACTTTGTGTATCCCACCTTCTGGCAGTGCAAACACCTTTTCCCACTGCCCTTCTGAAACTACCGTAATTTTCTGTGTCCCACTCCATTAAAGTGAAAACACTCCTGTCCATCCTCTTGGGCTTCTTTAACCGGTGGTAAATTCTTACCAGTACTCGCTACTCTTGGTTTCATAGTGTAGGATCTCCCCTTCTCCCAACTTCTATCCTTCAAAGGATGAAAATCTGGCTGAAAGCTTGTCTTATGCACCAACTTGTACTCATCTGCTAATTCTGCTGCCCTTCTCACTTCCTGAGCTTTCTGTTCTTTCATGTGAATTTCTTACCATCTCTGGAAGTAAGTTTTTAAACTTTTCCAGTAAAATAATCTCTCTGAAAGCCTCATAGGTCCTATCTACTTTTAAAGCAGACATCCATCTATCAAAATGACTCTGTTTAATTCTTTCAAACTCAACATAAGTCTGATCTGGCTCCTTCTTTGTGTTTCTGAACCGCTGTCTACAGACTTCTTGCACCAATTCATAAGCACTTAAAATAGCCTGTTTAATCTCTTCATAATCTCTCGACACTTCATTGACAGCACGGCAAATACCTCACTAGCTCTGCCTACCAGTTTAGTCTGAACTATCGTTACCCGTAAATCCTTGGACGGCTCCAACTGCCTAGCCAATTTTTCAAATGAAATAAAGAAGGCTTCAATATCTTTTTCATCTAAATGTGGCAGAGTTTTACATATTTGTATATATTACTACCTTCTCTTTTACTCTCCATCCTGTTAACTTGACTTTGCTGACTAAGTTGCAACTTCTCAAGTTCAAATTCTCTCTTTTTGCTCAGCTCAGAACCTTCTGTCTTTGTTTCCCTCTCTCTCTCTCTTCCTCTCTCTTGTCTCTCTCTTTTTTCTCAGCCAAGAACCTTCTCTCTCTCTCTTTGTTTATCTTCTAACTCCATTTTCCTCAATTGTAATTCAAGTTTTTTCTACCTCTACTGCACTTGCCTGTTTCTCTGATACACCCAAGTGTTTGAGTAACTCCCTGGCAATATCAGCTTTACTTTTCACACAACACCAGGTTATAGTTCAACAGGTTTAATTGGAAGCACTAGCTTTCAGAATGCTGCTCCTCTCCACAACCACCTGATAAAGGAGCAGTGCTCCAAAAACTAGCCCTTCCAATTAAACCTGTTGGATTATAATCTGGTGTTATGTGATTTTTAACTTTGTCCACCCCAGTCTAACACCGGCATCACCAAATCACAGCTTTATTTTTGTCCTTGGTTAAACTCAAATCTAATTTCTTTGCTAATTCTAAAAGTATGGCCTTTTTTTTCCTTCTAAATTTTCTTGGTAAATTTGAGAATCATCTTCAAATCCCAGAACCTCTTTAGCATTTTAAAAGCCATTTCTCTCACTTTTAATTTAATCAACCGCAAGTCACTGAAATATTTAAAGATCTAGGACACTAACCTGCAAGTGTTTAAATCTGCTGGGACTTTTCATATCCCCAAACCTATTCACATATGTCTAAACCAGTTCAAATCCCAAATTCAAGACCCAAACTTTTCAAATTGCGGACAAAAGCCGCCCAAACTTTTCAAATACCAGTGATGTGCCCCCAAAAATGTTATGACACGGTTGCAAAACCATTTAAGTCCATTTGCAGTGGAACCTCAATTGGCTGAGCGAGACGGGCAGGGAGTTCGGGTGGCCAGAAACAAGTGGTAATCCATGAGTGCCAATTGTCAGAGTGTCTCTCGATAATCCTGCAACTCACCTCTCGATTATCTGGCAATTCATGTTATACTGCCATTTAACTGATAACTGAATGCTGGGTTGCCTGGTGCTATTTTTGCAGGGCCTTGAGATCTTGGTTTGGATACTCAGGGATTCGGTTGGTTGATGTTTGGATAGTCGCAGTTCCACTGTAAATCCTTTTTGAGCAAGTGAGGATGACGAAAGGAAAGCATACATCCAAGCTCCAACACATGGGACAATCGCCGAAGGCATTGGGCGGGCCTGCGATTGCGACTGTGGATACAGCTGCAGCTCCCTCTGCAGTTGAGGAAGACGTACCTGTGCAGCAGAATGTCGCGGAAGAACTCGTGGAAATCTGAGGGATGATCAAGGAGTTGATGGAAAACAATCATACTGGGCTGGAACTGATTTTGGTCATGCTACAAAAGCATAAGGAGGAGTTGAAAGGGCTCAGGAAGCAAGTTGAAAAGGTGAGCAGTGGACCACAGTGTCGGAAACAGAGGTCAAGTCCTCAGTGGGGCGGATCCAGGCTCTCGAAAACAGGTCCGGGCCTTGACTGAACAGGTCGATGATCTGGAAAATCGAGGTTGAAGGAAAAATATCCCAGTTGTTGGGCTGCTGGAGGGAGTGGAAGGTGGGCAGCTAGCAAGCTTTTTTTGAAGACTGGCTACCACAGTTTCTTGGCTGGGATACCGAGGTAGACCGGGTGAAGGTTGACAAAGAACTCACCCGGTTGCGGTGCATAGATCCAGTCTGGATCGGCGCCCCGCCCAGTCCTGGTGCAGTTTCAAAGCTACAGGGACAAGCAGAGTCCTGGAATCTTCTAGAAGGATGGGGAAAGATCCATAGTTCCCTGACAAGTCAGGGCCTAAGAAAATGTTTTTCCAGGACTTTTCTGTGGTGGTGATCTGTAAAAGGAAATCATTTGATGAAAAAAATTAAAGGACCTTGGTTTTCAATATTCGATGAGATGCCCAGTGGTACTTCATATTACTCATGAGGAGATGGAATGGTCATTTGATTTCTTGGAACAAGTGGAAACATTTCTTGGACACTAAAATAATTTGGAAGGATTTATTCCTGGACAGTAATGTTTGGTTTTGTTTCTTCTTGTTATGCTTCTTGTAATGTTACCCTTTTCTTAAAGAAGCTGCTGTTTTTTTTCCTCTCTGATTAGGATTGGTGTTGGTATATGGTTGGAGTGGGCAGAGTGCTTAGTATTTTGTCTGTTTGCTTCTATTGCTTGGGTCTGGGGTGCTGCTTGAGCTGGAAAGGGGAACGGAGATGGGCGTGGGAGGTGTAAGTCCCCTCTGTGTGCAGGGGGTGGAGTCCCTCATTAAGTGCCTTTTGCACTTTGTAGCTAGTGTTTTGGTTTTTCATAAATAAACTCCATGAATCTTCTTTTGAATAGTCCAGCATGCTGTAAGTCGAGTGCTTTGCGGCAAGTAAAAAGGTGGTTGTAAAGGACCATGGCTAGCAGTGTTCTTAAATGGTGCACCTGGAATATTAGAGGACTCCATGCACCAGTTAAAAGGAGAAAGGTGTTGTCAAGCCTTAAAAAGGAGAGGGTGGATGTTGCCCTGTTGCAGGAGACTCACCTTAATGACAAGGAACACTTGAAGTTACAGCAGGGTGGGTTTGCTCAGATGTTTTTCTCACCCTTTAATGCTAAGAGCAGGGAGATGGCCATACTCATAGAACATAAAAGCGCTGTTCAGGCCCTTCAGCCCTCGATGTTGCGCTGACTTGTGGAATCAATCTGAAGCCTCTCACTGACCACCCTATCTAATCCTCTGATTATCTTATAGGTTTCAATTAAGTCACCTCTGAACCTTCTTCTCTCTAAAGAAAAAACAGCCTCAGTTCCCTCAGCCTTTCCTCGTAAGACCTTCCCTCCATACCAGGCAACATCCTAGTAAATCTCCTCTGAACCCTTTCCAAAGCTTCCATATCCTTCCTATAATGCGGTGACCAGAACTGTACAGAATACTCCAAGTGCAGCTGCAGCATGACCTCGTGGCTCCGAAACTCAATTCCTCGACCAATAAAAGCTAACACACTGTATGCCTTCTTAACAACACTATCAACCTGGATGGCAACTTTCAGGGATCTATGTACATGGACACTCCAATCTCTCTGCTCATCTACACTACCAAAAATCTTACCATTAGCCCACATTCATCTTTAGCACAATTGTTCGCAAGGAGGAAGTGGTAGCAATTCTGGAAAGTATGCAAACAGATATGTCCCCTGGGCCAGATGGGATTTATCAGAGGATTCTCTGGAAACATAGAAAAGTACAGCACAGAAAAGGCCCTTTGGCCCACGATATTGTGCTGAGGTTTAGTCCTAATGTAAAATATAGTAACTTAACCTACGCACCCCTCAACCCACTGTTATGCATGTGCATGTCCAGCAGTCACTTAAATGTCCCCAATGTCTCTGCTTCCACCACCACAGCTGGCAACGCATTCCATGCATTCACAACTCTCTGTGTAAAGATCACAACTCTCTGCAGAAAGCCAGAGAGGAGATTGCAGAGCCTTTGGCTTTCATCTTTATGTCGCCAGTTTGTTATCCTTAAGGTGCTAAAACATGGCGAGGAATATGGTAGAGTGTCTGCTCTCCTCCGGTCCAACCCCTTAAAGTTTTGACTGATGCACTAATCTGATGGCCTTTGCGTTGTGCTATAGTATTGTAGGGGAGGGAACTTTAATTGCCTATGGATCCTGTGCTGGATAGAATGCCCAAGCCTCCCCGCTCCCATCCCAAAGCTTTCTCCACAATCTAAACAGTTGGGTGATCTATGTGTGGAACTGGAGTTGGTAGATGTTTGGAGACATTTCCACCCTATGGGCAAGGACTTTATGTTCTTTTCCAATCCTCATACGTGCCATACAAGGATTGATTTCTTCTTCTAATTCCCGCAGCTCTTCTACAGTCAGTGGTATCTTGTTCAGTTGGGAATATTACCATCGCTGCTCACACAGTTGTATATTTAGTGGTCGAGATTAAGGGCAATGCAATGAACTCTCGGCACTGGCGAATGAATCCCTTCATCCTCAAGGACAACAAATTCATTGAGTACTTTTCTAGATAATTTTAAGCATTTTTGGGCACAAACTCAGGTACATCCATTCTTTGGAACACTGCTAAGGCATATGCTAGAAGGATAATTGTCTTATGCTTGTCCAGTCTGAAGTGATGGAAAAGAGAGCAGCAGCGTCTGGTTGAGGCATGATTGAAGGCAGCAGAGACAATATATTACAGTAGACTGTCAGTGACCAAGCTGCAGTGGATCACAGCGCTTCAATCTGCCTTAATGGCTATGCTTTCGCATACAGCCAAGAAGGAACGTCCCTTTGCAAAGCAAAGGTTGTTTGAGCATGGTGATAGGGCGCTTATACATTTGGCATATCTGATTAGGAAGAAGAATGCGTCCTAATCTATTACTTCAATTAGGGAAGGGAATAAGACTCGTACTAGTAACGCGAAAAAGAGCAATGTGGCGTTTCGGAGTTTCTACTCTGAACTGTATCAGTCTGAATGTTGTGAGGATAGACACGATAAAATGGACTCTTTTTTTAAAAAGAACTTGGATCTTCTGGGGGTGTCTACTGAGCAAGCGTCTCTCCTTAGTGATCCATTAACAGCACAGAGATACAGGAGGTGGTGAGGCAACTTGAAAGTGGAAAGGTTCCTGGCCCTGATAGCCTTCCCAGTGAGTTTTATAAAGAATTTGCAAATATACTGTCAGGACCAATGCTAGACATGTATAACTATTCCTAGTCAGGATCTTCTCCTGCCATCCTTGAGAGAGGCTGATCTCTCGCTTATCCTCAAGAAAGGGAAGGCCCTGGAGTACTGTGCTTCTTATAGATCTTGCTCTTAAATTCTGATTATACAATTTTGTCTAAGAAGTTGGAAGGGGTGCTGCCCTCTATTGTTAAAGAAGATCAGACAGACTTTATAAAGCATCGCAAATCCTCTAATAATGTTAGGGGGTTGCTTAACATCATTCAAGTGTGCCAGCAGTGATCAGTTCAAGGGTTGGTGGTCTCTTTGGATGCGAAGGCGGCATTTGATCGGGTGGATTGGCTGTATCTCTTTTATACTTGGGAGCTGTTTGGCCTGGGTGAAGTGTTTACTAGATGGATAAGGGTGCTTTACAGTGATCCTCTGGCGGTAGTTCTGACAATTTTAACATTGATAGGGGCAGTCAGCAAGGCTATTCCCTTTCATCTTTTCTTTTCACACTGGTGATTGCATATAGATATCAAGAGCAAAAATGTCAGAGATTGAGGCCTATTTCATGCATTAATATCTCATTACTACTTAATCTGCCCTTATTAATGTACCATTGCCATTCTCCTACTGACTGGATAGAAACTAGATGGTAACAATTCCCAACATTTAGATCACTGCAGCATGTAGGTAACTCCAGCTTGCTCTTCCAAGTCTACAGCTTGGAGAGTGTGCATCAAAATCTCTGGGCAGAATCAACGGGCAGTGACCAGAGAAACAGAGTTAATATTGAATCCGCTGTGTTCCTCCTGTATTTTCTGTGATCCAGTCACTACTGTTCTGCAGTCGTATTGCTGTGTTTTGAGTGCACTGGCATCTTTCATTGGAATGGTACTCCAAGGACATTTAACATACAGATAGGCACCCAGCTTATGGATTTAATCAGAGAGCATTTCAGGGCTGCTCACTGAAATTCATACTCACTCAAAGGTTCAACTCCTTCTTTCTTGACCTATCTTTTGGTGCACAAACCAGATAGCTTATGATGTTTGCCACTGTGTCACTGTACTGCATTAATCTCCTACCTACACCATGTGACAGCTGTGTACATACCAAACACATGCCATGTGCTTCAAGTAAATGGCAATGTCTCAAAGTCTACATAGATGGTGCTAGGACTTCCCCAACAAGAGGGGAATTTCTCTTGTCTGAGGACTAGTCAGTCAAAAGCAATCTCTGATATCAGTCCGAGGCTTAGGCACACTTGGTTGATTTCAGGAGGTGGTCACTGTCAGGTTTGAACCTCTATAGCCTGGATAGTAGACCACTGAGCTCCATGGGTCTAACACAACCAGTGTGAGTCATCACAGGAAGTGGGGAGATGAAGATACCCATGTTCCACCCAACCTCAAAGTTCAAAACCTATGGGATTGACAAGGAGAGTTACCAAGAAGTGAACATATACCTCTGGTAGGTTCACCAGCTGACTGGATGGCTGTTCTGCAATGTAGTGACACCAACCGCATGGATTCAATGCCCATGACTGAAGTTACCAAGAAGGACACTTGTTCTCAATCTCTCTCCTCACCTGAGGCGACTCTCAGGTTAAGTCACCACCAATTATCTGCCTGGAAAGAGAAAGCAGCCTAATGATCTGGTAGATAGTGCAACTTTACCTTAGCAACAGTCAGTGGGTGAGCCAGAGACTTGTAGCATAAGGACTGACCTTTGTGAATGTTTTATTCTGTCAAGGAATGAACTTAATTTTGGATGATGTCAGGTTCTTCAGACACCCATACTCCAGTAAAGCTGGAAGGTATTTATGAGCACCACATACTGTGTGAACCTTGGTCATTAACTTACTCATTGAAACTAAATCCTTACCCCATGCACTTTTGACCATTTTATGTAGCATTCGCATTCAATGCCAGTTAGAACTTTGGTACGCAGTCGCTAAAGTAGCAAGCACCTGCCAAGTTCTCCCAACCTGCACTTGATGCAAGAGATGTTAATTTCACATCTTGGACCATAGAAGCTTGTGTGATCCTAAGGATTGTTGGGTTGTTTTATCTTTAATGTTACAGATGCAGTTAGACAGACATTCACTCAAGTCTGATGGTAGGAGAGAAAGAATAAGGAGAGAGAATGAGGAGAGAGACAGAATAAGGAAGAGAGAGAGAGAGAGAGAATACCTTGGTGTAAGGGCTTCAGTTTGAGAATACCAGACCAAAAGCATGTGGTTAGATCCCTGAACAGGCTACCTCAAGCTGAGAAAGTCTAAATTGCTGTGCGAATAATCAAGGAAAGCCATCAAACTCTCAAAACCAGGAACTGGGGGGGGGGGAACAAATCTACAGATGTGAAAATAAAGGGAATGCAGACTGGTGTTTGAATATTGTACAATGATGGTGTGTAATTATATTGATAAGAAATATTTTACTGGTGTTGTACATAAACAGTTTGGTTTAGTCTATGTTTTCTTAATATCCAGTAGTAACACAGCTTCGATCATAACAGTTGAGTCCCTGATATCAGGATCGAAGATGTCACAGAGTGTCTGTAGGACATTCTTCTAGGCAGGATATTAAACAAAGATTGTTATTCATATTTATACAAATGATATGAACACAACAAAGGATCTAATCCTGCAGTAAGAAATTATGGAGCTAAATAGAAAATTTGCAAGGAGGATCTCAAAAGTTGCTTTCTCCAATTGCTCCCAGTACCGTGCACTACAGAAATGGAAGGTTAAAGCAGATGACTCTGTGGCTAGAAAGATGGTGCAGAAAAAGAGGTTTAAATTCCTACAGTATTGGGACTGACTCCATGGGAGTTGGTACCTGTATAACTTAGAAGGGCTAGACTTGAACTGAATTCACTTGATCTGAGTTCCTTGTGGCAAGTTTTGCTGGTGATTGTGGAAGCTATAAATTAATTCTCCAGGAGTGTGGAAACCTGCAGAGTATTAAAGAGTGATATCAGGGTGCACAAAATACTGGCAGAACCAGATAGCTTGAAAATAGGGAACACTAATAATTGGAATGAGAGAAATTAAACTTTATAAATCAAGGTTACACTTCATTTATATAAATGCAGAGAATATAGTAAATAAGGTTAACAAACATCCTCCCTAGAACTTTATATGTCCTAATCAGAGCACCTCTCATCTTTGTGAACTCAGATCGAATACAGGCTCAGTCAAAACAATCTCTTCCCAAAGTCCAGCCATGCTGCTATCAGCCGAATGAACCTTGTCTATGGCAAGTAATAACCTTTCTTAGCAGGGAGACAGAATCTCCCTGCAAAACTCCAAGTGTTTACACCAAAGCTCTATATAACTGCATCAAAACATCTCTTCTTCTGAACTCAAAATCCTTTTGCAATGAAGGCCATTCCCATTTCCCCTCCAAACTGCTTACAGCGTCTGCCTATCTACTTTCAGCATATGGTGTACAAGGACGCCCAGATCCCTTCATACATTTGCACTTCTTAATATATCACCATTTAAATAATACGCTGTTTTTCACACCAAAGTGCATAACTGAACATAATAGTGTGAATATAAAATTTGCTGAGTGATAGGAAACATAGTAATTGCAAATGCATATCTTTCAGATTGGGGGAAGGCTTGTAGTGGAGTTCCCCAGGAGCCTATAATGGTACACTTACATTTCCTGATTTGTATTAATTATCCAGATCTTGGACTGCAGGTGACAATTTCCCAATTTACATATGATACAAAACTTGCAATCATTGTAAACTATGAAGACAGTGTACAACTTCAAAAGGACATTATCAAGTTGGAGTAGTGGTCGGATCAGTGAATAGAAGACCTCAGTTTATATGTGCTTTCAAGTCTTCAAACATGATAGAAAATGGAGAGAGTGTCAAAGCATACAGTATCCTAGGCTTTATTAATAGTACCACCACAGACTACTAGAGCAAGGAAGTTAGGCTAAACTTGTGTAAGATCCTAGTTAAATACTGAGGCTGAAGTATTTTGCACAATTCTTGGTGCTACACTTTGGAAGGATGGCAACACATTGAAAAGAGTGCTGAAGAGGTTTACAAGGCAGTTCCATGCCTGAAAAACTTCAGTTATGAAAATAGGCTGGTGAAGTTGGAACTGTTTTCCTTGCAGAGAACAAGGCTAAGAGGAGATTTGATTGAGGTTTTTAAACTCATTAAAAAAATAGACAGAGAGAAAGTGGTTACACATTTGAAGTGATTTAAAGAAGAAACTTTCTCTGTATAGTGAGTAGTTTGAATCTGGAATTGTTGAAACTTTATTGCTGGAACAGCACAGCAGGTCAGGCAGCATCCAGGGAACAGGAGATTCGACGTTTCGGGCACAGGCCCTTCTTCAGGAAGGGCCTGTGCCCATTCCTGAAGAAGGGCCTGTGCCCGAAACGTCGAATCTCCTGTTCCCTGGATGCTGCCTGACCTGCTGTGCTGTTCCAGTAATAAAGTTTCAACTTTGATCTCCAGCATCTGCAGACCTCACTTTCTCCTGAATCTGGAATGCACTCCTGGAAACATTTTGACACAAGGTTCAATCAAGGGATTCAAATGTATATTATTGTTTAAAATATCATCTAATAACCATCAGTGCTTTAGGAAGAAGGTAGGAGAATTTAGAATTTGGCGGGGGGCCAGTGTCAAATGATCATCTTCTGCACTGTAAAAATTCTATGAGTCGCCAAACTTAACTCCATCTACTTTAGTTGTGCCCACCCAATTAGGTCAAGTTCCTTTACAACTTTCAGCACCGAGTCACATCTTACAGTGTCATTTGCAATCTTACAAATCAGGCTCCTTCATCAAAATCATTCGTATGTAATAGAGGCCCCAATCCAGATCCTTGAGTACTCCAATTACATCCTGTTCAATATGGAATTAACTCTTTATCCTCCATCTTTGTCTCGTATTTACCAACCAATTACCAACCTTTGTCAGAAGGTTATTTCCAGTTCCACTTGTTCTCAACTTTATTAACATAATCATTAACACACAACCTGATCAAATGCTTTTTGGAAATTCATACACACAACAATCAAAGATGTTTTCACTATCATGGAGATGATCGCTCCAAAAAATAACGAGTTTAGACAATCAATTTCAAAAACTTCAATTAACTTTATATATAAAAGTAGTTAAGACCTGACTGATTCATGACTTGCAGCTATAAAATTATAGCCCCCATAGCAATCTGAAACACAATGCTAAAACATGTGGCCAAAGATTTATATTGTTAATCAAAGCATGTCCAGGTACCTTGAAAAAAACCCATCTTTTATGAAAAATAAATAAATAATACTACCATAGATATCAAATAAAGAAATGATCCAATAATAGTAAAACACCAGAAACAAACTTATTTGAATTATTTTTTGTAACGTTAAAAAAGTACAGTCACAAAATAGAATACACAGCTATAAAACGGCTGCAGATTATTTAAGAAAATAGTGTGAATATATAAATTCTACAGTATTTACCTCGACTGATACATATATTTCAGAAAGCAGGTTTCAGTTGCTCCATCTCATTTAAAGTATACTATACAGCCAGTGTCCATATTAAGGATTCATGATTAAGACTTAAAGGATTATTACAAATAATTACATACTTCAACAGTAATGAACTCCATCTGCAATTGTTTCATCAAGTGAAAAGTTGAGCAGGAAATGAACAATATCAATTTATTTATTCAGATCAGAATGTCTAAATGATATACTGATAATTTAATTTCCACATTTGATTTGTGTATATATACACATAAACACATACTCATACATATATACACAAAGTAGTGCTGTTTACATATATAAAGTCAGTCCATTGATAATCATGTTTGGATTAGTATTCAGTTAATTTAAATGTTTCTTTCAGTGTTTCCCTACTCTGCTGAAATATTTTATACCCCAAACCATTCTACCTGCAAATACAGGAACAGTCTGCAACATATGTTCTCTGCTCCTTTCCATTTAAAACCATTTTAAAAGAAGTCAATATATCATTAGCTATCTGGAGATACACTGTGCATAATCAGAAAATGACAAAAAACCTGCAGACATAAATCCTAATTAAACTGGTCCTAAAACCCAGTGCAAGCCAGCTCAAAATTTCCAACTAAAAGAACTGAATGTGTTAATCATAATCATTTGGTTTTAACTAGAAAGAGAGTCTCTGCTATTTAATATTTTAGAAACTCTGGGGTGAGGGCGAATAATTCATGCCAACGCATTAGTTGCAAGTGGTTGTACTTTAAATTCAAAGGGTAAATTAATTTATTATTTTACAAGAAAATTTATTTTGTACAAATTATCTGTCATGATTCACCTGGTCACAATTAAAAGTGATGCGAAATCTTGCACTAACAATGTAGAACATTCTGCGGTTTAATGTTGTAATTAGCATGTTTTCTTTTACTGAGCTGAGGTACCATGGCACTGGTCTCCATGCACTTTTCAACATTGCTGTGCAAGCATAGCTAGAAAATACATTATTACAATTGTTGCTGACAGATCTAACTGTCTGGGTAGGCTTAAGGGAAATGTAGTCCAGGTATTTTTTAAAATATAAATTACTGTATATGAGATCACAAAAGTCACATGGGAAAATTCTCAGCATACTCTTGGATTTTAGATTGAAGAACTGCACAAATAAACCTATTTTAAAACAAATGCAGATCATGATTATATGATTAACAAATTTCAGGATCAACCTGGGTAGTGAAAAGATAGCGATGAATTACAAGTCAATTCCTCAAAAATCTTACAAATGTGGAACTTTGTAGAACACCACTTAAAACGTAGACTTCAATCTACTGTAGGAATGGGTTCAAATCTCAATAGCTGCTGGCACTATTGAAAACAGCCAGTATTTCTTCAAGCAATTTTAAATGAAAAAAAACTGATCCTCAATTTTGGGTTGCTTGTTTTATCAAACTTTGTAAGTTCTAGTAGCTACATGTCCTGGGGAAATACCAGTGTGTGCTTAGTTAGGAAACATTTAAAATTAGAAACCTCACCCAAAGTTTTAGACTCTGCTAGAAACTTTTCTACTGTATCACTTCTTGCAGATATATTTAAATGTCAGAGATGATCTACTTTAACACTGTTCACATGACTTGTAAAAAGGATAGCCAGTGTCTTAAAGCAATACTGATTCTGGGATGGCTCTTCTATCCATCTGACGCTTTCCATAATGTTGGGGACCAAACTGGGTTGTATTCGGATATTTTATTTGTGCATGTGAATCAGGGTATGGTGAAGTTCTATTATATATATTGCTACCAGCTACAGGCACACCTTGGTAGTTAAACTCTGGAACAGGACTCTGCTGTGCATTTCGAAAACTGGGTGATCTTTGCATATTTTGTCTGTGCCTAATGTCAGTTTCTGGATTCCAGTGTTGTTCATATTGCTCTTGCCTTCTTTTGTAATGCTGTTGGTATTCTGGAGAATGCTGCTGTGTACTTTCATATGGAACTGGATGACTCACAAAGCTGGTTGTAGTCACTGAATCATATTGTTCACTGTGGTCTAAAGGCTGTGAGGGAGCTCTGAATGTCTGTGAAGAATTAGAAAATTGGTGGCTAATAGTGAAGGAGTTCATTCTACCCTCTTGGTAGTCTGGCAAATGTGCAGGCTTCGTACCATACTGCCTATTGTCATAATTTGTTTGAGAACCTGGCATATTGTAACTGTATGGTGGCAACACAGCTACGTCTTTAGCTCTGGTAGGTGAGTACTGTGCGAGGCCACCGTGGTACCCAGGAGGGCTACTGTAGGATGGTGGCATAGAAGGTTGCCGCTTTACTAAAGATCTTTGGTTGGAACTTATGGATCCTGAATGAGTCCTTGGAAGTCTAGCTTGAGAGTTAGCACTGATATTGCTTGTATTGTTTGGTAGTGGCACTGCTAATAGTCTTGAGGGACTATTATTTTTTAACATTGCTTCTCGAGAGATAGATTGATTTCGCACTACCTCAGGCTCTCCCTTTTCCATCATCGCCTCAGCATGATTTTCATATTCATGATCTACTCCAGGAACATTGTCATATTCTGAAGCATTTGAGTCTCTCTTTGTTTCATCAACCTCTATAATAATGGCCTTCCTTCTAGACATCAGTGACTCATCTGCAATAGATGGAGAACTTTGGGTATTATAGCTTCCAGTTCTGCCTTTGCCATTCGTAGAATATTCTGAAGTTGCTTCTGATATTTTTAAGCCTGAAGGTTTGTTCCACTTAGGGGCAAAATCCTTCTTGACAGTTGGGTTAGCGTTTGTGTTCTGGTTAGCAGTAGCATTATTAAGTTGTTTAGGGTTATCATGTGACAATGCATGCTGTGGTGGGAATCCATGTTGTTTTTTTACATCAAGATCTGGCAGAACTTTCACTTTGCCTCCCTGATTTTCCATGAGGTCAATCTTTTGTGATTTAACATTTGGTTTTTCCAAAGAGCTCTTTCCATGCCTGTTATCAGGTTGTTTCTCCTGCAATTTCTCTTGTGATGCCTTTTTGTCCTTTCTCCTTGATGCTGGAGGCCCTGCTTTAGCTGTGTTGTTTTGTCCATTGATCATGTGATTGAGAACAGCTGGTTCTTGATGCTCCACTGGTACCTGGCCAAGTGATTTCTGTGGAAATTCTTCAGGTTTACCTGAAAATGAATATTGAAGAACATATTTAGAAAAAATAAAGATATTCTATTTTCAAACTCACATTTTACTTTGATAGGATTGATGGTTTGTTTGCATGCAGATGTTAACAGATTACAAATATCTAAATCAACTAACAGGAAAAGCACACACAAGATTAAACCTTTACAATAGTGAACGTTCACACTGAAATTAAACTTATTCTTTCCTCCTCCCTCCATCAGAACACAAAATTCTCAAATACTTTAAACATTAAGTTGCATCTCTACATCTTTTATAATCAGGAATGTTTCAATCATGTCCTTAATTTTATACCTACTTTATCAAAGTTAATACACAACATGCTGTTATAAACGGTTGAAAACAAAGTTTCAGAGTCTTTCAACTGTCAACTATACAACTATATTGAATTGCATTGCAAAACATGCTCTTTAAAATAATGGGGATAGTTTTCTTTGGCTTTAGGTAAGTTTGCATTGTTTGCATCAGGCTTATCAAAGGCAATTGACAACAAGCTTGCACGAGTAGCATTATTTGATCAAATGAACTGCTGTAAATTAGGAAGTACAGTAAATCTGAGATTTTGTTCATTCTAATTCATGGAGGGATATCATTAGAATAGATTACTTACAGTGTGGAAACAGGCCCTTCGGCCCAACAAGTCCACACCACCCTGCCGAAGCGCAACCCACCCATACCCCTACATTTACCCCTTACCCAACACTACGGGCAATTTAGCATGGCCAATTCACCTGACCTGCACATCTTTGGACTGTGGGAGGAAACCGGAGCACCCGGAAGAAACCCACGCAGACACAGGGAGAACGTGCAAACTCCACACAGTCAGTCGCCTGAGGCGGGAAATGAACCCGGGTCTCTGGCTCTGTGAGGCAGCAGTGCTAACCACTGTGCCACCGTGCCGCCCACAAGTTCTTTCAAGTTCAATCTAGCTTGATTAATATCAGGCTGCACCACATATTTAAAAACCACGTGACATAAGTCTTTACACTTGTGTTGGTTTAGTTAATTCTTAACAATCAAATTGCTATAGTTGACCTCCATGTCTGGACAAGTCAAACAACAAAAAAAAAATCAAATAAGCTGGGAATCCATCCTTGAGAGTTATTTATTGGTCCCTTGTGCAAAATACAGAAATAAACAAAAATACCATTGAACTAAAAACCTTTAATTAAAAACCTTTAAGAACTTACTGACAAAAGGCGGTTTCTAAAAGAGGGTAGCAAAACTGTAAGTAGTACAGTTTTGATGGTAATAGTTCCTTATTTTAAGGTACTGACTATTTTGGCATCAAATTGCATTCATCAGATAAAATGCATCTCCAGAAAGTAAGTCCAAGGGAGCAGAGAAGTTTAATTCTAACAGACAATACAAATGTTTCAGTAAGTTGATAATACATTCAATTCTGCTTCATTGGTTTCACAGGTCAGCGCAACATCAAGGGCCAGAGGGTCTGTACTATGTTTTATTCTGCAACGTTCTATGTTTTATTCTGTTGCAAAGGTTTGTATACAGAATCTTATTGAAATTAAAGTCCAAAACCAAGGCTGATAACATATTGAGGAAGTACTGCATTGCCAAAGAAGCAAGGTATTAATGATTTTCCATCTGCCTGGTCAGGGGGCTAGATGATCAGGCATGATCCATGGCTTTACTTAAGGAAGTGCTCACAGTTCTCTGGGATTCCAATAAATGCTCATCATTGACAGGATACACAATTCATGGATCTCAACGCTTGTTTGTGGAATGAGATGGAGCAGAAAGGCTGCTGTGCTTGCTTAAATAAATATCACTCAGTTCAAAGTAACTTGGTTTGCGGAGCACTTTTTGAATACTTCAATATAACTTGTATATTTACAAATATTAAACAAATTATCTGCATTACTGTAGTTCTTTACATCAATTCTGTAACAAAATGTTACAGGAGAATGCTATGAAGAACAACCAATTTTCTTACTACACCTATGGCTTTGCCTGACACAAGGTAATATTCGATCAGATAAGCTGGAAGCACATACTAACATTTTATAAAGTGTTAAACTTAGTGGAGTTTGGTAACATAGCGCGTCAATTAACTGGATAACTGCCTCATCTCAGCCAGACTACGCACAGTAAAAACAAAGAGGTAGTGAAAAGAAAAATTAATCCATCTTTGGTCCTTTCAACATCTTTTTGATGATAAATTTAAAGTGATGATTATGGATGAACTCCAATTAGATCATTTTAAGGAAATTGGAAAAATTGGTTTGAAGTTTGCAGTTGTAATGATAGCCTGTTGGCTTTCAATATAATTGTGAACCAGAAACCAGTTTCTGGCATCAGCATACATAGCTGAACACAAATCCAGAAATCACAGAATCCCTACAGAGTGAAGAGAGACCATTTAGCCAACTGAGTGAACATCAACCTTTTGAAGAGCATCCCACCTAGACTCAGCTCCCCATAATATCCCTGTAACCCTGTATTTTACCATGGTTGACCCACCCATCCAGCACATCCCTGAGCACCATAGGGCAATTTAGCATGGCCGATTCACCTAACCTGCAGTTCTTTGGACTGTGGGAGGAAACTGAAGCAAACCCACGGAGATAACGGAAGAACATGCAAATTCCACACAGGCAGTCGGCTGAGGCTGGAATTGAACCTGGGTCCCTGACAGAGGCTGTAGTGCTAACCACTGTGCCGCCCTAACAAGGAAATCTATATCTGACTTTGTAAGCAAATATAAACAAAAACCCACTACCATTGGACCAGTGATTTACTACTCCTTCACAGATTGCACTGAAGTCATCCCAGATGACGACCTTTAGATATCATTTGAGATGACATTAACTTCCTCTTATACATCGCAAGTTTGCTGTGAATGTTTACACTGAAAAAGTTATCCTTGGTTGAATAATGTCATAGTCATAGAGATTTACAGCACCGAAAAAGGCCCTTCACTGAGACCACCTTGGTCAAAAACAACCACCTGACAATTCTAATCTCATCTTTTAGCAGTTGGCCCATAGCCTTGTATGCCTTGGTATCACAAGTGTATATCTAAATACTTATTAAACAGTGAGGCTTACTGTCAGTGAATTCTAGATTGCTTCAACCTTCACATTGCCTCCAAACCTCTGTCTCCTTACCTTAAATTATGCTCACCTCATCTCTCTCAGCACCAAGGTGAAAAGTTTATTCCTGTCTACACTTCTCATAATTTTATTTGTATAAATCTTGATTCCCCCCCGTCTCCTCTCTTCCAATGGAAACAACTCCAGCATATCCAATAAAAACCAAAAGAACTGCAGATGATGTAAATCAAAGTATATCCAATTTCATAATTAGAAGTCTAGCCCAGACAACATCCTGATAAATCGCCCCTGCACCCTCTCCAGTGCAATCACATCCTTCTTAAAAGGTGGATTCCAGAACTATACCCAATATTCTAGTTGTGGCTTAACCAACACTTTTTAAAAATACAATTTCAGCATAACTTCCTTCCTCTTAAACTGTATACTTTGGCTAATAAAGACAATTATCCCATGTGCTTTCTAAACAACTTTTATTTATCTGTCCTGCTAACCTTCAGGTCGATTGAATGTGCAGATCAAGCGTGTCTCTGATCCTAAGTGCTTCTAGGGTGCTACTGTTTATATGTTCTGTTGCCCATACATATCTAAGGGCTTAAGATGTAAAAAATCATAATTACTGTTAACCAATCTCTATCCCAATACAAACATTTTATATTTGTGAAATGCAAAATCTCAGCATGATAAATATTCACAAGTTTTAATAGAAATTTTTTCAAAGGATCTTTCAGCTTCTATTTTATTCCCAAAAGTGTATCTTCAACTTTATTTCATTCTATAAAATTCTTTGGAAGTGAATGATAGCGAATGTACTTTCCTTCATGGCTTACTGTTTTGAGGATTTGAGTATCACTTTAAAAAGATTCCATTACGTTGTATCTTTTCATCTTACACTCATCAATACAAATAACAATTAAGAAGACATCCAACAGATTTATATGCAAGACAGAAGAGTGCTCTTTAGTTGGTAAGTGGACTGTGGTAGAGGCATTGACATAGAGAATGCACCCACTAATGATGATTAATGATTAACTGCCAGACTTTGTTTAAATTTTAAAATCAGTTAAGTTGACTCTGATTGGTGAGGATATTGCCCTGAGAAATGAACGAGTGAAGATTGACATCTATTTTATTGAGTTGAAGCAAATACAGTCTGTTTATATGCTTTTTTTCTAGATGCATTGAATAAGGCTCAATGTTTTGAGATAGATATATATCTATCTATATGAATGTAGGTTTGCTCGCTGAGCTGGAAGGTTCATTTTCAGATGTTTCATCACCATACTAGGTAACATCTAAAGTGAGCCTCTGGATGAAGCACTGGTGATATAGCCCGCATTCTATTTAAGTGCTTGGGTTGGTGATGTCATTTCCTAGCGTGATGTCATTTCCTGCTCTTGTTCTCAAAGGGTGGTAAATGAGAACCAGGTCAATGTGTTTGTTGTACAGTTCTTGTTGGAATGCCATGCTTCTGGGAATTCTAGGACCCAGACAGATACCTAGCGACTATGGCAAAGACTGAAATGACATCACAGGTTCTAAAAAGAGACAGTGCAAGATAGCAGACGATGATATATCCCTCCCAGATCGTCTCAATGCCTTCTATGCTCGCTTTGAGCAGAATTTCGGCAGACAGGTAACACCTATTCCGACAAATCCTGACAAACCTATCCCAACAATCACTGCATCAGTGGTCAGATCAGCTTTCGTGTGAATCCAAGGAAAGTGATGGGACCAGATGGAGTACCAGGCCATGCATTCACGGCATGCGCAGGTCAACCAGCAGAGGTCTTCTTGGACATCTTCAACCTCTACCTGCAGCAAGGCACTGTCCCTGCCTGTTTCAAGAGGGCCAATGTCATCCCTGTGCCTAAGAAGGCTCATGCAGCATATCTCAATGACTACCGCCCAGTGGCCCTAACATCGGTGGTCATGAAGTGCTTTGAAAGGCTGGTCATGGCATTAATCAACTCCAGTCTCCCCACTACTCTTGACCCACTCCAATTTGCCTATCGGACCAACAGATCCACATCAGATGCCATGTCACTTGCCCTTCACTCCTCCCTAAGAACACCAAGAACAGCTACATAAGAATCCTACTCATTGGCTACAGTTCAGCCTTCAACACTATTATCCCGTTGAGACAGATTACTAAACTTAGTGATCTCGGACTAAGCCCCACTCTCTGCAACTGGATCTGCAGTTTCCTGACCCACAGGCCACAATCAGTGAAGACTGGGGGCAATATTTCATCCTTACTAACACTCAACACTGGACCCCCCCAGGGGTGCATATTCAGCCCTCTACTTTACTCACTGTATATCCACGCCTGCATCATCAAATACCAGATTAATGCCATTTACAAGTTTGCTGATGACACCACCATAGTTGGTCAAATCTCAGATGGCAAAACTGACTACAGACAGGAGGTGGAAGACCTGCAAAAAATGGTGCACCGAAAACAACCTAGCTCTCAATGCCGGCAAAGCCAAAGAACCTATTTTTGACTTTCGACAGGATGTTACTCATGCACCCCTACACATTAACAGCACAGAGGTGGAACAAGTGGAGTGTCAAGCTCCTGGGAGTGGTCATCCACAAGCTCTCTTGGACTCTTCACATGGATGCACTGGTTACAAAGGCCCAATAATGTCTCCTCTTCCTCAGGCAGCTGACAAAATTTGATATGACAGTGAATACCCTTGCCAACTTTTATAGGTGAGCCATCGAGAGCATTCTGTCTGGATGTATCACTCCCTGGTATGAGACGGTTACAGATAATGGTGAACTCGGCCCGGACAATCACAAAGGCCAACCTCCCATCTATAGAATCCATCTACCAGGCCCATTGTCAAGGAGAGGCCGCCAGCATTCTCAAAGATTCAAAACAAAGCTTTTCACTGTGCCTCGGTACATGTGACAATAAATTCAATTCAAATGCTTTGGCTGCTCAGCTGTAGTATTTCCTTAAGCCTCTTGGAATTTGCTAAATTCCTGTCCATCTTTACGATTTTTCTAAAATTAACCTATCAAATATGCCTCCTATAACTTGCGCTAGGATCCAACTTCATTTTATGAAGGTTTTATAGCTCTTTTCTAATCATAAAAGGACAAATATGAATTGTTTTAAGAACATTTGCAACACTGGATATCATTCCAGTTGGATAATAACAAATCCTCTTCAACAAGGAAAGCATATTTTGTTTCATCATTAATAGTTAAACCCATTTTTGAATGCATTTCTTGAAACGTCTTAATAAGTGGTCTATGAGGCAGCAGTCATAAATTATGACCTATGCAATACATTTGACCTCTATCAAATTCAAAAGCATTAACCTGAAATGTTTTTTAATACTAATAATGTTGTGTTTCACATTTTATTTATAGCCATCTGACTTGTGATAGTGTTACATAAAATTCATAAATATGCACCTTCAAACAGAGGCCTGAGGCAGTGGGAACTAGCTTCCCATGGCAATGGTGGTCACAAACAGGCTACAAGGCTGTGAGAATAGGGAGCCTGGACGGGGGCGAGGTTGAGCCTTTGTGAGGAGTACTAGCCCAACACTGCCATGTGTTTATGGACTAGGGTTTTGAACTGTTAACTGTGTTTCTATGTTTTTCTACTTTTTATTGAGGAGGATGGCAATGTTTAACTTTTTAAACTTTGTTTTATTTTTTTGCTTTGTACCAAGGCTCTGTACCTAAGATAAACTAGGAGAAAGTGATGCTGCCTGGCCTGCTGTGTTTTTCCAGCATGACATTTTTCAAGTCTGTACCTAAGATACTTTGTACCTAAAATGATGCTGTTAAGTGGCAATTTATAAACATTTCACTGTACTCGTGTTAGTACACGTGACAATAAACCTAATTCAATTCAATTAAAAAAACTGATAGTGACACATAGTCATAGCAGCACCCAAGGCCAACAGCCAGATATTCAAACAAAGCCAAATCTGTCATCACTGCTTTGATTAGTGACATTTTGAACAAAGGTACAATTGTTGAACAAATTATGTTAATTTTTTTGAGCAATCCTGAACATGACAGAGAAACATTCAAAGATATGTAATGAAGAGCTACGAGAGAAGCTAGTGACAGTAATGCATTAATTGTTGCAGCCAGAGAATATTTTCATATGCAAATACAGTATGAGATTGCAGTATCCAAAGAAAAAAAAACCATGTTCACTTTAATACGGCCATGCATGATTTTACATAACCTTTTCCCACATTAATGAAATTTTGAATCAAAATCTATGAATAAATGAATCAGATTTGGATCATGAGCAGTATAATGGATCACAACTACTTGGTATGATTAAGGACAAGGACTGAATTGATACAGAGCATAATCGGCCTTGTCTGCAAATACAAGTAAGCATGGAATAAGACGACTTTCAGTTAACAAGCCTCGACTCTGAAAACGTTAATACTTAAAAATTATCTGTTTACTTGATACAATATCAAATTTCTGTCCAAAATAACTTTCTCCGCCAATTTTCAGTGCTCGGTACAATGGGAATTTCTGGGATAACCATGATACTGAATATCAAAGTTAACACAAATAGCCTCACCAAATTTAGGCTTATATTCCAGCAAGTATTAAGAAAAAAAAATTAAAAGAAAATTAGAGAAAGAAATAACCTATGTTGCTGACTTTGATTACAATTTCAATTTTTAAAAATTGAGTTTACTCTATATAATGGCAGGAATTTACTTGGAACAAATTGAACACTTTATGATCCAATATGATATGGTCTTTATAAAAGACAATTAATTTCTAACCTGACGACATTAAATCGTTTATTTTGAAGGGCTGGAATATCTGTGAAGCAACGTTTTAACTCCCAATTGTTGCAAGGGGCAACCTAGAGTGTGATTTGGCCCTTTTCACAATACTCCAGAAATTCACCAGAAACATTCTCAATTAGAAACACTAGAGAACTCCACTACGGTAAAATTCTGGTTTGGAATATTTGGCATTAAAATAGAAACGAACAGTTTCAATGATAATAAACCTCTGCGACAAACATCATCTGCATATTTCCAAAATTTCAAGGAGGACATGAATTTCAGCACGCAAATCATTAAATCCAGAAATTGTGAGGTACCCACAGATAAGAATTTTATTACATCCTTTGTGATTTATCAGATCCAATTTAAATGTAAACATTCACAGTTTTGACAAGATCCTCACTAGAAGACACTGGCAAAATTTCAGAATCAGAACTTCATACATGTGGGAAAATTCTAACTGTTTTTGCCAAACCAACTTCCAGCAAAACACAAAAAAAAAAGATCTGTTGCCCCACCAACTATTGCTGTAGAGGTGAAAGTGGCCCCCAGGCAGAGTAAGACGTTTGGTATCTGTCAATGAGGAGAAAAGAAACAAAACAAGAGGACTGAGGTGGAGAGGAAGGAAGAGATCAGTTATAATGTGGCAACAATCTCTCAAAGTCCAGCCAGATTTAAAAAAAAAGTTCTTGATGTCCACCTTAAACTTTCAAACATTTGTGTTTCCTGCACCAATCAAGAGATGCCACCAACAGACTGAACTGGGATACTATCAATAAAAACTTAAAACTGTAACTTCAATCAGCATCTGAAAGCATTTCTTTTCAATCTTTCATACACATATTTTGTTGGCAAAGTATTAGCCATCAGAGTGAAGGAAGCCAAATCAACATTTTTTGATGGCTCCTAAATTACCAATAGCCACTCATCAAAATTTATGCACTATAACTTTTTCTGGCATAATATTAGTTTTGATTAGTCATTGTATGAATCTAAAGTTCTCCAGGAATTATCCATATGAAAACATGGCTTTCAGGTACAGTTGAACAGTAGATTACAGTAGTCTTACACTGTTTAGTTTATCAAGACATAAAATTAACACTACTACTGTGACCTTTGGAGTATGATGGTAATCAACGACTCCCTGACCAAGATGCTTATTGATTACTTGCTCTCTATGCTGCCCTATTAAATGTAGACAGCATAGAGGGAGAGTTCCATGCATGCACATATAATTAAAATGGCATAAATTGCTACAGTGGCCCTTAAACACTTGGGAAAAGCACTTTTAACATAAACCTAAGAGATGGGCAATTGAATATCATTATGCTCATAACTTTAACAGATTAATCACCAAGTGCAAAAGGAGAATCAGAAAGCATTTACATGGTCCCATACCCACTGGTCACAAACCTTTACTTTCTCTACTGAAAAAAAAACGGGAGTTTTGGGACTTTAAGTTGTAGACTACATATTAGAAGGTCTTGTTCTCTAGCATCTGTCATACTAATGGAATGGCTAACAGACAACTAACTGAAAAGGCCGGTGTAATAATTGAATGGGTACATCTTTGGTCACCTATGTAACAAAACAATGAAACAATGTTATTCCACACCAAACTAAATTATTAAAACAATTTAAATATATTTTAAATTGTTACATATTCACCCAGTAGAATTAACAGCCAGATCAGCGCTCACTATTATTAAAGAATAAATCACGCAGTGAATTTCAGCACATGGGGAGTTAAATACTGAAATCAGGAAGTTGCTGTCTGAAATGGTTTACCCCTCCAAAAGCTTTCTTACACCAACAGCTGACCAAGTGACTCTGAAATATGAAGTGCTTACTTGATAACCATTAAAGACGCAGCAGAATCAGGTAGGTTTGACAACTCAGATTTTTAATGATGTGATAAATCTTGATCACTGCTAACTTACTTCTCAGCAGACTGTTAAGGAGACAGTAGAGGGCACTGTTTATTTTGACTCTGTAAATATTGCAAATTTCTATGATAATGTCCACAATTACTGTCAGCAAGTGTGATTGCAAAGGCTGGGAAATAGCCTCTAACCCTAAACACCAGGCATAGACTTGAGAAAAGCTTATTTTTGGTTGTAAAATTCATGATGCAAGTTACCTCTAGAACCCTGACAGCAGCAGCAGCAAGCGGGGCATTTTTCCCAATAGGACCTGTGAAAGTATTCCAGTATCTTCTCAGCAACAGTGATAGAGAAAACATCCATTTCAACAACAGAGTCCAACAACATTTGCCGAGAGGTGCGAGGGAGAAGTGAAGGACTTCTGGGAAGTCATATTTGTGTGGTTGCGTTACCCGAAACACTACTTGGGGAGTGTCTCCCACCCTCCTCCTCTAACCTAAAAAAAAGGCTCTGTGCGCCAGATTGGTAAGGTAACGAGTTTATTTTTTATTCATTATTTTTCAACAGTCTCTTTGGGAAATTAGAATAGTGGGAATGGAGGTTAGGGCAGTTGAATGTAGGAGGTAAGGGTCACCAACAGTGTCCCTGCTGACTACGTCTGTGGGAAGTGCACCCAACTCTAGCTCCTCGAAAACCGTGTTAGGAACTGGAGCTGGATGAACTTCGGATCATTCGGGAGGCAGAGGGGGTTATTGAGAGGAGTTACAGGGAGGTAGTCACTCCTCAGGTACAAGAAAAAGGCAGATGGTTTACAGTCAGGGGACGGAAAGGGAACCAGCAGGCAGTGCAGGGATTCCCTGTGGCCATTCCCCTCAATAATAGGTATACCGTTTTGGATACTGTTGGGGGGGACGACTTACCAGGGGAAAGCAGTGGGGCACAGGGCTCTGGCACAGAGTCTGTCCCTGCTGCTCAGAACGGAAGGGGGAAGAGGAGCAGAGCAGTAGTCATTGG
>NC_057732.1:45523564-45534954 GCF_004010195.1 Chiloscyllium plagiosum | reverse complement strand
GAGAAGTTGTTGGCGGATAGGATCAGGGTAAACCCTAAGGCTTTCTATAGGTATTTAAGGAATAAAAGAATGACGGGAGTAAGATTAGGGCCAATCAAGGATAGTAGTGGGAAGTTGTGTGGAGTCAGAGGAGATAGGGGAAGCACTAAATGAATATTTTTTGATAGTATTCACTCCAGAAAGTGACAATGTTGTCGAGGAGAATACTGAGATACAGACTACTAGACTAGGTGGGATTGAGGTTCACAAGGAAGAGGTATTAGAAATCCTGCGGCGTGTGAAAATGGATAAGTCCCCTGGGCCGGATGGGATTTATCCTAGGATCCTCTGGGAAGCCAGGGAGGAGATTGCAGAGCGCCTTTGGCATTGATCTTTAAATCGTCATTGTCTACAGGAATAGTGCCAGAAGACTGGAGGATAGCAAATGTGGTTCCCCTATTTAGAAGGGGAGTAGAGACAACCCTGGTAATTATGGACCAGTGAGTCTCACTTCAGTTGTTGGTAAAGTGTTGGAAAAGGTTATAAGAGATGGATTTATAATCATCTAGAAAAGAATAATTTGATTAGGGATAGTCAGCACGATTTTGTGAAGGGTAGGTCGTGCCTCACAAACCTTAGAGTTCTTTGAGAAGGTGACCAAACAGGTAGATGATAGTAAACCGGCTGATGTGGTGTATATGGATTTCAGCAAGGCGTTCAATAAGACTCCCCACAGTAGGCTATTGTACAAAATGCGGAGGAATGGGATTGTGGGAGATATAGCAGTTTGGATCAGTAATTGGCTTGCTGAAAGAAGACAGAGGGTGGTGGGTTGATGGGAGATGTTCATCCTGGAGTCCAGTTACTAGTGGTGTACCGCAAGGGTCGGTGTTGGGTCCACTGCTGTTCGTCATTTTTATAAACGATCTGGATGAGGGTGTAGAAGGGTGGGTTAGTAAATTTGCAGACGACACTAAGGTCGGTGGAGTTGTGGATAGTGACGAAGGAGAGACATAGATAAGCTGCAGAGCTGGGCTGAGAGGTGGCAAATGGAGATTAATGCGGACAAGTGTGAGGTGATTCACTTTGGCCGGAGTAACCGGAATGCAAAGTACTGGGTTAATGATAAGATTCTTGGTAGTGTAAATGCGCAGAGATCTCAGTGTCCATGTACACAGATCCTTGAAAGTTGCCACCCAGATTGACAGGGCTGTTAAGAAGGCATACAGTGTTTTAGTTTTTATTAATAGAGGGATCGAGTTCCGGAACCATGAGGTTATGCTACAGCTGTACAAAACTCTGGTGTGGCCGCACTTGGAGTATTCTGTACAGTTCTGGTCACCACATTATAAGAAGGATGTGGAAACTTTGGAAAGGGTGCAGAGGAGATATACTCGGATGTTGCCTGGTTTGGAGGGAAGGTCTTACGAGGACAGACTAAGGGTCTTCAGGGTGTTTTCGTTGGAGAGAAGAAGGTTGAGAGGTAACTTAATAGAGACATATAAGATAATCAGAGGGTTAGATAGGGTGGACAGGGAGAGCCTTTTTCCAAGTATGGTGACGACGAGCACGAGGGGTCATAGTTTTAAACTGAGGGGTGATAGATACAGGACAGATGTCAGAGGTAGTTTCTTTACTCAGAGTAGTAAGGGTATGGAATGCTTTGCCTGCAACGGTAGTAGATTCGCCAACTTTAAGTACATTTAAGTCGTCATTGGACAAGCATATGGATGTACATGGAATAGTGTAGGTTAATTGGGCTTCAGATTGCTATGACAGGTCAGCGCAACATCGAGAGCCGAAGGGCCTGTACTGCACTGTAACGTTCGATGTTTAACAACGGTGTAGGAAGATTTCTTTAGTCCATATTAAGGCACATGAAGTTGATGACAACTTCAATAGTTCTTGGAAGCCTAGTTCTTGCAGTCTACCGAATTCCAGCTCCTTCACAGTAGTCAATATATTTCATCCTACACATTCGGTCTGGCTCCCACATTCTTTTCTTAATGAGTTTTTTTAAAGAGAAAAAAAATCACCCGATCCCACATGTAGATTGGTGATTTTTACCTTATTTTAAAAAAAAGTGGAAAAGAAAAAACAGCAAGTGCTTTTAGGAAAACAAAGATTTCAAATTCCCACTAGTTTACCTAGAATATATTCAAAGGACTCTACTTCCAATACCTTCTGAGGAAGAGAGTTGCAAAGACATAAACATCTGAGGAAAAAAACTCACCTCATCTCCGTCTTAAATGGACAATCCCTTATTTTAAAGCAATGAACTTAATCACAGATTTTCCCCACAAGGGGAAACATGCTAACCATCTGCACCCTATAAAAATTCCTAAGGATCTTATATGTTTCAATCTAATTACCTCTTGCTCTTCTAAATTGCATTGGATAAAAGCCATCCATTCCAGGTTTTAGTCTCGTAATCTTTCACCAACCTGCTTCTAACTCATTTACATTGTTCCTTTACATCAATCCTAAATAGGATTGCCAATACTGTATGCATTACTTCAGATATTGTCTCATCAATTCCCTGAATAACAAATCGGTTAGGTTGTGGTTTTGATTAATACAGAATGCAGAGAGCAAGTTGGAAACCCATCATTGGTAGTAAATATATCAAATAAAGTAGCAGGTAAACATTTTTGTCATTCAATTGTTTTTGTTAGCAAGGTCAGATGGACAAACTTTCCTGTCATCTACTGGAAAAGGACTAAATTACAATCATCACAACTGTATTTCAAACCTTATTTCAGTATTAAATTGTACAACAGTCACACGCTGACAATAAATAAACTAAGCCAACAAAATATTCTCAGTCATTCCACATATTTAAGGCAAAAACATTACACTTTTGATTATTTCAGAGGTCTTGTAATTTAATAGCCATATTAACCAATTAGAATTCTCAACAGAATATAAATTGTTAAGCAATTTAGGTGGATGTTCTGCCTGCATTAGTTTCAGAACAATGGCTTGGAGTACCAATTCCAAATAGAATTGCAGCCTGTAAGAAGTTAACATAACTTTCATTTCAGAAATCAAAACTTTTCCAGATATTGTATTAAAACATCCAATATTTTAAATATTTGGCTTACCGGCCCAATATATCCTTTATCCCAAGCATTTGATAGCAGGTGAATGTTTGCAACTAACATACTATAAACTGCAGGGTAATGCAATTAAGTAATAACTTCTTGATCTCAGCTCTTCAAAACAAAACTCAACAAAGAACATAATACATGCCATATTTACATACATTATGGTCTTGGAACAATGATTTATTCATTTTTGGGGCAAGACTGATTGCCCATTGCAAGTCTTTAGTTTTGAAAAGGTGTGCATTGATAAAGTTCTGAAACTTCGACACTCATTTTTGCATTGCACTGGAATACTAGGCTAGTAACTTTCCTTGGGCCTTGGCATCTCCTGCACGTCACCATCAATTTTAACATTTAAATTCTCCACCACAGGCAGTGTGTTCTGTCAATATGATGTAATACAGAAACTCAACAAACCTTCTAAATCTGCAACCTAAAAGGACAACTAACAGGCACATTATAACGCACTCACATTCAAGTTCTCTTCCAAGTCTCTCATAAACTGAAATGGAACTACACTGCGGTTCCTTCACACTTGAAGCTTCAAAATTTACAAACTCCTTCAGAGCATGGTGATTACAGCTACATCAAATGAATTGCAGTTCGTCGTCATTTTTTAAATATGAGTTAGGGTTACATAATAAATACTAGCTTAGCCAATGATACCTGTATCCCATGAATGAATAATTTAAAAAAATACACTCCTTTACCAGCTTACTTCCAAAATTTGGTCTTCCACATGGTTTAAAACTCAGATTGTATGAAAACAAAGAACTTAACTTGCAGTGTCAATTCCAATGAGGTAGGGATGTACACACACAACAATATAGCTAGGCACAAATGGGTAAATAAAAAAAGATGGCAGTTGGATGTTCCCTATAGCAGACAATGTCACAAAATTGAAATGTACTGGATCTTAAATGGTGTCGCTTAAGTTCAAAATACCTTGGCGAGGAGATGTCCTTAGATGGTTAAATTTGCTTCCAAAAACTGTTTCAGGCGAAACTCTTACCTTTCCTTTAAACATTTTAATTTTGTTAAGTTTGTACACCAACTTTAAGGAGAAAGTGAGGTCTGCAGATGCTGGAGATCAAAGTTGAAACTTTATTGCTGGAACAGCACAGCAGGTCAGGCAGCATCCAGGGAACAGGAGATTCGACGTTTCGGGCACAGGCCCTTCTTCAGGAATGACACCAACTTTATACTTCTGAATGGAATATGAACATACAAAACAGAAAGAGAAGCAGACCTCCAGCGCCTCTGTATGCTACACTATTCAATAAGATCACAGCTGGTCTGTTTGTGTTTTGAATTTCACAGTCCCAATTAAACTCTTGGTAACCCCTTTTGTTCCCTTACCTATCAAGAATTTATCCATCTCTGCCTTAAAAGTATTTAACGATCCTGACTCCATTTTCTTCACAAGTCCCTAAACCACGATCTTTTATTATCCAAAATAACGTATGACATGGCACTTTGTCAAATAACTTCTGGAAATCTGGGATACATGACAAAGCTTTGATAACCAATCCTACTCTCAACTCCAGTCTCCAAACCATCTCTCCAAAGCAATTCTTTGCTCCTCTCAACACGTTTAATTATATCTATAGAAATAGGTTAGCAGTTCCCTTCTCTAAGCTTTGAATAGGGACCGTCTGCACATAGTGTAGGGATGGCCCACAATCCTTCCAACCCTTCCTCGATCCTGGATGGCCCGTCAAAGGTCTGGACGACTTAGAGAAGAGGAAGAGGAAGAGGAAGAGGAAGAGGAAGAGGAAGAAGAGGAAGAGGAAGAGGAAGAAGAGGAGGAGGAGGAGGAGGAGGAGGAATAGACTAGTTAGCATAAAGAGTTACATTCTTTATTTATCAATATGGAAACCCAGTTTCACAAAGATAATATAAAATTATACCTTTTGAAATCAAGAACCTAAATTATGCACAAGTCCTGAAAAAGTTCTGTAATTAGTCACCTTTTCAAGCAAATTCAGTGACCAATTAACCATACTATACTTTTCAGACTTATGTCCAAGGTCAATTTATGAAAAAGCTGACAATCAATAGATGCTAATGACACTGTTGGAAACATTTTAAAAATAATTGAAACAAACATAATTATTCAATTTATATACAATTTAAAAATGCCACTTTCAAGCCCTTACCATTATTAAAGATGCTGTCCAAATGAACTAACTCAGAAAAGCTATTTACCAACTGAGCATGCTGACTTAAAAGCAAGTTGATTTTGTATAATGTCTAATATGTTTGTCATGAATTTAATAATGGCGATGATATATTCATGTTTACTCAGTTTCTTTTTCGTTATTTTGACTGATTTCAAGGCAGCAGTGGAGGAGACAGATCCAGAAATTCAGCAAGCATTTACTAAGTAAAGCTGAAAAACTCTTTATTTCATGGAATGCAGCAGAGAAACATAATAAGATTTAATGGTTAAGCAGAACTCAAAGTAATTCTCTGTCATTTCGGGTTATAAGGAATACAGTTAAAATAGAACAAATAACATGATGCAAAGCACATGAACTAGAATATCCAATAAATGGTTGAGCTGCTATTGTCAAAACCAGTGAAGTACAATGTGCAATGACCCAAAGGAACAGCTCAATTTATTCCAGCTCAGTAACATTTATGCCATGCAAATGGAAGGCAGTGACCATCTCCAAACAGAGACAATCTAACCATTTCCCTCCGACATTCAATGGCGTTATCACCACTGAAGCACCTACTATTAACATTTTGGGGGTTACCATTGACCCGAAACTCACCTGGACTTGCCAAACAAATACAGTGACTATTAGAACAGATTAGAGGCTAGAAATCCTCACTGAGTATCTGAAATCCTGACTTCCCAAAGCCTGTACAGTATCTACAAGGCACAAGTCAGGACTGCGCTAGAATCCTCCCTCCTTGGTTGGATGAGTGCAGTTCCAATAATAATCAAGAAGTTTGACGCCATCCAGGTCAAAGCAGCTTGCTTGATTTGCATCATGTCCACTAGCATCTAGTCCCTCCACCATTGACACTCAGTTGCAGTAATGTGTACCATCCATAAGACGCACTGCAGAAATTCATGAGGCCTCTTAGATGTCACCTTCTAAATCATTTCTATTATCATGCTCCCTTTCAATTTAGCTTTTCCATTCAGTATTCCATAAACATACGAATGGAAAGACCAGTCAATTGCTAACGAATATCTAAGATCCTTCTTATCTGTTTGCAAAAGGTGCAACTCAGTAACGTGCAAGAACATTACTGATTACTTCGGTCAAGTGAATATGAGCATCCTTTTTTTTAAACATCCAACACCAGGAAAGAGATCAGAAGAATTAAAGTAACAGAAATCAGAGAAACCTATACATGAACAAACACGAACAATCTTTCCCTAAAATCATCAGATTTCTTTCATCTTTTTAAAGGAAGATAAAAGTGATTTTTATTAGTAATGGCCATACAGAAAATCTCACCTGCTGGTGGCAAGTCCAGTTTATTACGTTTCAACTCAGACATTGAGTTTTGCAGCTGATCTATAACAAAGTCATCATCGAAGAAAAAGTCCTTGGCCAAAGTCTCCTGCAGAAATTCTATCAGATCCTCCATTGATAACTTTATCAAATGCTCTGCAAAAATAAACAGAATTATTTTACTATTTTGAAGAAATTTTCTTCTCTCTTCTTTGGATTTCTGACTTAGTCACTATTTTCTGTTCAATGAATTGAGGAAGCAATATATTCTGTATATATAAAAAATGTATTCTGCTGTAACCTTCCTCAGCTTTAACTTTCCTGTAATAAAACATTTTGTCTTTGCTTCATAACTTAATTACACCTCAGAAATAGAGAACTGATCATATTGGAAAATTACCAACACAAATATAGACTTCACCACCCTGTGCCACAGTGTGTTCCTGCACTTATGTACTTCGTAGTTTCTTTGCTTGACATACATTTTTCTTCCCCTCCTCCTATGCTCCCCCTTAGGTGAGGGAGAAAAAATAAATAGTATTATGGCTGTTTAGGAACAGCAGATTTCCAGTATTTCTCCGAGGGGTCACTGACACTACAGTGCTTTCCAAATGTGTATCCCATGCCACCTAGAAGAACAGCAGGCTTATTTAAACAACGCTAACTGCAAATTCCACCCCAAGCTACACATCATCCTGACTTAGGACTATTGTTGCTGGGTCAGTATCCTGAAATTCTCTTCTTAAAAACATTGTGGTGTCTGTATAACCGAAGGACTGCAGCAGTTTAAGATGACAGCTTACTGCCATTTTTTTTTAAAAGGGCAATTAGGGTTGGGCAATAAATGTTGGCCTAATCAGCAATATATACATCCCATGTACATAGTAAAAAACATGCAATCTTAAACAGTGTATTTTTCAAGTGATTGCTCAACTACAGGGCAATATCCAATGTTCAATCTATCAGATATCCATGTTTTTCCAGGGAAGAGTCAAAGCATAGCTCTAAGGACCAGACCTTGAGCAAATTACACAGTTTCTCAAGGCAAGTTTTAGTGCTTCTACAAATGATCTCAGTGAAAATAGGAAATTTAAAACAGACCAGAAATTGAGGTTTAGACCTTCTTGGTCCATACAGCTGTATGCAACAGCATATTACAAAAACCAAACTATTAAGTATGTTAGAACAACAGAAAATGCTGCAGAACTTCAGGTTTGGCAGCATCTGTGGAGATAGAAAGAGCAAATGTCTATAGACCAGAGAGCCCGACATCGGTGGTGGGTAAGTTGTTGGAGGAAATCCTGAGGGACAGGATTTACAATGTTTGGAAAGGCAAGGACTGATTAGAGATAGTCAGCATAGTTTTGTGCATGGGAGGTTGTGTCTCACAAACTTGATTGAGTTCTTTGAAGTCGTCGACATGATCTATATATACTTCAATAAGGTGTTTGGCAAGGCTCCTCAAGGGAGGCTGGTTAGCAAGATTAGACCTTATGTAATACAGGAAGAACTAGTCATTCGGATAAAGAACTGACTCAAGTGGAAGACAGAGGGTGGTGGTGGAGGATTGCTTTTCAGACTGGAGGCCTGTGACCAGTGGTGTGCCACAAGATCGGTGCTGGGTCCATTCTTTTCATCATTCACATAAATAATTTGGAGAAAGTGAGGACTGCAGATGCTGGAGTACCAGAGTTGAAAAATGTGGTGCTGGAAAAACACAACAGGCCAGGCAACATCCGAGGAGCAGGAGAATCGACGTTTCGGGCAAAAGCCCTTCTTCAGGAATAATTTGGATGTGAACATAGGAGGTCTCATTAAGTTTGCAGATGACACCAAAATTGGAGATGTAGCGGACAGTGGAGGTTACCTCAGATTACAACGGGATCTTGATCAAATGGGCCAATGGGCTGAGGAGTGGCAGATGCAGTTTAATTTAGATAAATGTGACGTGCTGCATTTTGGAAAAGCAAATCAGAGCAGGCCTTATACACTTAATGGTAAAGTCCTCAGGGATGTTGATGAACAAAGAGACCTTGGAATGCAAGTTCATAGTTTCTTGAAAGTAGAGTTGCAGGTAGATAGGATAGAGAAGAAGGCATTTGTTATGCTTTCCTTTATTGGTCAGAGCATTGAGAAAACGAGTTGGCAGGTCATGTTGGGGCTGTACAGGCCATTGGTTAGGCCACTTTTGGAATATAGGTAAAAACAATGACTGCAGATACTGGAAACCAGATTCTGAATTAGAGTGGTGCTGGAAAAGCACAGCAGTTCAGGGCAGCAGCCTGCGCCTCTGATGCTGCCTGAACTACTGTGCTTTTCCAGTACCACTTTTGGAATATTACATGCAATTCTGGTCTCCTTCTTATTGGAAGGATGCTGTGAAACTTGAAAGAGTTCAGAAAAGATTTACAAGGATGTTGCCAGGGTTGGAGGATTTGAGCTGTATGGAGAGTCTGAATAGGCTGGGGCTGTTTTCCCTGGAGTGGCGGAGGCTGAGGGGGGACCTTATAGAGATTTATAAAATCACGAGGGATATGGATAGGATAAACAGACAAGGTCTTTTCCCTAAGGTGGGGGGAGTCCAGAACTAGAGGGCATAGGTTCAGGGTGAGAGGGTAAAGATATAAAAGGGATCTAAGGGGCAACCTTTTCACACAGAGGGTGGTACGTGTATGGAATGAGCTGCCAGAGGACGTGGTGTTGACTGGTACAATTACAGCATTTAAAAGGCATTTGGATGGGTATATGAATATGAAGTGTTTAGAGGGATATGGGCCAAGTGCTGGCAAATGGGACCAGGTTAGGTTGGGATATCTAGTCAGCATTGACGAGTCGGACCAAAAGGTCAGTTTCTGTGCTGTATATCTTTATAAAGCTAAGACCAAGAGGACTCTCCTTTGCAACAACTGTCTCCCCTTAACAAGATTTTGTAATTCCTCTACGTCTCCATTACCCCATCAGATGGTCTCTTTTGCTTCCTTGAAAGGTAATCTTATTCGCTCCCATTCACCAAACTCCTATGCTTGGCTAAGTTCATTCTCACTTTAAACAATTTTTCCTTTTATGCACCTCACTTTTAGAAAATGATGTGACTATAGGTACCCGCATGGATCCCATTCTAGTTATTTCCATGTTTATGCCTGTCACTGTGGGCTATGTGGGTTCCTTGTTGCAGCCTTACACAGGACCTCTCCCTTTTTCCAGCTGCATTCTACTCATATTTGGAATTGGAAAACTTAATCATCCTTTCTTCAAAGTTCCATCCTTCTCTCACCTTCAGCTGGTCCCTGTTGACTCTTCTCGCTTCCTTGACTGTGATCCAATTTCCAGGGATAGGTTGTTCTCATGTCCACTACAAACCCACTGACTTCCACAATTACTTTGACTACATTTCCTCACATTCTGCTTCTCTAATGATTCTGATCATTTCTTGCCCTTCTGTTCTCATTCTTCCCCTCTCTCCCTCTTAGGACAACAGAGATTCCCTTTGCCCTCACTTTCCAGCTGACCAGTCTCTGCGTTTAGAAGAATCATTCTGTGATTTCGACCATCTCTAGCAGGATACCACGACCAAATAAGTCTTCCCCTCCCTTCTTGTCAGGGATCTGCAGGGACCATTCCTTCTGCAACACCCGAGTCCACTCCTCCATTTTCAAATTTTCTTCATCCCTCGATGGCACCTTTCCATGAAATCGCAGAAGATGCAACACTTGCCTCTTTAAATCCTCTCTATTCATTGGCTAAGGCCCCAACAAACCTTCCACGTGAGGGAGTGATTTACTTACAATTTTTTCAAGTCAATCTACTATTTTTCAATTACTTTTCAATAAGCTGCTCACAGTGCAGTCTCTACACTGGCAGAGACAGTATGCAGGTTGGATAACCACTTTACAGAATATCTCCAACTCTGTTCTCAAGAAGAACTTCAACCTTCATTTGTCATTTCAATACACCATCTCGTCCGCACACTAACATTTTTGCCTCAGGTTTGCTGCAATAATCCAGCAAAGACCAATGTAAGCTGGAGGAACAGAATCTCACTTAGGCACATCATAGTCTTCAGGACTCAACAATGAGTTGAATAACTGCAGACCATGAGCTATATCCTCCACCCATCCTTCCTCCCCCCAACATCTCATTTGTATTGGCTATATCTTTCACCCAATATCCCTTTTGTAATACCTTTCGCACTCCCTTTGCCTTTTGATTTCAGGAACCTTTAACCATCTATTCCGCTTACTCCTGTTTGTTTCTCCGCGCCCCCCCCCCCCCACCCAAGATATCGTTCCTCCAGCACATATTTTTATTTCAGACCTTGAGTATCCACGGTATTGTGCTTTTATTAATAGTTATGTCTTGAATGTCAATGTCTAACAATTAACCTGCTATAATTATTTTTGTTTTATAACTAATATTTGTAAGGCTAGAATGTCACAGATTTGATCTTTGAACTTGAATTACCTCATATTAAACAAAGTTGTGAAGTGCCATTGCTATCCCAAAAGAACCCTCAGCTAGAGTGAAGATTCAGCTTGGTTCCTGCTTCTGTCATTTCCAGTGGCTTGATTGAGCAGTGAAGACCAAAACCAAAACTCAGAAGGGAAAGGGGGAAGAGGAGGACAGCGCTAGTTATAGGAGACTCTATAGTTAGAGGTGGAAATGTGTTGCTGGAAAAGCGCAGCAGGTCAGGCAGCATCTAGGGAACAGGAGAATCGACGTTTCGGGCATTAGCCCTTCTTCCTGAAGAAGGGCTAATGCCCGAAACGTCGATTCTCCTGTTCCCTAGATGCTGCCTGACCTGCTGCGCTTTTCCAGCAACACATTTCCA
>NC_057732.1:45521029-45522748 GCF_004010195.1 Chiloscyllium plagiosum | reverse complement strand
GCAGTCACCTTGTTGGATGTTTACTATAGGCCCCCCGATAGCAGCTGAGATGTGGAGAAACAGATTGGGAAACAGATTTTGGAAAGGTGCAGAAGCCACAGGATAGTAGTCATGGTCGATTTCAACTTCCCAAATATTGATTGGAAGCTCTTTAGATCAAGTAGATTGGACGGGGCGGTGTTTGTGCAGTGTGTCCAGGAAGCTTTTCTAACTCAGTATATAGATTGTCCGACCAGAGGGGAGACCATATTGGATTTGGTACTTGGTAACGAACCGGGACAAGTGATGAGCTTGTTAGTGGGTGAGCATTTTGGTGATGGTGACCACAATTCTGTGACTTTCACTTGGTTATGGAGAGAGATAGGTGCGTGCAACAGGGCAGGTTTTAGAATTGGGGGAAGGGTAAATACGATGCTGCAAGACAGGATTTGAGGAGGATAACTGGGAGCACAGGCTGTCAGGGAAGGATGTCGTTGAAATGTGGAACTTTTTCAAGGAACAGATACGTCAGGCAGGAAAGAGATGGTAGTGTGAGGGAACCTTGGTTGACGAGGGAGTTTGAATGTCTTGTGAGGAGGAAGAAGGAGGCTTACGTAAGGTTGAGGAAACAAGGTTCAGACAGAGCGTTGGAGGGATATAGGATAGCCAGGAGGGAGCTGTAGAAAGTGATTAGGAGAGCTAAGAGACGGCATGAAAAATCTTTGGTGGGTAGGATCAAGGATAACCCCAAGGCCTTTTATGCGTATGTGAGAAACATGAGAATGACGAGAACGAGGGTAGGTCCGATCAAGGACAGTAGTGGAGACCGTGTATTGAGTCGGAAGAGATAGGAGAGGTCTTGAATGAGTACTTTTCTTCAGTATTGTTGAAGAGGAGAGTATGAAACAGACTGGTACGCTAGAGGAGATACTTGTTAGGAAGATGTGTTTGGGCATTTTGAAAAACTTGAGGATAGACAAGTCCCCTGAGACTGACGGGATATATCCTAGGATTATGTGGGAAGCAAGAGAGGAAATTGCAGAACCGTTTGCAAAGGTCTTTTCGTCTTCACTGTCAACGGGGGTGGTACCAGGGGACTGGAAAGTGGTGAATGTTGTGCCCCAGTTCAAAAAAGGGAATAGGGATAACCCCAGGAATTACAGGCCAGTTAGTCTTACTTTGGTGGTAGGCAAAGTAATAGAAAGGGTACTGAGGGATAGGATTTATGAGCATCTAGAAAGACACTGCTTGATTATGGACAGCCAGCACAGATTTGTGAGGAGTAGGCCTTGCCTTACAAGTCTTATTGAATTCTTTGAGGAGGTGACCAAGCATGTGGATGAGGGTAGAGGAGTAGATGTAGTGTACATGGATTTTAGTAAGGTATTTGATAAGGTTCCCCATGGTAGGCTTATGCGGAAAGTCAGGAGGCATGGGATAGTGGGAAGTTTGGCCAGTTGGATAGAGAACTGGCTAACCGGTCGAAGTCAGAGAGTGGTGGTAGATTGTAAATATTCAGCCTGGAGCCCAGTTACAAGTGGAGTTTCTCAGGGATCAGTTCTGGATCCTCTGCTGTTTGTAATTTTTATTAATGACTTAGAAGAGGGAGTCGATGGGTGGGTCAGTAAATTTGCAGACGATACGAAGATTGGTGGAGTTGTGGATAGTGAGGAGGGCTGTTGTCGGCTGCAAAGGGACTTAGATATGATGCAGAGCTGGGCTGAGGAGTGGCAGATGGAG
>NC_057732.1:45510079-45520184 GCF_004010195.1 Chiloscyllium plagiosum | reverse complement strand
GAGAGAGCGAGAGAGCGAGAGAGCGAGAGAGCGAGAGAGCGAGAGAGCGAGAGAGCGAGAGAGCGAGAGAGCGAGAGAGCGAGAGAGCGAGAGAGCGAGAGAGCGAGAGAGCGAGAGAGCGAGAGAGCGAGAGAGCGAGAGAGCGAGAGAGCGAGAGAGCGAGAGAGCGAGAGAGCGAGAGAGCGAGAGAGCGAGAGAGCGAGAGAGCGAGAGAGCGAGAGAGCGAGAGAGCGAGAGAGCGAGAGAGCGAGAGAGCGAGAGAGCGAGAGAGCGAGAGAGCGAGAGAGCGAGAGAGCGAGAGAGCGAGAGAGCGAGAGAGCGAGAGAGCGAGAGAGCGAGAGAGCGAGAGAGCGAGAGAGCGAGAGAGCGAGAGAGCGAGAGAGCGAGAGAGCGAGAGAGCGAGAGAGCGAGAGAGCGAGAGAGCGAGAGAGCGAGAGAGCGAGAGAGCGAGAGAGCGAGAGAGCGAGAGAGCGAGAGAGCGAGAGAGCGAGAGAGCGAGAGAGCGAGAGAGCGAGAGAGCGAGAGAGCGAGAGAGCGAGAGAGCGAGAGAGCGAGAGAGCGAGAGAGCGAGAGAGCGAGAGAGCGAGAGAGCGAGAGAGCGAGAGAGCGAGAGAGAGCACACGTGTGTGTGTGTGTGTGAGTGAGAGAGAGAGAGATGTGACATGAACCCAAGGTTCCGGTTGAGGCCATCCCCATGGGTACTGAACTTGGCTATCAGCCTCTGCTTGGCCACTTTGCATTGCTGCCTGTCCACGTTGGGGCACCTTGCATGGTATTGTCCTGAAAGCCGGGCAGTTTGCAGCGAACAATGATCTGTTTGAGGTTTGGTGGTTGTTTAAAGGCAAGAAGTGGAGGCATGGCAAAGGCCTTGGCGAGGTACTCATCCTCATCGATAAATTGTTGTAGGCCGTGAAGAACATGGTGTAATTTTTCGGCTCCTGGGAAGTACTGGACAACGAACAGTATCCTGTCGGTTGCAGCCCCTGTCTGTCTTCTGAGGAGGTCATTATGGTTTCTCGCTATGGCACAGTGAGAAACTGTAATGACCTCTTCAGGAGACAGATACGAGCTGCAAATGATAGGGTACCCTTCATTGTCCAGTACTTCCCAGGAGCCGAAAGATTACACCATGTTCTTCGCAGCCTGCAACAATTTATCGATGAGGATGTGCACCTCGTCAAGACTTGCCCCACACCTCCACTTCTTGCAGAATTTTATTTTGCTCAAAAACTGCATGAATCCATGTAAGATTCTGTAAATCCCATTTTTAGAAATAGAATGAGTCTGAACATTGGGGCACAGACAGCCTCATACCTTCAATGCATTGTCTGGGCCGACATGGCACTATTGTTAAAGTTCACTTGAGAATGTAACTTTTAAAAAAAGTTCTGGGATTTACATTGAACGAACTTAAACCAACAGGGTTATTGTAAACAATGAGAGACTTAAACAAACCAGGTCTTTTTCAATATATAGCTTCAATTGCAACATACTGTAAACTTTTGCTATAAGTTCTGTGTCTTACGATCTTATACTCCACACCCACCTGAAGGAGCAGTGGACCGAAAGCTAGTGCTTCCAAATAAACCTGGTGTTGAGAGATTTTTAACTTTGTACATCCCAGTCCAACACCGGCACCTCCAAATGATGAATAATGGTAACTTAAGTAAAATACTGAGGATTATTGGTGTCAATGAGGTACGACACCAATGGCAGTTGAATTCCCTATGCAGAAAGGGAAAGTAGGATGGCTGAAAAAAGCAAGAGCAATCAGTGATACATTAACCACTCTAAAATACAGTAGATTCAATAGTATAAAACACCGAAGAACAGATGATAAAAGTTAATAGAAATTAGTGCTGACCACATGAATTCAGTCTGTTTCAGTATAACATCTTGGAAGGTTTATACATGATAACCTTTAGATGCTGAACAAAAAGTTCAAGCTAGTACTGCCAATTTCATAAACTGTGTGCTTTTACTTCTTTGCTTTAACTTTTCAATTCATTCCACAAGAAGCTTGCTTTTACTCTTAATTATGCTTTTCTCCCGAAGACAAATTATTGCCTTAATTTCTAACAAATTACATTATTTGGCACTGAACGTTACCTAATCATCCGGTTAAACACTGTCCTGACTGGTAATGCTATAGTTGTAGCAGTCTCTACTATTTATTCCAATATTAACAAAATCCTCTGAAAATATATTGATGAGTCACATAATTGGTATTTCGCCAAAGAAAATCAACAATTATGATTTGCTGCTTTTCCCTTGCCACCTCAATATATAATTGATTTATATCCATTTCATAACAAGTTGATAATATCAGATAAAAGATTGAGCAGGGTCAGGAGAAATACCTGGGAAACATGACTAAACCCAAGTGATACAAAGATGAATTGGGAGAATCAGAGAAATCTTATGCTACAGAAGGAGACCATTTGTCCCACTGCATCTGCATTGACTCTACTATCAAGTGCCAATTTCCTGCCTTTTCCCATATCCCTGGACACCATTTCTACGCAAATAGTCCAATGCCCTCTTGAATGCCTCAATTGAACATGCCATAAATCACATTTCCAAGCAGTACCCTAACAACATCAAGTCACTTTAAACTTGTAAAATAATCAAGACGGAGAGGGCACAAGTGGAAACAGCTTTACCCTATCACTGTGTCCAGGGGCTCATACTTTTGAAAACATCTTTGCAAACACTTGGCCCTATATCCCCCGAACTTTTCCTATTCATTTTCCATTCAGACGCCTTTTCAATGTTGTAATTGTCCCTGCCACCACTACTTCCTCTGGCAGCTCATTCCATATACACACCACCCTTTGCATGAAAAGGCTGCCCATTAAGTCCTTTTAAATTTTTTTCCTCTCTCACCCTAAACCCATGCCCTATAGTTCTGGACTCATCCACCCCAGGGAAAAGACCTTGTCTATGTACCCTATTCCATGCCCATCATGATTTTATAAACCTCTAAGGTCACCCCTCAGCTCTGATGCTCCAGGGAAAACAGCCCCAGCCTATTCAGCCTCTCTCTCTCACTCAAATCCTCCAACTCTGGCAACATACTTGTAAATCTTTTTTGAACCTTTTCAAGTTTCACAACATTCTTCTGACAGGAGGGAGACCTGAACTGCACACAATAATCCACAAGTAGCCCAACCAACATTCTGTAAAGCTGTAACATGACCTCCCAACTCCTATTCTCAATGCTCTGACCAATAAAGGAAAACTACAAATGCCTTCTTCACTATTCTATCTACCTACAACTCCACTTTCAAGGGACTATGAACTTGCACTTCAAATCTCCTCTCAACTTTCTTCTCTCCAGAGTCCTAACTGTAACAGTACCAACAGTATCAATTAAATAGCAACAATCAAAATCAAAGTTGGTAATATTTTTTGTTTTACAAATAATCCATTCCACTACACTAAAATGCAAAGGTATACGAATAGATATGAACAGTTACTAAATTTGATCTAAACCTACTAGCAGCAGTTTGTAATTGCACAATATTGAAATCATTCAGTTTATGTCGAATAATTGGATCGCTAGAAGGTAGAAAGGGAAAAGAACAAAACAATGCATGAATAGTGAATGAAATTGTCTTACTTTTGTGCAGTTTAAGAATAGTATATGACATGGCTGTGAGAACTCGATCTCCTTCTAGCATGTAGATGTCCCATAGTCTCAATGTAAGGGTGAAGGGAGTCTGTGCCAAGACAAATTAAAATAAAACAAGTGTATAAATATTCTTAGAAATGATTCAGGATTCACACAATGTTTCAAAAAATCTATTAGCTTGCTTTAGAACTGATTATTTCCTTTGTGCCAAACAGTGGTTAGAAGAAACTGCTTCAGTTAACAACTTTCTCACTTGCAACTAGATTAGGAAAAAAAAATCAAGATCCTTTATAACAAGTAAGCAAACATTAGGAAAATCCATAGGTAAAGATATGAATATGACTAAAGTTATGGCATGATAAATGTAGGTGCCCAGACAGCTGGAAGGGATGATGTTTTAAAAATTGTTGATCTGACCAAAAGACAGAAATTGTCATTTCTACTGTTCCATTAGACATATTAGTTATACCATCATTATTAAGCAAAAAAAACCTGTATACCTTCCGTAATACAAAGATTATATCATCAATTAAATTTAAGTTTTCACAATTTAGATTCATTGATCCTATTCTCCTGCCTTTCTTCATGGCTGATGCCCGAAACGTCGATTCTCCTGTTCCCTGGATGCTGCCTGACCTGCTGCGCTTTTCCAGCAACACATTTTCAGCTCTAGATTCTTTTGATTCCCTACTTTATACACTATGCTACTAGAGTTTCACTAATACGTTAATTCCTCTTACATTTGGGTTCAATTTTGGTTTTCTTGCACTTTAATTTTTGCACGCAATTTTGTGTTAGCCAGAATTGAAGCTAGTACAAGAAATCAGGAGTTTGCAATATTTTAGTAAAACCTCTGGAGACCTGTAAACTACTATCCTGGAATAGGAGCAATCACAATTTTTGGATCTTCAACTATTATATAAGCTTAACAAGAAATTGAAAGTGGCGACAGTATTTTTCTGTTGCATCAATTGCAATGATTACAATTATTGCAAACTTAAGACAAACATTTTCAACCAATACATAGTACTTGACCATTGCCTCTGTTAAATTTATCTGTAAAAATGTAAGTGGCTTAATGTGCAAAATTACTGACCGTCCAGATGTAGGCTGTATTGCTCATAAATGAAGAGCAATTCTTGAAATTATGGATTGAAATGGATGAAAATAAAAGGCTCCCTTGGGATAAATTTGTTGTTCAGCTGATTAATTTAAGCGGAAATTCCATGACTAGGCTGAAGTGCACTGCCCTGTATTTATTTGGTGGTTTAAACAATATTTCAGGTTTAAATATCATCGTTTTATACACAACTTTTTTTTTTAAACAAAAGAAGCCGTGTACCACAGCACATCTAGTTCAATCATCCTGTTTTATGCCCGTGTCAGAGATTCATGACAAATCCAACCAGGTTTGCATATTTTAAATGTTGTAGTTGAAAGGAACAAACATATTCTCCCATGAGTCAAAAATAAGTGCGTGCACAATTAAAACAAGAACAATTTAATTAGAAGTTTTCTCTAAAAGAACTAAGCTCTGAAATACAGTCCTGCACTACTCTACCAAATACTCAACGAACTTAATACTACAGAAATTTGAAAGCACAAAATATGAACATTTATACTTAGGAAGTATCTTAAAAGTGTGCAATGCAACCTTGTATTAAGATGTTTACTTGTGCAAACAAGATGGACACTTGCATGGCTAAATTTGTTCAAGTTCATGAGTCAATGTCCACGACTTTTTGTATTTTATTTCTGTCCAGTTGTTCATGATCTTCTCTCCAATAAAGATTTTCAAAACTTGAACCAACCTGGAAATCTTTAGTTGCGCTTTTATAAAAATAGAAACAGTTTGCCTTTTTCTCGTCTCCAGAGAGTTCTCTCGTATTTAGTGAGTTCTGAAGATTTGTAACAGAGTTCCTCGAGTTTCCTTCCTTGGTTCCTGAAGAATCTTCAGATGCAATTTATGTGACCACCTAGATTTAGTTATCTTCAGAAGACATGGTTGTTCATCACCATACTGCCGGTAATGTGAGGAGTGTCACAACTTGTCTCTGTAAAACCTTAGGGTTGTCTTTTCAGATTAAGTATATTTGTATGTTCCACCCAATCCCCATTCAGAAAAAGGTGAAGCAAAAAAAATCAACATGCTATTGAAACATAGCCTTCCCCTTATTAATTTAGAATCTTTATTTAAAAATGCTTCTGTAGTCCCACACAAAACATTTGTGTAAAGTATTTGGCTTACTAACTCAACCATTCTTCATTAATGCAAAACTTCTAAAAATGCCAGAAAAACATAGGTAAAAAGAAAACTGGGTAATTAATTTAAACACGAGAAGATCTGTGCAGTCTTATGTTTTGGTATCTGACATTATGAGGAGCCGCCACTTGATAGAGAATTATTTTGGATTACAAAAATAAACAACAACTTAAGTAAGTGGAAATGGAATTGAAGAGTGTGTGAACTTTTACTCTAAGAAAACAAAACTATCAAACTTATTTACTTATTGTAGTTTATCATACTATTTTTTCACATGCACTCAAACTTGACTTAAAGACAGTCTTTTAATGATTCTAATGTTAAGCTCTTGGATATAGGTGCACTGTTTAGAAATTCTGAATATAAATATAAGCTTACCCATCAGCATAGATATTTTAGTCAACCTGTTCAGAGTTATTATTATACACCTCTGGAGCAGGTGGGATTTGAGCTCAGGCCATCCTGTGAAATAATCCACAGGATTTCTGAAAAACTATATCACAGAGCTGATATATAATAGATGTTTACAAAAATGTAATTGAGGCAATTCTTCTATTTTCATACTCATTTAAAAGTCACAATGACTAGGAAACAATTAGAACTTCGCATGAAAACTAGAGATGATATTATTGACAACAAGTATGTTTACTCTGAATTAACTGGAAAATTTCACGAAGATTGTGCTTTCAACTTTATATAAATTAATGTAGCATCAAGGACCCCTTGCAAAAGTAAAGTCAATGGGTATCAGAGGGCAAACTCTCCAGTAGTAGGAGTAATACCTGGCACATAGGAAGATGGTCATGGCTTTTGGAGGTTAGTCATCTCAGCTCCAGGACACCACTGCAGGAGTTCCTCAGAGTAGTGTCCTAAGCCCAACCATCTTCAGCTGCTTCATCAATGACCTTACCTTCATCGTAAAGTCAGAAGTGGGGATATTCATCAATGACTGCACAATGTTCAGCATCAGTCGTGACTTCTTGAATACTGAAGAAGTCCATACATGCAACAAGATCTGGATAACACCCAGGCTTGGACTGACAACTGGCAAGTAACATTTGCGCCACACAAATGCCAGGCTATGACCATCAGTAATAAGAGACAATCTAACCAGCACCCCTTGACATTCAATGGTGTTACCAGTGAATTGCCAGGGAACATCATGGTAAATTTTTTCTGCAACCTCGTCAAAGTCGCCACACCCTACTCATATTGTAGCAACCAGAACTGCAAACAACATCCTAAATATGGCCCAGCTAAAGTTTTATATAGTTGCAACATGGTTTGCTAACCTTTCTACTCAGTGCTCCAATAGATTAAGACAAGCATGCTGTACCTCTCCTTTTTACCTTATCCATTTGTTTTGCCACTTTCGGAGAGAATTGGCTTGCACCCAAAGTTCCTCCTACATGTCAATACTCCAAAGGGTCATGCCACTTACTGAATACTTTCCTTTTGCTTTTGACCTCCCAAAATGCATCACCTCAGACTTTTCCACAATAAACTCCATCTACCATTTCTCTACGCAATTTTCCATCTCATCTAAATCCTGCTGAATCCTTTGACAACCTTCCTATCCACAAGACCAATCTTCCTGCCATCTGCAAATTTACTAATCAGACGACTTACATTTTCATCCAAATCATTTATATATATGCAAACAACAGAGGTCCCAGCACTGATTCTTGTGGAACAACACTGGTCACAGACAACCGGTCAGAATAATATCTCCACAACAACCCTCTGTCTTATATGACCAAGCCAATTGTGTATTCAATTTACCAACTCACTGTGGATTCTATGTGACTTAATCTTCTGGACTAGCCTACCATGAGGAATCTTGTCATATGCTTCAATAAAGTCCATGTAGACAACGTCCACTGCCCGAGCCTCAATCATCTTGATCATTTCCTCAAAAATAAATTCAATTTGTGAGATAAGACCTCCCCCACACAAAGCCATGCTGACTATCTCTAATGAGCCCATTTCTTTCCAAATGCAAGTAAATCCTGTCCCTAAAAATCTTCTCCAATAATGTCACTACCACTGATATAAAGCTCACTGGTCTATCCCTTTCGTCCTTAAACAAAGGAACAACACTGACTATCCTCCAGTCTTTTAGGGCTTGCCAGTGGCTGAACGGGATAAAACTATCTTAGTCAAGGGCCCAGTAATTTCCTCCCTTGCCTCTATCAGTATCCTAGGATAGATCCCACCTACCCCTGGAGACTTATCTACCTTAATGTTTCTCATGACACCCTTTTTAATATGGATATGTTCTGGAATATATCAACATCCCCCTGCCCAATGTTACCATCATCCATGTAGTTCTCTCTGGTGAGTACTGATGCCAAGTACTCATTAAAAGGATTTCACACACGTACTCTGGTTCCATGCATATTCCCTTTAAATTTGACTGGAACTATCCTTTCCCTTGCAACTCTCTTACTGCTAATAGACATATTAAATATCTTGGGATTCTCCTTCATCCTACTTGCCAAGCACATCTCATGGTTCCTTTTAGCCCTCCTAATTCCTTGTTTAAGTTCTTTCCTGCTTCCTTTATATTCATCAATGGCCTTGTCTGATTTCAGTTTCCTAAACTTTACATGTGCCTCTCTTCTATTTTTGACTAAACTTTCAAAATCTTTGATCTAAGTTTCTAAATCTTTCATTCTCACAAGAAAGTGCTGGTCCTGAGTTCCCTTTTCCTTTAAGATTATCTTTCATAGAACATAGAACACAGAAGAATACAGCGCAGCACAGGCCCTTCGGCCCTCAATGTTGCGCCAATCCAAGCCCACCTAACCTACACTAGCCCACTAACCTCCATATGCCTATCCAATGCCCGCTTAAATGCCCATAATGAGGGAGAGTCCACCACTGCTACTGGCAGGGCATTCCATGAACTCACGACACGCTGAGTAAAGAACCTACCCCTAACATCTGCCCTATACCTACCCCCCCTTAATTTAAAGCTATGCCCCCTCATAATAGCTGACTCCATACGGGTGTTCCCACGCGTAATGGTGGTATCTATGTCCACAGTCTGAGATGTCTTGCAGCGTCCACTGTGACAGGGTTGTATGGAGTTGTCCTGAGAGCCGGGCAGCGTGCTACGAACAATGGTCTGTTTGAGGTTTGGCGGTGTTTAAAGGCAAGTAGTGGAGGTATGGGGAAGGTCTTGGTGAGGTGCTCATCCTTATTGATAATGTGTTGCAGGTCACGAAGAACATGGCGTAATTTTTCAGCCCCTGGGAAGTACTGAACAACGAAGGGGACCCTGTCAGTTGCAGCCCGTGTCTGTCTTCTGAGGAGGTCATTACGGTTCCTTGCTGTGGCACGTCGGAACTGGCGGTCGATGAGTTGAGCATCGTACACCGTTCTAGTGAGGGCATCCTTAAGTACTTCATGTGTCCGTCACGTCCCTCCTCATCTGAGCAGATCCGGTGTATCCATAGGGCTTGTCCATAGGGATGGCAGTTTTAGTATGTTTTGGGTGGAAGCTGGAGAAGTGTAGCATGTGAGGGGTGTCTGCAGGTTTGCGGTAGATGTTCTGATGGGACAGCCTTTATTGTATCCATGCTGGGACCAGAGTCCGAATACATCGCATAACTAGAGCAGCAGAAAGGCATGTCACTGGAATGGGAGAGGTGGTGGGGTTGGGAGTGGGGGAACGGGAATCACTTAGGGGGTAATTAGAAATCTGAATTAAAAGAGGAGGTAAAAGTGCAGAAATCAGGTTAGATTATTAAAATCTCCATCACAGACATAAATAGGATAGAGTATCTAGAAGTGATTAACAAACAAACTTCAAGCACATTGGAAGACGAATGACAATGAGAGGAGGGATGGTTAATACAGAACTGACAGTGTTATATCTCAATGCACGCAGTATAAGGAATAGGGTAAATGAATTCGTGACCCAGATCGAAATTAGCAGGTATAATGTGATGGACATCACGGAAACATGACTGCAAGGGGATCAGGATTGGGAGCTAAATATTTAAGGGCATGCACCGAATCCAAAAGATACGCAGGTGGGCTGTCGAGGTGACTTTGCCTTATTAGTAAAAAATGAAATTAAATCAATAGCAAGAAATAACATAGGGTCAGATGGTGTAGAATCTGCATGGGTAAAATTGAGGAAGCACAATGTTAAAGCAACCACAGTTGGAGTCTTATACAGGCCGACAAACAGTAGGGAG
>NC_057732.1:45501599-45509901 GCF_004010195.1 Chiloscyllium plagiosum | reverse complement strand
ATCAGGCCCAGGGGACTTATCTATTTTCACCCTTTCCAGAATTAATTAGTCTTCTAATTTTGTCCAGATCTTTTCTATTTCGTTACCAGTTTTGCTTCCCAATTTTAGGCTTTATCCCTGCCAAGCTAATTTAAACTCTCCCCAATAGCACAAGCAAATCTTTCTGCTAGATATTTTCTAATCAACCTGTTCAGAGATGTCATGACACATCCGTATGTTACTTCTTGTCCTAAGGTTTAACTAATTCATCCTATACAGGCCCCTACTACCCCAGAACCATCCCAAAGCCTCAGGAATTTGATACCCTCCCTCCTACACCAAATCCCCAGCTACAGATTCAATCACTCAACGCTGCTATCTATGCTCATGAACACATGGCACTGGGAGTAAATCTGATATTAGTGTATCTGAGATCCTAGTTTTTTAATCTCTTTATTATCTTCATTAAGTATAGCTAAGACTGCAAAACCTGACTGTTATCAGGTATGAACTGGTTCCCTATCAATTCAGTCCTACATTCTGTGGCTTCAAAAAACTGCCAAATCCTGACTACCTTCAAACTTCTAAAAACTAAATTACATGGGGGCAGCACGGTGGTTCAGTGGGTAGCACTGCTGCCTCACAGCGCCAGGGACCCAGGTTCGATTCCAGCCTCAGACGACTGTCTGTGTGGAGTTTTCACATTCTCCACGCCTGTGTGGATTTCCTCTGGATGCTCCAGTTTCCTCCCACAATCCAAAGATATGCAGGTTAGGGTGAATTGGCCATGCTAAATTGCCCATAGTGTTCAGAGATGTGTAGGTTAGGTGCATTAGTCATGGATAAATATAGGACAATAGGGTAGAAGAATTGGTCTGGGTGGGTTACTCTTCGGAGAGTCGGTATGGACTTGTTGGGCCGAATGGCCTGTATCCTCACTGTAGGAATTCCATGATTCTATTCTATGGGTAGGGAGAATACAATCAACTTTGCTAAGTTACATAGCAAATAAATTAAATTATTAAAAGAACAGTGATGCTGCATATACGTTGCAACTTGGAGATCAAAGAAAAAAGTGGACTGATTCTATTTGGTATGACAATCCCACCAGAAATTAATTAGTACTAGACTCATTCAGACAGAAATTTAGCTGTTTAAACAAAGCACATGACTGTTATCAGAAATAGTTGTTAGCATGCAAAACAAAAAGTTATGAGCCAAGTGTAAAGACATTCTTCAAATGAGTCAGTGCAAGATGTCACACTGTTAAAATGCCAAGGATAGCTTCCGTACAAAATATCATAAAACAAAATGTATTCAAACTGAATAGCTTTGACATTTTAAATGAAAGGTTGATTGTCTGCAGAACGCCTGACTATACTGCGTATAACATATTCGCCTACCCTGGTATTTCAACTTGATTTGTGGTCAATTATTCAATGAATTATAATTAACCATGGTTTTAGGTTACTAGCTTAAAGGAATGTTTCACTTGGTCAGTATGGAAGCACTAAAAGAAAGGTACAAATTCAGAATTATAAATTGTTAATCACTGTGGATTTAATTAGCTTTCAAATTTATTTTGCAATTAATTTGAAGTAGACAGTCTGGATTTTCCTGGTGCTTCTTAACACACCTAATGGTTCCATGGTGGACATGCTTCATTCATATGCAGGTCCATGTGTTTTAAAATTAATGCAAACCTTAAATGATATGTTTGTCCAGTTAATGGAATCAGTTGTTACTTTCTTCTGCTTGGCAGAAACAAAACCCAACAATGATCCACAAAATCAGATTTTCTAAAATCTGCCACTCTTGGCTAATTTATTTACCTTTATGTTGGCTAAGCTTGTTTTTTCTCTTTTAATCACTTTTCAACTCAATTTTATACTTCCCTCAGGTTACCATTTGATGCACAAATGCTCTGGCCTTCATTCACTTTTTCTTCAAGGAGATTCACTTAAAATTGACTTTTGCTCTTGTACCCATTATCAAATACCTTTTCCTGTTTTTAATTTGATATTTTTCTTGCTAATGAAAATAGAGACTTTTCCCTCATATGTGTATGCTCTTCAAAGACAATTTACGAACCCGAGTAGTGTAGCTATTACCTCAAAGTAAATCTTCAATGCTTGTTGAATTCTACTATCTGAAACTGCAGTCTGATAGTTTCTTCATATACTGCATCATAGCCCAAGTCTAAGCTATTGGGTTGTAAAAAGAAGCCTGCGGGAAACAGTCAAATTAAAGCTGTGAAGGTGATGAACTGGATCTTCAAACTGAAAATCTGAAGTACTACGGCACATAGGATTTCAGAAAACAGGTAACAATGCAGTTCCGACACAAATTATATATCATGCATGATTCTTGCTGGTTGCTGATATGACAAGTAAACAAACAATAAGACATACCATACATAATTTTTTGTTTAAAATATAAAGTGACTAGCACTTTCATTTCCGATTGTTGCCATTAAACATCTATTGGAAATGCACGTGAACGTTAGAACTGGCATGCTTGATTGTTATGTCCCTTGGTGCTTACCAGGGTTAAAAAGCTTTTTATCACTCATTCTAAGAAAATGTGTTAACTATAGAATCACCTTGACAAGGTGCCATAACGTAAGCCATAAGGTGCTGTAACAAGAGCCAATCAAATGGAAGTGGCAGGAAATCTTTGGCATTGCTTCTGGAAACAGTTCATATTCCATTCTCAGAGCCTGTCAGATATGCCTAACGTCAGAACTGATAGTGGCAAAAAGTCTGGCAAAAGTTGACAGGCTGTCAAACCATGAACTTAAAAAAAACTCCAAGTTCTGGATAAAGTAAAAGGATGAAAATTATAAGATGGCAAGTTGTCCTATTTAATTAAAGAACTGAAGTCATGGTGTCTGCAGTTATTTGAAGTGAAGGACATGAATTATTCCCAAATTAAGAAATAATTTGGAAATAAAAATGGAATTAATTTGCATTTCTTTCCAGGAAGAATTGTATGTGGCAGAATGCATTGGAAATGAGGGGAACTTAGTGAGATTCAGTTCAGGCACAGACAAGGCTGGTTGATGTTTGGAAAAGCAGCTTGGAGACTGTGTCAGCTTTGGGTCTTGTATAACTGTAGTTTCTTAAGAAGTTGGAGATAAAGCTAGATCTATACTTAATGTAGAGTAAATGCTAGATCCAGCATCCATGACACATTCACTTCCAGACGATTCATTACCTAACTAGGCAACATCTTCAGTGGACTTTATGCAAAGCAATGCTGAAACTTCCTGCTTTCTATTTATATGTTTGGGTTTCTTTGGGTTGGTGATGTCATTTCCTTTGGTGATGTTATTTCCTGTGGTGAAGTCATCTTCCTGTTCCTTTTCTCAGAGGGTGGTAGATGGGGTTTAACTCGATGTGTTTATTGATAGAGTTCTGGTTGGAATGCCATGCTTCTAGGAATTCTCGTGACCTTTCAGCTCAGTGACCAAACCTACATCCAAAATCTCAACCTGAGCTACAAATTCTTCTCAAAACTCACTAAATCCATGACAGTTTTGCTACTGGGAACTGGCATTCAACACAAGATAAAGTTGGCAAAAATCAAAACAACTGGAAGATTTCTTCAGCTGGAAGCTAAAAGAAGAAATCTACCAGAGTTCTCTCAGTGAAAGACAAGTCATATTGTTTTATAGGGGCTTTGCAAGTAATCAGCACGGTTGCAGGTTGAAATCACAGCAGTGCGCTATTGGAAACCAAAGATGTTTCTGATATTTTAAGTCACTATATAAATGACAGAAAGAGAGGCCCATACTTCAGTTATGGAATCCACAGTCATGATTTTTGTTTTTAAAAATGTATTTTCATTTAGCCAAATACTAAATATAAGGGGCCCATGAAATATTACACATTAGGGATCAGCTGGAACATTGAAATGAAACCAAATTAAATTCAAGACAGTTGTGATATATCTTTAGTATTGTTCAAAAAAAGAAATGTACAAACCCTTAAAAGACTTTAGAAAGTAAGAAAACATTTGGGGGTAGGTAAACTAAATTGTGTAATTGAGCTTAAAGCACAAGTCTTTGTAAGTATTTTGTTGAGCTCGCTTTAGTTAATATCTTTTCCTGTGCATTAAATTTATTTTTGTTTAAAAATGTGAAATCTTGTGACTTAATTTACTGATAGCTTCGGATTTCTTCATTTATGCATTGACAGTCCCTAACATATCGTAACAATACAAAAATACCATACACAATTCAGTCAGTGACGAAGAAATCTTATGAGAAATGTTGTAACTTTGCTTTTAAAAAATCAAATTCTTTCTTTCCCCCCAACAACTTTCTTTTTGAAAATATATGATCTATGGATAGCAGAAGCTCATCAGCACATTACTCAGGGGCCATTCAATTCTGGTCTAGGCATATATTCCTATAAGTAACCATCATTGTTAACTTCCATCCTTGTTTAATATTCATTCACAGTGAGGAATTATTTTAATATTGAATTACTTTATACTATAGAAGTTAGTACTCGGTGAACATTGTAATAGTCAGGGGACAGTCCCTGTACTACATTTGAGTCCCACTACCAAATGCTACAGTTGACTGTTCCAAAATATTAGATATGCTCAATACTTCAGAGAAACAAGAGTTGACTAACTGGGAAATTTCCAATTGGTCACTCAAAATAGTTCAGGGGTCACAGTTAGTTGATTACATTGACAACTAAGCCAAAAATAAGATCCATGCATTAAAGAATTATTAAGCTGTACTGCTGAATAGGCAACTGAATTACATTAAGTCTGTGTAATTGGGGTCTCAGTGAGGAGTTAAAATAAGTTGCATGTCTCTGTGCTGTTAGAATTCAGGACAAAGTTTGAGGAGTTAGTAGGCAGTTAAGTCCTGTACACTGTGGAGGCTCAGAAGAAGTTATGTGCTACTTATATTTCATTGCAGCCTTGAGCAAAGGTGAAGAAAACTCCCAAACAGTATTTGTGTTGTGCAACTGAGCCAGATGAAAGCTCAAGAAACAAACTGAAGTGGTACTGATTTGTTGAAACTTGCTGTTTGTAGAAATCTGGAGGAGTGCCTGAGAGAAATTGCTGAAGTTCAGATTGTAAGAATCCAGCAAAGTGTAGTCCCAAGAAATAAAGGTGAAGCACCCGACTGTGTACAGTCAGTCATTCAGGCAGGCCACAATGATGGAGCAGCAGAGAGAATTTCTAGGCCAAGCTACCAAAAAAAATTGGAATCCCTTGTGAAATTTTAATGAGATTTGACGGAGTACAGTATAACATTGGTGGGAGGCCGACGAAAAATGTGTTGGACCTGCTTTGATCACAATTGCTGTTTGATGTGTTCTGTGGGGTGTTCAATTATTATTTGTCAGTTACCAATATTTGCCTCATATTAAGTTTGGGATGTTAGAATACAAGTTATACCTTTCTTTGCAGAGTCTTTTTTTGTCACTAACATTTACAGCTTTGTTTGAATAAGTATATTTGCAACAAGTTTGTTATTTAGTATTGTCTGAAGAAACCTGGCTAAATTGTTTCTAATACTGAATCAGACACTTGAAAACCAAGGTAATAGGGCTTTTCACTACATTTGTTAAATTTAAAATTTGTCGTGACCAGTGGAGGAGGGGGATCAAGAAGAAAACCTCGCACCTTGATCATAACAATATCTTCAAGAAGGAATAACTCAAGGACATTTGCACTGGCAATTCTGATCAATATTCCCATCTTTTACCAAAAGATCCTTGTAAGATTTTTTAACTTGGAAAACCTAGGACAGTGTGACTCAGTCCAATATTCCACTGAGACAATCTGTAATTTCCTCAAGCTTACTTGCCCATATAATTTTTAAATTATTGGGAAATGCATTAAGAAAAACTGTAGAAGGTTTGCATTTAGCAAAAAACTCAAATGTCAGCTGTATTTACACATAATAAAGTATTGTTAGATGATGTGGTGACTATAATTCAAATGCCCACAGAACATCATCCAAAAGAGACAGAATGTGTGAACAATTCAATTTTCAATACAATTCCTGGTTTGAGAGAGTCTCACATCCACAATTATGTAGACCAAGTATAAACTGGCTGCAACATTAATGCCATTTAAATAAATACTGTACATACCACAGTTAAATAAAGATGCCCCATCCACATCCCACCAGCCCCATACTTACGCGGTCCAGAAAACACTGGAAGAACCACTTCATAGTATACAAAGTTGTAAACACATCCTGGGAATCCTGTTTTGTTAAAAAAAATAAACCATTAAACCATCTTAAATTATTCCATCACTTTTCATAAACAAGAAAGACATTACTTGCATATGTCATAAAGTCCTCTAACTTTAAAAGAAAATCAATGAATCTATTCCATTACCCCACTCAATTATGAGTGAACACAGTCCCTTACCATTTACACGTATTATTGTTCTGAATCAGGAAATAGTCTCAAAAAAGTAGTTAAGATTGGATCAAAGTTTGTCACCTTTAATTAAATGAGAAATTATTCAGAAAAACATGGAACAAAATGAGAGAGAAATTCCACATCTGTTTCTACATCCTCACTTTCCTTCCAATGGGAAAATTAGTTCCGTCGTACTTGGCAAGCTGCCTGTTAATTGCCATTAATCCATATTCTGCTGATACTGGAGAGTTTGCATCAGGACTCCATTTCCAGAAAGATCCAAACTTGTGGTTGGATCAATTTCTTACAGTGAACATCCAAGTAAATAACTTGGATAAGACCATAAGACATAGGAGTGGAAGGAAGGCCATTTGGCCCATCAAGTCCACTCTGCCATTCAATCATGGCTGATGGGCACTTCAACACCACTCACCCCCACTCTCCCTGTATCCTTAATTCCTTGCAAGATTAAGAATTTATCAATCTCTGCCTTGAAGGCATTTAACGTCCCGGCTTCCACTGCACCCAATGGCAACGAATTCCACAGGCCCACCACTATCTGGCTGAAACAATGTCTCCTCATTTCTGTTCTAAATTGACCCCCTCTAATTCTAAGGCTGTGCCCACAGGTCCTGGTATCCCCGCCTGATGGAAACAATTTCCCGGCATCCGCCCTTTCCAAACCATGCATTATCTGTTAAGTTTCTATTAGATCTCCCCATAACCTTCCAATGAATACAATCCCAGGATCCTCAGCCGCTCATCGTATGTGAGGTCTACCATTCCAGGGATCAGAGCTTAAAAATGTGTTGCTAGAAAAGCGCAGGTCAGGCAGCATCCAAGGAGAAGGAGAATCTTCCTGAAGAAGGGCTTATGCCTGAAACGTCGATTCTCCTTCTCCTTGGATGCTGCCTGACCTGCTGCGCTTTTCCAGCAACACATTTTTAAGCTCTGATCTCCAGCATCTGCAGACCTCACTTTCTCCCATTCCAGGGATCATCCATGTGAACCTCCGCTGGACACGCTCCAGTGCCAGTATGTCCTTCCTGAGGTGTGGGGCCCAAAACTGGACACAGTATTGTAAATGGGGCCTAACCAGAGCTCTATAAAGTCTCAGTAGCACGTCACTGCTTTTGCATTGCAAGCCTCTTGAGATAAATGACAACATTACATTTGCTTCTTTAACCACGGACTCAACCAGCAAGTCAACCTTTAGAAAATCCTGTACTAGCACTCCCAGATCCCTTTGTATTTATTGATTTTCTCATCATTTATAAAATAATCTATGCCCGTGTTCTAGAAAGTGTTTTGCAAAAGCTGGCTTATTAAAGAGTTAGTTGACAATAACCAATGTTATATTTGAAAAGTAACTTTAGCATCACTGCAAAGTGAATTCTAGTTTGGCATGATGCTAAAATTGCACCTCAACTCTCAATGGTAATTAGATGCCAATGCTGCCAACTTCAAAATTTAGCCATTGGCAGAGAAGTTTAGGTGCGCAGGCTTTCTTTCTGGGCAGGATTTTTGCAGGTACTTGAAAAGGAACTTAGCAATTCCTAGTTAGAAAGTAAAATGTCGTTAACAATTCAAGAGTGGCTGCTGCAATATAAATACAGCATAACAAGTCTTAAACCGAGGGAAGAGAACTACAGTAAAGTATATAGGAGAAAGTGAGGACTGCAGATGCTGGAGATCAGAGCTGAAAAATGTGTTGCTGGAAAAGCACAGCAGGTCAGGTAGCAGGAGAATCGAAGTTTCGGGCATAAGCCCTTCTTCAGGAATGAGGAAGGTGTGCCAAACAGGCTAAGATAAAAGGTAGGGAGGAGGGACATTGGGAATGCGATAGGTGATAGGCCGGAGAGGAGGTGGGGGCGGAGAGGTCGGGAAGAAGATTGCAGGTCAAGAAGGCGGTGCTGAGT
>NC_057732.1:45480979-45499786 GCF_004010195.1 Chiloscyllium plagiosum | reverse complement strand
AAAGCTGATTGGAGGCAGATGTTTGCAGGTAAAGGGACGGCTAGAAAATGGGAAGCCTTCAGAAATGAGATAACAAGAATCCAGAGAAAGTATATTTGTGTCAGGGTGAAAGGGAAGGCTGGTAGGTAGAGGGAATGCTGGATGACTAAAGAAATTGAGTGTTTGGTTAAGAAAAAGAAGGAAGCATATGTAAGGTATAGACAGGATAGATCAAGTGAATTCTTAGAGTATAAAGAAAGTAGGAGTATACTTAAGAGGGAAATCAGGAGGGCAAAAAGGGGACATGAGATAGCTTTGGCAAATAGAATTAAGGAGAATCCAAAGAGTTTTTACAAATACATTAAGGACAAAAGGGTAATTAGGGAGAGAATAGGGCTCCTCAAAGATCAGCAAGGCGGCCTTTGTGTGGAGCTGCACAGAATGGGGGAGATACTAAATGAGTATTTTGCATCAGTATTTACTTGGAAAAGGATATGCAGGGAAATAGATGGGGACATCTTGCAAAATGTCCAGATTACAGAGGAGGAAGTGCTGGATGTCCTGAAACGGGTAAAGGTGGATAAATCCCCAGGAACTGATCAGGTGTACCCTAGAACTCTGTCGGAAGCTAAAGAAATGATTGCTGGGCCTCTTGCGGAGATATTTGTATCATCGATAGTCACAGGTGAGGTGCCAGAAGAGGTGAGGTGCCAGAAGACTGGAGGTTGACTAACGTTTTGCCACTGTTTAAGAAAAGTGGTAAGGACAAGCTAGAGAACTATAGACCGGTGAGCCTGACATCAGAGGTGGGCAAGTTGTTGAAGGGAATCCTGAGGGACAGGATGTACATGTATTTGGAAAGGCAAGGACTGATTAGGGATAGTCAACATGGCTTTGTCCGTGGGAAATCATGTCTCACAAACGTGACTGAGTTTTTTGGAGAAGTATCAAAGAGGATTGATGAGGCCAGAGCAGAAGATGTGATCTATATGGACTTCAGTAAGGTGTTCGACAAGGTTCCCCATGGGAGACTGATTAGCAAGGTTAGATCTCATGGAATACAGGGAGAACTAGCCATTTGGATACAGAACTGGCTCAAAGGTAGAAGACAGAGGGTGGTGATGGAGGGTTGTTTTTCAGACTGGAGGCCTGTGACCAGTGGAGTGCCACAAGGATCGGTGCTGAGGCCTCTACTTCTTGTCATTTGCATAAGTGATTTGGAGCATAAGAGGTACAGTTAGTAAGTTTGCAGATGACACCAAAATTGGAAGTGTAGTGGACAGCGAAGAGGGTTACCTCGGATTACAACAGGATCTTGACCAAATAGGCCAATGGGCTGAGAAGTGGCAGATGGAGTTTAATTCAGATAAATGCGAGGTGCTGCACTTTGGGAAAGCAAATCTTAGCAGGACTTATACACTTAATGGTAAGGTCCTAGGGAGTGTTGCTGAACCAAAGAGACCTTGGAGTGCAGGTTCATAGCTCCTTGAAAGTGGAATTGCAGGTAGAAGTATGCTTTCCTTTATTGGTCAGAGTATTGAGTACAGGAGTTGGGAGGTCATTTCGCAGCTGTACAGGACATTGGTTAGGCCATTGTTGGAATATTGCATACAATGCTGGTCTCCTTCCTATCAGAAAGATGTTGTGAAACTTGAAAGGGTCCAGAAAAGATTTACAAGGATGTTTCCACGGTTGGAGGATTTAGGATAGGGAGAGACTTTACAGGCTGGGGCTGTTTTCCCTGGAGCGTTGGAGACTAAGGGGTGACCTTATAGAGGTTTACAAAATTATGAGGGGCATGAATAGAGTAAATAGGCAAAGTCTTTTCCCTGGGGTCAGGGAGTCCAGAACTAGAGAGCATAGGTTTAGAATGAGAGGGGAAAGATATGAAAGAGACCTACAGGGCAACATTTTCACACAGAGTGGTACGTGTATGGAATGAACTGCCAGAGGAACTGCCAGAGGCTGGTACAATTGCAACATTTAAAAAGGCATTTGGATGGGTATATGAATAGGAAGGGTTTGGAGGGATATGGGCTGGGTGCTGGCAGGTGGGACTCGATTGGGTTGGACTGAAGGGTCTGTTTCCATGCTGTACATCTCTATGGCTCTACAATATATTAAAACAATGAGGCAGTCTTTTAGTCTGGGATAAGTTAAGCTAGGACAGAATCTAATGTTACAATCCAAATTCTAAAAGTGAACATCAGACAAAAAAAAGGAAAGATCTGCAGATGCTGGGAATCTGAAACTAAAACAGACATTGCTGGAAGATCTCAACAGGTCTGGCAGCATCCGTGGAGAGAAAGCAAAGTTAACATTTTGGGTTCAGTGACCCTTCTCAGTTCTGAAGGAGGGTTACTGGACCCAAATATTAACTCTGCTTTCTCTCCATGAATGCTGCCAGGCCTGCTGAGATTTTCCAGCAATTTCTGCTTTTGTCTAAAAATGATCATTATTTTACTGTGAATTACAAGACGTCAATTCACAGACTGTTCTTATTTAAAGATATCAGACTATTTTTCCCCTTGTACCAACCTGGAGCAATCCACTGCAAAATGAATAACCTTTCATGAACATGTTACTTTGCAAAAATCCTATTCATGATCACATACAATATTTTTAAAAATGGAAGTAACATTTCAGAAAAACAAACAATAAAAATATTGCTTAAAAGAGAGATATGTTGCTGATCTCTCATCAGCACAAAGGCAAAAACAACAAACTTCAAATGATCATAGCAATTTATACTCTAGGTGAAAAGGGTGCTGACTGGCTATGAAGTCAATGCTGATCGACTGAGGCATTGTCCAAGAAAGAAATAAAGTACTGTATGCTTTTCATGATTCCAACTAATTCACAAAAGGTTTGGATATATTCCTTATGAATGTGTCGTAACAGGAAGAGCCAGACATATTCAACTAGCCCACGTTTGTAAAACCCCAAAACATTTTAAAGTATTCGTTTAAGGGGGAATTTGGCTATTGCTGGCTACAATGGCATTTATTGCCGATTCCTACTTGATCTGGAGAACCTAATGGGGAGCTTCCATCTTGGATAGCTACAGACCTTGGAGTGTAGGTTCATGCATAGTGCTGTTTAAAAGTGACTTCTAGGGTTTTCATCTGGAAGGAATAGCGATATATTGCCAGTTCAGAATGGTTCAGAACGCTTTGAATGGTAACGATGCTGAAGAATGGTTCGGAATGGTAAACGACAGTTCAGAATGGTAAAGAAATGTAAAGAATGGTTAGGAATGGTTCAGAATGGTCAAGAATGGTTCGGAATGGTCAAGAATGGTATGGATTGGTTCAGAATGGTAACGTTGGTAAATGACGGTTCGGAATGGTAAAGAAATAAAAAGAATGGTTCAGAATGGTAAAGAACACTTCGGAATAGTAAACAACTGTTCAGAATGGTAAACAAATATAAAGAACGGTTCGGAATGGTAAAAAATGGTTCAGAATAGCAAAGAATGCTCCAGAATGGTTCGGAATGATAAAGAATGGTAAAGAAACATAAAGAATGGTTTGGAATGGTTCGGAATGGTGTGGAATGGTTCGGAATGGTGTGGAATGGTTCTGAATGGTGTGGAATGGTTCGGAATGGTGTGGAATGGTGTGGAATGGTTCGGAATGGGAAAGAACGGTTCGGAATGGGAAAGAACGGTTCGGAATGGGAAAGAACGGTTCGGAATGGGAAAGAACGGTTCGGAATGGTTAGGAATGGTTTGAATGGTTAAGAATGTTTCGGAATGGGGAAGAATAGTTGGGAATAGTAATAAAACAGTTCGGAATGGTTCAGAATGGTAAAGAACAGCAAAGAACGGTTCAGAATGGGAAAGAACAGTTTAGAATGGGAAAGAACGGTTTGGAATGATTCGGAATGGTTCAATATGGTTCGGAATTGTAAAGAATGGTTTGGAATAGTTCAGAATGGAATAGAATTTATTGTCATGTGTACCAAGGCACAGTGAAAAGCTTTGTCTTGTGAGCAACATAGGCAGATCACAGAGTTAAGTAGCACAGATAAGCAAATAATAGATAAGCAGTGGCAAAAAAAAAAACCAAAACACAGGTACAGGCAAATGTTAAGAGTTTGAGAGTCCATTCAGTATTCTAACAACAGTAGGGTAGAAACGGTTTTGAAACTGGCTGGTGCATGTGTTCAGGCTGCTGTACCTTCTCCCCGATGGTAGAGGTTGTAGAAAAACATTGCTAGGGTGGGATGGATCTTTGAGAATGCTGACGGCCTTTCCTTTTCAACGGGCCTGGTAGATGGGAGGTTGGCCTTTGTGATGGTCCAGGCCAAGTTCACCACTCTCTGCACCCTTCTCCAATCTTGAATGGTACAGTTGCCATACCAGGTAGTGATACATCCAGACAGAAAGCTCTCGATGGCGCACCTATAAAAATTGGTAAGGGTATTCGTCGTCATGCCAAATTTCCTCAGCTGCTTGAGGAAGAGGAGACATTGTTGGGCCTTTGTAACCAGTGCATCCAAATGAAGAGTCCAAGAAAGCTTGTTGTGGATGACCATTCCCAGGAGCTTGACACTCTCCATTCATTCCACCTCTGTGCTGTTAATGTGTGTGTGGGGGGGCATGGGTAACATCCCGCCGAAAGTCAATAATGAGTTCCTTGGTTTTTCTGGCTTTGAGAGCGAGGTTGTTCTCAGTGCACCATTTTTCCAGGTCTTCCACCTCCCATCTGTAGTCTGTTTCGTTGCCACCTGAGATTCGACTGACTATGGTGGTGTCATCAGTGAACTTGTAAATGGCATTAGTCTGGTATTTGGTGATGCAGTCATGGGTATACAGAGAGTACAGTAAAGGGCTGAGTACGCACCACTAGGGGGGTCCAGTGTTGAGTGTTAGTGAGGATGAAATATAGTCCCCAATCTTCTAACTGTGGCCTGTGGGTCAGGAAACTGAGGATCCAGTTGCAGAGAGTGGGGCTTAGTCTGAGATCACTAAGTTTAGTAATCAGTCTCAAGAGGAGAATAGTGTTGAAGGTTAAACTGTAGTCAATGAGTACAATTCTTACATTGTTGTCCTTGGTTCCTGGGAGGAGTGAAGGGCAAGTGATAAGGCATCTGACATGGATCTGTTGGTCCGATAGGCAAATTGGACTGGGTAAAGAGTACATAGAATATAGAACATAGAAAAGTACAGCACAGAACAGGCCCTTTGGCTCACGATGTTGTGCCAAGATTTAATCCTAACGTAAAATATAATAACTTAACCTATGCATCCCTCAACTCACTGCTATCCATGTGCACGTCCAGCAGTCACTTAAATGTCCCCAATAACTCTGCTTCCACCACCACAGCTGGCACCACATTCCATGCATTCACAACTCTCTGCATAAAGAACCTACCTCTGAATTTTCCTTTCTACCTTCCTCTTAATACCTTCAAACTATGACTCCTCATACCAGTCATCCTGCCCTCGGGAAAAGTCTCTGGCTGTTGACTCTATCTATTCCACTCATTATCGTGTATACCTCAATCAGGTCTTCTCTCTTCCACCTTCTCTCCAGTGAGAAAAGTCTGAGCTTATTCAACCTTTCTTCATAAGGTAAGCCCTGCAGTGAAGGCAGCATCCTGGTAAACCTTCTTTGCACCCTCTCCAAAGCCTCTGTATCTTTCCTATAGTAGGGCGACCAGAACTGGACACAATATTCCAAGTGTTGTCTCACCAGGGACTTGTAGAGCTGTAGCAAAACCTCACGGCTCAAACTCTATTCCCCTGCTAATGAAAGCCAAAACACCACATGCTTTTTTTTAAAAACAACCCTGTCTACTTGGGTGGCAACTTTGAGGGATGTATGTACCTGCACACCCAGATCCCTCTGTTCCTCCACACTGCCAAGAATCCTGTCTTTAATCTTATATTCAGCATTCGAGTTCAACCTTCCAGAAAGCATCACTTTGCATTTATCCAGGTTGAACTCCATCTGCCCTGTCTATGTCGCACTGCAGCCTGCAGTAGTCCTCGATACTATCTACGGCACCTCCATCTGCAAATTTACTCACCCACCCCTCACCCTCCTCTTCCAAGTCATTTATAAAAACTACAAAGAGCAGATGCCAAAGAACAGAGCCCTCTGGGACCCCACTGAACACTGACCTCCAGGCAGAATACTTTCTAACTACAACCGCTCTCTGCCTTCTGTCAGCCAGCCAATTCTGAATCCAGATAGCCAAATCTCCCCGTATCCCATACTTCCTGACTTTATGAATGAGCCAACCATGGGGAACCTTATAAAAAGTAGTGGTGAGGCTGGAGTTGATTAATGCCACGACCAACCTTTCATCGCACTTCATGACCACCGAAGTTAGGGCCACTGGACGGTAATCATTCGGACATGCTGCATGAGCCTTCTTATGCACAGGGATGATGTTGGCCCTCTTGAAACAGGCAGGGACAGTGGTCTGCTGCAGGTAGAGGTTGAAGATGTCCGAGAAGACCTCTGCTAATTGATCTGTGCATGTCTGAGTGCACAGCCTGGTACTCCGTCTGGTCCCATCGCTTTCCTTAGATTCACACATAGAAAAACTGATCTGACCTCCGATGCAGTGACTGTTGGGATAGGTTCGTCAGGACTTGTCGGAATAGGTGTTACCTCTCCGCCGAAGTTCTGCTCAAAGCGAGCATAGAAGGCATTGAGACGATCTGGGAGGTATGTGTCATCATCTGCTATCTTGCACTGTCTCTTTTTAAGAGCCTGTGATGTCATTTTGTCCTTGCCATAGTTGTCGGGTGTCTGTCTGGGTCTCTAGGTTGGGTTGGTATTGATCCTTGGCTGTCTTAATGGCTCTGCAAAGGTCATACTTGGATTCCTTACATTTGAGTGCATCGCCTGATTTGAAGGCCTCACGTCTGGTTTTTAGCAGATTCTGCATGTCCCAATTCATCCAGGGTTTTCTGTTGGGGAACACCCAGACTGACTTCTTCGGTACGCAGTCTTCCACACACTTGCTGATAAAGTCTGTGATGGTGGTGGTGTACAGCCAGAGGGGTCTCAGAATGTTACTGCGGTGCATTCTGTAAATGATGTACACTGCTGCTATTGGAGGTTGATAGTACTGGAACTGAATGCTGAAGGTGGGGGTTGGGTGCCAGCAACTTGCAAGCAACTTTGCCCTGGCTGGTATCAAATTTGATTCGATTTGGACCTGCACTCAACCAGGCAAGTGGGGAGCATTTTTGACTTGCAGATGGTGAACAGGCAACTTGAAGACAGAAGGACTCATGACAGAATTCATAACCTCTGACCGACTTTAATAGCCACAGTACTTAAATGGATGGTCCAGTCTAGTTTCTGGTCAATGGTAACCCCCTCTATGTTGATAGTGGGAGATTCAGCGATGGTCATGTCATTGAGTGTCATGGGCAATGGTTAGATTCCTTTGAGTTGGTGATAATCATTGCCTGCCATTCTTGGTACAAATATTGCTTGCCACTACTCTGCCAAAGCCTGATATTTTCCAGGTATTGCCACATTGAAAATTGTGCAATCATAGCATGATACAGCACGGAAACAGACACTTTGGTCCAACTTGTCCACGCTGACTAAATTTCCGAAACTAAACTTGTCTGCATTTGGCCCATTTTCCTCTAAACATACAGCATGGAAACATTTATGCTGGCCAGATATTGTAAATAATTCCAGTCCCATTTGTCAGCATTGGCCCATATCCCTCCCTATTCAGAAAGCCATCGTCTTTTAAATGCTGTAACTACCAGCTTCCACCACTTCCTCTGGCAGATCACACACCACCCTCTGTATGAAAAAGTTGTCCCTCAGGTCCCTCCTCTCACCTTTAAAATATGCCCCTTAGTTTTGAACTCCACCAACTTAGGGAAAAGACCCATATCTATGCCCCTCATGATTTTATAAACCTCAATAAGAGGTCCAGAACTAGAGGGCATAAGTTTAGGGTGAGAGGGGAAAGATATAAAAGAGACCTAAGGGGCAGAGGGTGGTACGTGTTTGGAATGAGCTGCCAGAGGATGTGGTGGAGGCTGGTACAATTGTAACATTTAAAAGGCATTTGAATGGGTATATGAATAGGAATGGTTTGGAGGGATATGGGCCAGGTGCTGGCAGGTGGGAGTAGATGGGTTGGGATATCTTGTCGGCATGGACGGGTTGACCGAAGGGTCTCTTTCCATGCTGAACATCTCTATGACTCTATAGATTTTGTGATGGCCTGATTCAACAGAATGGTTTTCTAAGCCATTTCAGAAGGCACGTAAGTATCAACTACTTTGTTGTGCGTAGAAGAATTTAACTGTGAGCAGGAGTAGACAATTTATGCCACTTAGTAAGATTATGGCTGATCTCATTTCATTTCAAATCCACTTTTTTGCCTGCTCCCTGTAACACTAAGTTGTTACTAAATACAAATCTATCTACTCCCTAAATTTATTTAGTGCTGTGGCACCCACAACACTGTGGGACAGAGAATTCCACAGATTCATGACCTTTGAGGGATACAATTGTTCCTCATCTCTGTTTCGAATCTGTTTCCCATTTTCTAAACTATGACCCCCCCCACCTCATTCTAGATTGCCACAGAAGGGAAAACATCTGCTCAAAATCTACTCTAATCTCCTTTAACAACTTGGAAACCTCAATTAAGTCTCCTTTCTTTCTTAATTCTAACAAGTATAGGCCTGAACTGTTCAATGTCTCCTCTCCAAGTCTTTCATCTGTGGAATTGATTGAGTGAATCTTTTCTGAACTGCCTCCAATGCATTAAATTTTTCATCAAGTAAGTGGACCAAAACTACATGCAGTACTCCAGATAACTGGATTTATACATAGGCCAGACAAGGTAAGGATGAGATATTTTAAAGGGCATTAGTAAACCAGATAGTTTTGGATGTAGGTTTGCTCGCTGAGCTAGAGGGTTCATTTCCAGACGTTTTGTTACCCTACTAGGTAACATTTTCAGTGGGCCTCAGGCGAACTAATGCTGAAAATTCCTGCTTTCTATTTATAGGTTTGGGGTTTCTTTGGGTTGGTGATCTCATTTCCTGTGATGTCATTTTGGCTTGTCCTCGGATGGATATTTGTCCCAGCCAGACTACTCAGACCCCTTGGCATCATGGTAGCCAACAAACCCACCAACACACTAAAACAGCAGCTAATGAACTTGAAAGACCCTACACAGACAACGAGCAAAACTAATGTCATTTACAAAATACCGTGCAAGGACTGTAACAAATATTACATTGGACCAACAGGCAGAAAACTAGCCGCCAGGATACATGACCACCAACTAGCCACAAAAAGACATGACCCTCTCTCACTAGTATCCTCACTTCGACTGGGACAACACATCCATCTTAGGACAAGGCAAACAGAGAGACGCACGAGAATTCCTAGAGGCATGGCATTCTAACCGGAACTCTATCAACAAACACAGAGTTAGACCCCACCTACCGCCCCCTGAGAAAAGGAGCAAGAAGTGACTTCACCACAGTAAATAACATCATCAACCCAAAGAAACCCAAACATGTAAATAGAAAGCATGAATTTTCAGCATTGCTTCGCCTGAGGCCCACTGAAGGTGCTACCTAGTAGGGTAACGAAACATCTGGAAATGAACCTTCCAGCTCAGCGAGCAAACCTACATCCAAAACCTCAACCTGAGCTACAAAGCTTCTCAAAACTCACTAAAACCAGATGGTCTCTTATGAAAATCAATAATGATTCTATTGTTGCCATTAGATTAATTTTCGATTTTGAGAGTTATTGAATTCAAATTTTACCATCCACCATGATGGAATTCCAACCCATATCACAAAGATAACTTAAGCTCTGAACTACTAGTTCTGAGACATTATCACTGCACCTCTGCCTTCCCTTATACAAATGTCTACTTTTAGATGTTAATTCTATAATTGGACAATTCTTGCTAAACAATCTTGAATGGACTAACAACTTCAATAACAATCAATTTAAGACAGTCAAGCTTATAAAGCTGCTCATTTACATTTGCTAAAAGAGCCAATCATAGATGTTCTGCAAACCCTTGTTCAGTCATATATTCAAACTTAGTAACTTTATGAATTACCTGGAAGCATGCTGAATCTGTAGTTTCCCACTGTTTGCCCCACAGAAATATCTCAGCTAAAGCAAGTCAACTCGCCAAGTAATCAGCACCATTTTCTTTTCTGGCATACACTGAGATTGTTGAAATTTGGCATTCTTACCTTTGTCCTGATGAGTGAAAGATGAAAATCTTCAGCAACATGTTGCCCTTTTCAGCAATATTCAAGTTCTATACAACCAACCAATGCTTATACAATTAAAAACTTGCATTTATGTAGTGCCTTTTGTGATAAAGAACTTTGCAATCAAATAAGTTTTTTGGCATGTATCAGGAAATAGAATAGCTAATTTGCTCAAGGTCTCACAAACAGCCACAAAACAAAGGACCATTAAATCATATTTACTGAAGTTGGTTAGGAATAAATGTTGGCCAGGGGACTAGAAAAAAAAAATCCTTTGATCTATAGTGAAGTGTTTTTTGTTCACCTCAGAGGGAAGATGAGGCCATGGTTTAATGTTGCACCCTAAAGAAGGCAGTTCCAACAGCACAGCACACGTTCAATATTATATCATTGTACCAAGGTAGATACTGTGCTTCTATCTCTCGAGTGAAGATTGAACCTAGTACTCACTTACCCTACCACGAACTTAACAATGAAACTTAGAAAGAACCCCAGTCTTTCAGGCAACTACTTTCCATCGAGCAACAATTATACATCTCAAAGAAGCATCTAAATTCCTCAAAAATAGAGAGGTAAAACATTTCTATTTGATTTCAGGTTTCAACATAGTTTGCAAAACGTTACGATGTGACATTTTGCTTCAATAATTCTAATCATATCAGTTGAGTTCACTTTGGAGCACTCTCCTGTGCACCTGGTTCAAAGTTTGATTTTAGAACATGAAACATTAACCAAGTTAACAGTTCACTGTAATTATGAATAAATTCTGATTTTGGGCGAGATGTGAAACCAAGGCCCTGTCTATTCAGATAAACGTAAAGGATTTCATGGCATTACATAAAAGAGCAGAAGGTTCGGCCAATGTTAAGGTCATCAATTTCTAACAGGAGTACCAAAAATGAATTCAATTGATTCCTGTAAACCATTCAACATTTCTGGGACATTCCTGTATGCAGTTTGGCTGCCAGGTTTTTATCTATGTTTCAGAGGGCTCTTGTGGCACAGTGGCAGTGTCCTTACCTGAGAAGGCCTGGATTCAGGTCTCCCCTGCTCTAGAGGTGTGTAATGACAAATCTGACCAGGTTGACGAGAAATTATCTACTTAGTTTTCAGTCACAAAACCTCAGAAGTAATGAATTGGTTATAGTATATCAAGAGACTTCCTTAGGATACAAATGCATGTTATTTCTTCTCACTAAAATCCCAGTAAATTATTTTCTAAACAGCTAGGTGGCATTTTTCCACATTATCAAAGTTAAATCTATTCTTCCTTCGGCTGTTTCAGAACATTTTGTAAATATTAGGTGGCTCTTAGGTAATATCTGTTACAACCCTGAGACATGACATTGCAGCACAGTGAGTGGAACCTGATCAGATTTACAGTCAAGCTTGCTATCCATGCTATTGAAAAAATTTGGACTTGTATCATGCCTTTGATGATCTTAAGATGTTCCACATCACGACACAGCAAAGAGAAGATGTTTCATAAGGGGTCTTGTGATGCAGCAGTGTCTCCTGAATCAGGAGACCTGGGTTTCAAATCCCATCTGCTCCAGATGTGTGTCAGAGCATCTTTGATCAGGTTGATTAGGAAAACATATTTTGCGCTCTTTTGAGTGGGCAGGCAGTGGCAATGAATTAAGCTAACAAAGCATGAGACTGCTCTGTAATGATGCCATGGTTATGGTTATAACATGGTTATGCTAAAGCTGAAGATTCAAGGTAATATATCTTTACAAGATTTCTTATCTCTGAGTTCTTCAAAACTTAAAGATACTCACTAAATGCTGTTTAAGCTTTGGCATGAACTTCTTCAAAATCCGATCATGGTGTTCTTGAAATCGTAACAGTTTTGGGAAACCAGGAACAAAGAAACCTAAACAGGAAAGTAATCCAAAGAATAAATATACAGTCAATACAGTTTTAATTGTCTGGCAACAAGATCAGAAAAGCATTTTGCATAGCATTAAAGATGCAATTTCTGAAAACATAAGACACAGATAAAGAGAATATCCAAAATGCAGAAATATGAAATACAAAATACAGAAAATTGTTGAAATACAACGATAAGCAATCACAATTCAACATTTACAGGAAATCTCTTCATGTTGTAAATGTTCAATACCTTATTGGATTCCTCACCATTTAAAAATAGCCCTTACAGCACAGTAAGTTATTACAGAACTTAACCAAAACTGTCAAACTCACCCCTATAAATTCCATTAGTGAATTCAGTGCAGTTTGATAGAAGTGCCCATTTACTTGAAAGTTTTGTTTAAGTTAAATCATAGAATCCCTACACTGTCAAAGCAAGCCTTTAGCCCATGGAATCTACAACGATTCTCTGAAGAGCATCCCACCCAGACCAGCATCCCCCCGATCCTTGGAACCCTGCATTTACCATGGCTAATCCAGCTAGCCTGTACATCCCTTGATACTAGAGCAATTTAGGGTTACCAATCCAGCTAACTTGCACATCTTTGGACTGTGGGAGGAAACCGGAACACCAAGAGGAAACCCACACCGACACAGAGAGAATGTGCAAACTCCAAACAGATAGTTGTCCGAGAACGGAATTGAACACATATCCCTGGTGCTGTGAGGCAACAGTACTAACCACTGAGTCAACGTGCCCTCCCAAACACACGATTCCAATCAAACATTAAAGCCAAGGTTGGAAGCTAGCAGCACTGGCCAGTATGGTGACTGAACCCATGGACCTTGGTGTTATTAATACCATGCTTTAACCATCTGAACTAACCAGCCATTGGCTGTTAAGGTTGCAATAAATAAGATATTGGATGAATGTATTTGATACTTCCAAATATCCAGCTATTAGGCTCAAATGCCTTCACATAGCAACCTGAAAAGCTCTGTATCATGACAACTTGAACTGCATACTTTATACGGTGAAATCAGTACTTTGTGAAACTGCATAAAACTGCATCCTTTATACGGAGAAATCACTACTTTGTGAAAGCTCATTTATGCATCAAAATGTAGATATGTCAGTTGGTGGTCTCATGATAGAACACAAATTTAATCCTGCATTTTTAGGAGATAGAACTCCAGAAGAATACAAATTTCTCTCATTTTAAACATTCTCATAACAGGTATTCAGTACCCCTTGACTATGACAGAATTGAAAAATATTAAGTGCTGCTTTAATGTCCTATACTCTTCATAAAATGTGCCCCCTATGAAATGACACTGATCACTGCATCTCAATTTGGTTTTTCTCAGAATCCTAAAACAAGGAAATAGGCAATTTGACCAGTTATGCTTTAGTCTTATAAATAACTTTCCAATACAGTCCCCCTACTCCAGCATTTTTCTTCTACAACCCTGCAAATTAGCTGTCTTCAAGTGCACATCCAATTGCCTTTGGATAGTTTCTGCAGAATCTACTCATGCGTCTCTTTCAAGTAGTGCACTCTACATTTCAACAGATGACATGAAAATCTCCCATTTCTTGCCTTACATTTTTGTCAATTATTTTTGAAACCAACTTGCTCTATAAGATGCATTCAAAAATTTAAAAATCCAATAATGCCTCCTTGTAATAGTTTGTAGTCGAGCAGAAAAGGTTAATTGCACAGGAACTAGATATTTCATGCAACTGGTTCATTTCAGTCCTTACACAGCATGTTTCCATGCACTATTCTTTAAGTAACGCCATCAACACATATTATATTCTTCCCTTTCTCTCGTTTTCTTCTAGTTTCCTGCTAAATGCATCTATGTGATCTATTATTTTACTTTCAATGAAATACATTTCTTGCAGTTTTGGTCAAAAACTATAGTCCAGATTCATGAGCAGCAATGGCAAAGCTGTCAGTGTATGCTGTTGTCACTTGACTGAAACGAACAAAATTCAAGTCCAGATGTATTTTAAACATGAAAAACCAAAAGGTGATGTAAAAGTTGACACCTTCACAAATGCAATCAATTAAAAATCAACAAACTGATGAAAATTTTAATTTTTAAACTTAGTCTTGCTCTAAAAACCATTAAAGAAAATGAGTTGTTAAATGAGTAACCTTTTTGTTAAAAACTGCGTAAGATTGTAAAATTACTCCTTCAAGGTTGTTTGCACATCAAATGTCAAATTATGATAAAATCCAGGTATTTAAAGGTCATTTACAAATACTTCACCTTCCATCTAAATTTAAACCCTTTCTTCCTAGTTTGAGTCTTACAATGGAGAAACAGGGTTATGGGAAACTTGTCAAGCTTCCCAATAGTTTTCCACTTAATTCAACAACTTCCCCATCCATTTACAAATCTACCTACACATGAATAACCCCCCCCAACTACTAAATAATTTCTAAAATTCAACAAAGAACTATGGATTCTGAAAATCTGAAACAAAAACATGAATTTGAAAAACTGAGCAGGTCTGGCATCATCTGTTGAGATGAAACAGAGTTAATGTTTTGCATCCAGTAAAAAAGGGTCTGAAGAACGGTCACGGGACCGGAAATGTTGACTCTGCTTTCTGTCCACAGATACTGCCAGATCTGCTGAGCTTCTCCAGGAATTTCTGTTTTCGTTGCACAAAATAATCTCTGCAGACACCAAAAACATATTCAGATATGTCCCTACCATTGAAGCAAAGATGAAACCAAGAATCTGCTCTGCAAGGAACCACTGAGAGTTTCATCTAAAAAGAACTATAATTGCACTGAATTGACAAATAGTAAAAGTGAGTGTTTGGCATTTGTCACAGTACAATTTACCACCTTAGAAATTACTTCACATCATATCTGATAGAAACTATGTAGTTACAATTCTCATCAAATTACTTGACTCATCCATATGCAATATAGCATCATTCGAACAATGGTAAAATCTTCATTCAGATAACTTGAAAAAGATGGTAACTGTGAATATCTGATGAACTGATGAACATGATTGTTCTCAGCAGAGTATATTCACTCAAGAATCCAGATTATGGCATAAATCAGAAGAACACATCACCTTAAACCTAGGTGAAGAATATTCTTGGATCCTGATATGGTACTACTGAGGCAGATCATCACCGAACCGAAATGTCAGGGATGCATCTATCTATTAATTTCAGCAATGTCATTATGAAGGAGGACAAGGACAAAAACATCCCAGATTCATCAGAAATACAGTCCTGCTGACAGGGCATTGACCTGAAACATAACCAATACTTGTGTGTTCACAGAATTTGCCAGACATGCGGAATATTTCCACTTTCTGCTTTACTTGAAATTGCCTTTTGAATCAAAACCAACTGTGTAAATACAAACCATCTAGCATCACATGACCTATTCACTTTAAGCATAGCTGTCATTTCCAATAGTCCTGCCAATCAATTTCACCCCATCCATTACTTCTATCATCATCATTTCTACAGATATTTGCCCAGTATCATCTCCTTTAGCAAACACCAATCTGAAGTACCTGTACTTAGTTTTCGAAGCTTGTCCTGCACATTGCAGTATCATCCTCTGTGTTGAACAGGCTCCAGCCCACCCTTTCTCACCCGTTTTCTACTTCCATGATAGAAGATGATCTTTTTGTTTATTTTTATACTAATGGCCAATCCATTCCCAATATCAGTCTTTGCTAGTATTATTTTCTTATCATTTCCCCTATAAGCTTACTACATTTGGCCTGGCTCTTGCTTGCATGCAAATTTGTTTCATCATATTGTCCAACTCTTTCGTCACTCAAGGAACATTGTTTTTGGTTCCCTACCCTTTGTTTCTTTTTGGAATGTGCCCAGCTCTTAGCTAATACATCTCTTCCTTAACATTAATCCATGAACCAGCTACAGCTTTTCTTGTCAGTCATTGGCTCCATCCTACCCTAGCTCGATCTCCTCAATCCATTGAAGTTAGCTGTCTCCCAGCTTAGAAGTTCTACTGTAGCTTGCTTCTTGGCCTCCTCCATTACATCTTAAAGTTTAGATTCACAATGGTCAGTTTTACCAAAGGTTCCTCGTGGACACTTGGTGCAGAACAAGTATTTTGACAGACAGTGCGGAAAGGGTCAGGAATCTAACTTCAGGCAGTGCAGATAAGGGGATAACTATAAGAAGGGTAATGGTCAACACAGGACTGAGGGGGTTATACTTAAATGCACACAGAATACGAAACAAGGTAAATTAGCTTCTAGCGTGTTTGAAATTGGCAGGCACGATGTGGGCATCACAGAGAGGTTGCTGCAAGGGGATCATGGTTGGGGAGTAAATATCCAAAGATACACACATCCTATCAAAAGAGCAGCAAATTGGTAAATGGAGCCAAGGTTGCCTTGTTAATAAGAAATGAAATCAAATCATTACAAGAAGTGATATAGAGTCAGAAGGTGCAGAAATCTGTGCCGAGTTGTGGAACCATAAAGGATAAAAGACCCCAGACAAAGTTTCATACAGGCCTCCCAGCAGTAATCAGGATGTTGGGAAGACAATAAATCAGGAGATAGAAAAGGCATGTAACAAAGGCACTGCTATAATAATCACAGGGGACTTCAGTATGCAAATGGACAGGAAAATTAGGTTGATAACTGATCTCAAGAAAATGAATTAGTGAAATTTCTCTGAGATTTGTTCTGGAGTAGCTTGCAGTACAGCCGAAGGGATCAGGCAATTCTGGTGATGAGTAATGAGGCAAACTTGAAAAGGAAGCTGAAGATTCGGAATCCCAAGTGGGCGGTCACCATTTTTAGATTAGATTAGATTATATTAGATTACAGTGTGGAAACAGGTCCTTCGGCCCAACAAGTCCACACCGACCCGCTGAAGCGAAACCCACCCATACATTTACCCATAACCTAACACTACGGGCAATTTAGTATGGCCAATTCACCTGACCCTGCACATCTTTGGACTGTGGGAGGAAACCGGAGCAAACCCACCCAGACACGGGGAGAACATGCAAACTCCACACAGTCAGTCGCCTGAGGCGGGAATTGAACCCGGGTCTCTGGCGCTTTGAGGCAGCAAAACTAACCACTGTGCCACCGTGCCGCCCACAAATATAATATGAAAGAATTCATCCTGCAGTTTCAAAGAGAGGCCGGAATTAGGTGTAATGGTATTACAATTGAGCAAAGGTAATGAAAAAGATGAGGGAGGAGCACGCCAGAGTTGATTGGAACGGGAACCTAGCAGGGAGCAGGAATGATAGCATTTTCTGGGATATTTTGAGAGGCACAGAACAAATTCGTCACAAGGAAGAAGAAACATACCAAGGGAAGATGAATCAACCATGGCTGACCAGGGAAGTCAGGGGACCAGTGTAAAAGCAAACAAAAAAGCACAGTAGAGAAGATTATTTGGAAACCAGAGGATTAAGAAGCCTTTAAAAATCAGCAGACGATAACAAAAAAAAAGATGAAATTTGAGAATTTAGCTAGCTAATAATATTTTGAAAATTGCAAGAGTATTTTTAGATATATTTTACATATATAGAGATGGGCAAGTATGTGCATTAGACCACTGGAAAATGAAGCTGGAGAAGTAGGAATAGGGAACAAAGAAATGGCTGAGGAGTTTATCAATCTTTACAGCGGGAGACACCAGTAGCATACAGAACTTCAAGTGAGTTGGGGGCAGAGGGCCATTACTAAGGAGAAGGTGCGGAGGAAAGCTAAATGGTCTGAAGGTGGATAAGTTATCTGGACAAGATGGGCTGCACTCCAGGTGATGGCTGATGAGATTGTGGAGGCATTGGTGATGATCTTTCAGAAATCACTAGAGTCCGGGAGAGTTACAAAGGGTGGAAAATGGCTAATGTAACATTCTGTTTAAGAAGAAAAGATTGCAAGACATAGGAAACCATAGATTAGTTAGCCTGACCTCAGTTGTTGCTAAGATTTGAGTGCCCATTATTAAGAATGAGTTTTCAGAGTACTTGGTAGTGCATGGTAAAATAGTGCTGAGTCTGCATGGTTTTGTCCTACGGAGGTCATACTTGATAAATCTATTAGGATAGCCAATAGATGGGATCTATTTGGATTTCCACAAGGCCAGTGACAAGGTGCCTCACAGGAGTCTGCCAAATAAGAGCCTATGATATTAGGGGCAATGTACTGGCATGGATGGAGAATTGGCTGACTGGCAGAAGGCATCCAAGGAACAGGAGAATCAACGTTTCGGGCATAAGCCCTTCTTCATTCCTGAAGAAGGGCTTATGCCCAAAACGTCGATTCTCCTGTTCCTTGGATGCTGCCTGACCTGCTGCGCTTTTCCAGCAACACATTTTCAGCTCTGATCTCCAGCATCTGCAGTCCTCACTTTTTCCCTGACTGGCAGAAGGCAGAGATTAGAGGTAAAGAGGTCGTTTTCGCAGTGGCATTCCACAGGGGTCTGTGTTGGAACCACAAGTATTCAAGTTATACATTAAGAATCTGGACAAAAGAACTGAAGGCATTGTTTGCAGGTTATACCATGATAAGTGGAGGGTCAGATACTGCTGAGAAACTGGGGAGGCTGCAGATTGACTTGAACAGGCAGATGAAATCCTATTTGGGAAAGTGAGAAGTTATGTACTTTCGTAAAAATAGAGACAAACTATTTTCTAAATAGGGAAACATTTTGGAAA
>NC_057732.1:45470035-45480479 GCF_004010195.1 Chiloscyllium plagiosum | reverse complement strand
GAGAGAGTGTGAGAGAGTGTGAGAGTAGGACCCAAGGGTACAGCCTCAGAGTGAAGGGATGACACTTTAGAACTGAGGGGAAGACGAATTTCTGAAGCCAGAGGGTGGTTAATCTGTAGGACCCCTTGCTGCAGAGGGCTGTGGAGACCAAATCATGAGTGTATTTAAGGCAGAGATAGATAGGTTCTTGATTGGTAAGGGGATCAAAGGCTATAGAAGGCAGGAGAATGGGGTTGAGAAACATGTCAGCCATGATTGAACGGCAGAGCAGGCTAATTCTGCTATGTCTTATCGTCCATTTTATACATCGCATTTTCCAGCACCAGATCTAGCAAAGTCTCCTTCCTCGTTGAACCAATGACAAAGTGGACGAGGAAGTTCTCCAGAACACATTTCATAAATTCTGTTGCCATAATTTCCAGTTTAACCAGAACTGTCACCCACCTTCTCTCTCCATACTTGTCTTTTCTGAATATTTAGTATAGTGAATATCAAATGCCCAGTCCTTAAACATTCAAGCTTTGTTTCAATTAATGACAGTACATTATTTCCACAGGGCTATTTGCACTTGTACCTCATGAAGCTTATTCCTTCTGGTCCAGAGGTAGCATTCCTACCTCTGGACCAGAAGCTCCAGGTTCAAGTCACATGTTAGGACTTGTTTGCCATGGAAGGTGTACTTGTAACCTGGTCAAACATGCTGATTATCAGCATGTAAATCCTTCCACAAAGCTTGATGGCTCATGGTTAGAGCGAGAGTATCTCCTGGTAAGCCATCCTGCAGAAGTTAATGGCCCAACCCTCAAACACAGGGATAGAAAACAAAAGGAATGGATAAATATACTTTTTAGTTGTGTCCCATGGCTTTTCAACAGTAAATGATATAATTTGAGAAAAGTAATGTGTCCAGTGACAGAACAAAGATTGTAGAGACTAAAGAAAGCACAAATAAATGCATTGCTTTCTTTACTTAAAGAATGGTGCCCTCAACAATGTTTGAAAGAAACTAATGGCCATTCATTATGGTTTAATAAGAAATTGCAAAGACAGGGACATTAGATCACATTTAAAGTAATATAAAATGCAGATGATTATCTAGCAGATGTGGAGGCTAATGAGGTGGAAACTGAGCACAAGAATCATGTTATTGTTGAGAAAGAGAAATGTTTGATGTGTGGCAAATACATTGAAGGGCACCATTAATCAGACAAGAGATCACATTTAAAAGCATGGTATCAGGGTGCTTTCACATACAATCTTAGGAAGTGAACCACTACATATAATGCAGACAAAAGCTTCAAAGTTGGCTCAATAAGGTCATTTATGTTTTTTCCTGAATTATTGTAAACACATCTTCTAAAAACAAAATTAGCACATCTGGAAATATCTTACCATGCATACTATGTTTCGAGTCAGACAATAATCTCACGAGTGCCCAGAAGGCATCTTCTTCATTCAGATACATAAGAAGCAGTGCAGTGATCTGACTCATTCCCTGGCAGTAACCTACTTCCTGTAATTGAATGAAAAGAAAAAGTAAACTAGTTACTTAGATGGAATTTATTCATTATTTTTAAGGAAATTAATGAGATTTGACATTTAATTTATAAAATTTTATTTGGAATTAAATCATTCATCATAATTTGAAAGAGATACATTAAGAAAGGGTCCCAATGTAAAGGGAACAGTCGTTAACTTCCTTTTCAAATGTAATGCATACCCTGTAATCAAGACATTAGAAAATGCAGGAGTTTGCAAAACCTGTTTCTGCAGACAATGTAACAGAGGTACCAGATGTGTTAATGACTGTCAAAATATGAACTTCTGCTAAAAGGCAGCAGTGCAAAAATGGACATATTTTCTAGCTATAGAGAACCAGATTTACAAAGGGTGGCATATTTAACTGTTGAAAAGTTCTGACAAGTCTGAAATTAATTTAATAAAGGAAGGCAAAGGAAAACTATAATATTACACTACTGAAGAACATAAAAAATAGCACAATACTGAATAATTACAAACAAAGAAACACAAGGATAACAGTGGTGCCATTAAAGGAATTAGGTATGATAAGCTGATAGATAATAATAGCAAAATGACAGAAACCTTAATTTTTTCTCAGCATTCACTCCAAACATGATTGAAGCAAAGTTAGAAAAAAATTCAAAAAGATACAAAGATATTTCACGTGGGAAACAGGGTTAATTGATAAACTACAGCTCATGTTGGGGTTGGGGAGTGCAGCATATTAGCATAGAGATTGGCCGGCTAACAGGAAGTACAGAATTGGTACGAATGGATCTTTTTCAGGTTGCTTGAAACAAGTGGTGTGTGAGAGGTATCTGTACTGAGACCTCAACTCTTTACAATTTATATACATTACGTGAATGAAGGGACCAAAGGTATAGTTGCTAAATTTGCTTATGATACAAAGATTGGTTGGAAGTTGTGAAGGAATCTACAAAAGGATATGGATAGGTTAATTGAGCAAACAATGAGCAAAATGTGGGAGAATGCAAAATTGTTCATTTTAGCAGGAAGAATAAAAAAAAATGACCTGAAAGGTGAGAGATTATAGAGCTCGGAGTTGCAGTAGGATCTGTATATCCTAAAGCATGAACCGCAAAAGGAGATTATACAAGTACAGCAATGTAATAGTACGCTATCATCTGTTGCAAGAAAAATTAGATCCAAAAGTAGGGAGACTATGCTTCAGTAAGATAGGGCATTGGTGAAAACACAACTGAAGTCCTCTATACAGTACTGGTCACCTTGTTTAAGGAAAGATACAGATACTTTAGAAACAGCAAAGCAGGCTTTCTAGACTAATATCTGAAATGGATGGATTGTTTTGTGAGGACAAGTTTAACAGACCAGATTTGTATCTGCAGGACTTTAGAAGATTTAGACTTGATTTAAACATATGACACACTAAGGGGTCTTTACAGGGTAGATGTGCAGAAGATGTTCCTTCTCACATCTATTCATCTATTACTAGCGGTCACTGTTTAAAATTTAGAAGTTGCCCTTTTAAAACAGGTTAAGCAAAATTTTTTCTTGGGTAGAGCTGAGACTCTTTGTAAGTGTTTTTTTTCTGAAAAAGCAGTGAAAGCAGAATCTTTCAATATTGTTAAGGCAGAATAGATGCTTTCTGGCAAAGAAGGGATGAAAGATTAGCGCAGGTAGAAATGTGGATTTATGATCAGATAAGCCATGGTCTTATTAAATGGCTGAGAAAGCTCGAGGGGTTAAATGGTCTATTCCTGATCGTTCTTGGTATATTCATATATAGTTGACTAATGAGAATAAAATCCTCTGCTTAGAGAAGTGTATCCACACATATTCAATGCCAATTCACTATTACCTGCATTTAAAATTCTGTGAAAAAGGGAATAGTTGTAGGAGATGGAGGGACAGATAATATAATTCACAGAGACAAATGAATGAAATGATCCACTAATATCTCAGTAAAGTTGTCATATGACCATAGGACTGCTCTCTCAATAGAGCCCTCTGATGGTTATTTAACTTGAGGGTCACCACGCCTCAAACAAGGGGAGAGATTAAAGACGAGTGTCCTTCATGGCAACCTCATCCGATGACAGGGAAGATAACGGAATTTTCAATCCAAGATGCAATAGAAAAACTTCTAGAAACTGAAAAACAGTTTGAGAAGCAAAACGGGGCACTAGACTTGATGAGCCTTCATGAAGTCTTTGAATTAATAGAAACGAAAAATAAAGGAAACACAGCAAACATAATATATTTGGATTTTCAAACAGTTGAGGAGCTATATAATGGATTATTGACCAGGTCAAAGCACAAGGAATCAGGGGCCAAGTTGAATAGAAAGCTGGTTCCAAACTGAAAGTTAGGTTTAAATGTAGTTACTCAGATTGGCAAGTAGTCCTAAGTAGTGATCCATATGGATTGGTACTGGAATCCCTGTCGTTCACTATTTGCGTAAATGACTTGGGCTCATAAAACAGAAGCACAATTTCAAAATTTGCACATGGAACCAAAATATGGGATGTAGTTAACAAAGGAGAGGTCTTCAATAAAACATGAATAAATTAGCAAAATAGGTACATAATTGACAAAAGAATTTCAACATAGATTATACCATAAGGCAATATGAAATAGGAACGAAAGTAGCCTATTTAGGTCCTTGAGCCTGCTCTGCCATTCAATAGGATCATGATTGATTCTGACATTCCTGTCCTTTCTCACTCTACTGATCAAGAATCTCTGTCAACCTTAAATATATAGATGGATTCTGCTCCCGGCACCTCTCTGTGGCAAAGGAGCATCAAAGACTCTCAACCTTAAGAAGGATTTCCTCCTTGACTCAGTCTTAAATTGGTGCCCCTTTATTCTGAGACTTTGCCCTCTGGTCCTAGACACTTCCATGAGGTAAACCATCCTGTCAACATTTATCCTGAAAAGCCCCTTAAGAATCCTATATGTTTCAATGAGATCACCTCTCATTCTTCTACACTCTAGTGAAGAGAATCCTTTGCTCCAAAGGCAATCACTCCATACTGGAGATTATCCTTGTAAACCTTCTCTGAACAGCCTCCAATGTAACACTATCTTTCCTTCAGTAAGGGGACCAAAACGGCTCACAGTACTCCAGGTGTGGTCTCACCAGCACTTCTTACAGTTATAGTAAGATTATCCTACTCTAATACTCCAACCCCGTTGAAATAAGGGCCAACGTTCCATTAGATTTCTTAATTATCTGTGTGCTAGATTACCGAGAGGTAAAAACATTTTGGTAGGAATAATATGTGGGCCACAAACAAGTGTCTGAAGCATACAGCCCAAATAGTGACACAAGTTAATAAGAGCATAAAAAAAGGCAACAAAGCACTGTGGCTTATTTCTGGAGAGACTGATCTATAACAGAGTGATGCTAAACTCATGTAATTATAACATTTATTACACTGTGAACGTTTTGGCCTCTTTATCATAAGAAAGGCCTTGCACCCATGCCTATTGGTAAAGGTGAAAAAGAACTATTGTAACGATAGCAGAACTGAACTTCAGGGAAACTGACCAGGCTGGGGATTTTTTTATGATAGATAGGGTAAACCAGTTAAATTTGTTTAAAATTATGAAAAGGTTTGATATATTAGATATTGAGCTGGCATTTCCACTTGCAAAGGAGACCAGAGTTGGAGCCATATAAATAACCATTAACAAAAACAATATAGATTTCATGAGAAACCTGGTTAGTAAAAAATGCAGCCAAGGTGTGGAACCACTTTTTTTATTCATTTGTCAAACTTGAGTGTCAATGAATGGCCAGCATTGATAGCCCATCCTTATTTGTCCTTGAAAAGGTGGTGGTGAGCTGCCTTCTTGAATTGTTGCAATCCACTTGCTGTGGGTTAACCCACGAAGTCAGTAGGGAGGGAATTCCAAGATTTTGACCCAACGACTGAAGGAACGGCGGCATATTTCCAAGTCAGAGTGGTGAGTGCCTTGGAGGGGAACTTACAGGTGGTGGTACTCCCAAGGACCTGTGCCCTTGTCCTTCTGAATGGAAGTGGTCGTGGATTTGGAAGATGCTGTTTAGGATGTTTGGTGAATTTCTACAGTGCATCTTGTAGATAGTACACACTGCTGCTACTGAGCGCCAGTGGTGGAGGTATTGAATGTTTTAGATGCGCTGCCAATCAAATGGGTTGCTTTGTCCTGAATGGTGTCAAGCTTCTTGAGTGTTGTTGGCGCTGCACCCATCCTGGCAAGTATTCCATCACATTCCTGATTTGGGCTTTAGAATTTGGGGTGTCAGGAGGTGAGTTACTCGATGCAGTATCCCTAGTCTCTGACCTGCACTTGTAGCCGCTATGTTTATGTGGTGAGTCCAGTTGAGTTTTTTGGTCAGTGGTAATCCCAGGGATGTGGACAGTGGGGAAATTCAGTATGCATAATCATAACCTTTTTCATTAGCAACCCCAACCTGGTGAAACATGAATGTATTGATACAAATAGCATGGATGCATTTTAAGGGAAAGCTGGATAGACATGATGGGGGAAAGGATAGTTGATCTATTGATGAGCATTATCTTTGTCTGTAGGGGTGGATAAAGAGGCTTGTACAGAGCATAAATATGGACATGGATCAGTTAGGTTGAGTGAGGTCCTTCTGTGCTAGATGTACCTTGCTAATGTTCACTTACAACATATTTGCGAAGTTAATGAATTAAATAGATTAAAATTCAGAAGATTGTGTCCCATTGTCACTCCACAAAACAAATAGCAGTGACATGTTTTAATGCATGATTACTGAAGAACAATTGAAGAATTTTATGTTCACAATGAATTTTCACCTGGCAGGGTTAAATTCTTTCAAAAAGTTTAAATACTAAAAAAAAACTTAATATCTTTCAAACATTCTTCACACTGAATTATATTCTCCCTGACACCACCATTGTTTCAAAATCAGGCATTTCAGCAATCACTTTATTATAACTGTGCATCATGAAAATCATCTTTATTAGTTTCATTACAAAAGCATTGTACATATCATATCTTTCAGAAAATCAATATGAACCAGAAAAGGAACAATTTGCTTCGAAATCTCATCTAAAATACAGACGACTAAGAAACATACCGTGTTATACATGGAATAAGCAGCTAAAACGTGGAACAAAGCTTGTTGCCTGTAGAAGAAAAATATAAACTAATTACTTATGAATTTTGATTTCAGCTATATTGAATATAAACATATTGATTCACAACATCTTCCTCAATTCTAAAGATATGTTTGTGCATGTAAAGGCTCCTGTGGCTAAATAAAGAAGCAAAGTGCTACTCTGGACATTTACAAGAAACAATTCTGGGTGATTCTTGAACAGCCAACATTCAAATTTCATCTTTCTAATTGTATCTAGCATAGCAATCAACAGAAGACATTAAGACAGAAACCTTTAGAGAAAAGTAAAGAACGCAAGTTATTGAACTTAACCTTGCAAATAATTGACACTGAGTATACGCATCTTAAAATCTATCCAAAACATCATGGCATCTCTTCTATTTGTTAGTTAATAATACCAAATCATCTTTGTTATTTCTTCAAGCAGTCCTGGAGAAGATATTTCACTACTTGCTACCATCAGCTTTCATTATTATTATTACTTTAATTATTCCATCTTTGATGCCACTGTCACATGGCCTCACTGAGTCCCTCAGACCACTGGTATTCTTGGATGCAGATCCTCACATGTCTAGAAATTCCACAAAAATACTATTCTGTAGCATTATTAACCACCAAGTGACACATTAAATAAACACAATATCTAAATTCATATGTGCAGACAAGACAAAATAGCAGATAGTCAGCCAACATATTAGCATATGAAATTTCTGGTGTAATTTTAACTTACACTTCCTACAGTACTTTTGACGCATGGAAGTAATTAAATACAAGATGTTTCACAATGGTATTATAAAATAAAGGGTATTATAACATGAATCACACAGCAGATATTACATCACATGTCCAAAACCTAGACTAAAACAGTAAGTTTTAAGAACTGTCTTAAAGAAAAGATGGGAGGCGCACAGAGAGTTGGAGTGGTGAGGAAGTCCAGACCTTGGGGCCCAGATAACTGAAGACACAGGAATTAATGATGGAGAAATTATGACGAGGAATACACAAGTATATTCTAAGGTCTGAAGGTGAGTGCAAAAATAGGCAGCTAAGGCCATGGGAAAATTTGAAAACTAGCATGAATATTTCAAAACCAAGACCCTGTTTGACTGGGAGCCAATCAAGATCAGTGATTACAAAGTTGGCAGAAAAGGACTTGCATTTGGATGACATCAAGCTTACAAAGTGCACAGTGAGAGAGACCAGCCAGAAGTGTGTTGGAACAGTCAAGTTTAGAGGTAATAAAGGTGAAGGTTTCAGTAGTAGGTCAACGGAAATAGAAAAGTCAAGCTATGCTAGCGAACTTGTGCGGAGTCTGAGCAGATAGGGGAAGCCCTAAATGAGTTTTTGCTTCGGTTTTCACCAAGGAAAGGGAACTTGTTGTAAATGAAAACTTAGAGGAGCTGGGATACAGTCTTGACCAGATCATGATTGATGAAGCTGATGTGCTAGAAAGTTTGGAAAACATTAAGATGATAAGTCCCCAGGGCCAGACCAGATTTATCCTAGGCTGCTCCGGAAAGTGAGAAAGGAGGTTGCCAAGCCGCTGGCGAGGATATTTGCCTCTTCACTTTCCATAGGTGTCGTACTGGAGGATTGGAAGGAAGCGAATGTTGTTCCTCTTTTCAAGAAGGGTAATAGGGAAATCCCTGGCAATTACAGACCAATCAGTCTTATGTCTGTGGTCAGCAAAGTTTTGGAAAGAATTCTGAGGGATAGGATTTATGACTATTTGGCAAAGCATAGTGTGATTAAAGGCAGTCAGCATGGCTTTGTAAGGGGCAGGTCATGGCTCACAAATCGTTTGAGTTTTTGAGGAGGCGTCAAGACAGGTCGATGACAGTCGAACAGTGGATGTGGTGTATATAGACTTCAGCAAGGCATTTGATAGGGTTCCCCATGGTAGGCTCATTCATAAAGTCAGGAAGTATGGGATACAGGGAGATTTGGCTATCTGGATTCAGAATTGGCTGGCTGACAGAAGGCAGAATGTGGTTTTAGATGGAAAGTATCCTGCCTGGAGGAGTGTTGAATGGGGTCCCGCAGGGCTCTGTTCTTGGGCCTCTGCTCTTTGTAATTACTCGGATGAGGAGGTTCAGGGGTGGGTTAGTAAATTTGCAGATGACACAAAGGTTGGAGGTGTCATCGATAGAAGGCTAATGCAGGCTGCGGGGCGACATAGACAGGATGCAGAACTGGGCTGAGAAATGGAAGATGGAGTTCAACCTGGATAAATGCAAAGTGATGCATTTTGGAAGGTCGAACTCGAATGCTGAATGTAGGATTAAAGACAGGATTCTTGGCAGTGTGGAGGAACAGAGGGATCTGGGTGTGCAAGTAAATAGATCTCTCAAAGTTGCCACCCAAGGAGATAGAGTTGTTAAAAAAAACCATATGGTGTTTTGGCTTTTATTAACAGGGGGACCGAGTTTAAGAGCCGTGAGGTTTTGCTGCAGCTCTACAAGTCCCTGGTGAGACCACACTTAGAATACTGTGTCCACTTCTGGTTGCTCTGCTATAGAAAGATACAGAGGCTTCGGAGAGGGTGCAAAGGTTTACCAGGATGCTGCCTGGACTGGAGGGCTTGCTTTACAAAGAAAGGTTGAATAAGCTCGGACTTTCTTTCTAGAGAGAAAGAGGAAGAGAAGAGACCTGACCGAGGTGTACAAAATAATGAGAGGAATAGCCAGAGACTTTTCCCCAGGGCAGGATTGACTGGTACAAGAAGTCATAGTTTGAAGATATTAGGAGGAAGGTATAAAGGAGACGTCAGAGGTAGGTTCTTTACGCAGAGTGTTGTGAATGCATGGAATGCCCTACCTGCTAATGTAGTTAACTCAGCCACATTAGGGAGATATAAACAATCCTTAGATAAGCTCATGGATGATTTTGGGATAGTGTAGGGGGACGAGCTGAGAAAAGTCTACAGGTCAGTGCAACATCGAGGGCCGAAGGGCCTGTTCTGCGCTGTATTGTTCTATGTTCTAAATATCGTCAGCACTGTCTCAGTAAATCCCTTCAATACTTTGTCAGTATGCTCTGAATAAATCTCCTCAGTACTTTCCCAGTAAATCATCTCAGGACTGTTAGAGTTCTCCCTCAGTAAATCTCCTCAGTACTCTCTCAGTAAATTTCCTCAGTACTGTCTCAGTAAATTGCCTTAGTACTCTCATTGCATTCTCTCAGAAAATTCCCTCAGTACTCTCTCAGTAAATCTATTCAGTACTCTCTTCTTCTCTTGCAATGCATCTCAGTACTTTCACCAGAAATCTCCTCAGTACTCACTCATTAATCGCTCCAGAAATCTCCACAGTACTCTATCACTAATTCTCCTCTGTTTTCTCTCATTATTTCTCAGCAAATCTCCTCAGTACTCTCTCAGTAAATCTCATCAGTACTCACTCAATAAACTCTGAGTAAACCTCCACAATACTCTATCACTAAATCTCTTCAGTATTCTCTCATTTGTCTCTCAATAAATCCCCTCAGTATTCTTTCAGAAAATCACCTCAGTACTCTCTCACGGCTCTCTCAGTAAATCTCCACAGTACTCTCAGTACTCTCTCAGCAAATCTCCTCAGTATTCTCTCAGACCTCTCTCAGGAACTCTCCTCAGTACTGTTTCAATAAATCTCCTTAGTACACTCCCTGTACTCTCTCATGATATCTCCTCAGTAATCTCTCAGTAAATCACATCAGTATCCCTTCAGTAATCTCTCATTACTCTCTTAGTAAAACTCCTCAGTAGGTTCTCAGTAATTTCTCGGTAAATCCCCTAATTCTTTC
>NC_057732.1:45434381-45468239 GCF_004010195.1 Chiloscyllium plagiosum | reverse complement strand
CTAGCTAGAACACCCTGCACACCATGTGACTTCACTTTCTCCATTAATCTAAACACTCTCTGCTCATTCCTGAGGAAGGGCCTGTGCCCGAAACGTCGAATCTCCTGTTCCCTGGATGCTGCCTGACCTGCTGTGCTGTTCCAGCAATAAAGTTTCAACTGTCCATCCCTGAGCCATGTTTCTATAATCGCTATAATACCAGAGTCCCATGTTCCTAACCATGCCCTGAGTTCATCTGCCTTCCCTGTTAGATCTCCTACACTGAAATAAATGCAGTTTAATTTATCAGTCCTACCTTGTCCTCTGCTTTGTCCCTGCCTGCCCTGACTGTTTGACTCGCTTCTTTTCTCAACTGTGCCAGTCTCAGATTGATCTCTTTCCTCACTATCTCCCCGAGTCCCACTCCCCCACCTTACTAGTTTAAATCCTCCTGAGCAGCTCTCACAAATCTCCCTGTCAGTATATTAGTCCCCTTCCAATTCAGGTACAATCTGTCCTTCTTGTACAGGTCACTTCTACTCCAGAAGAGATTCCAATGATCCAAAAATGTGAATCCTTCTCCCATACATCAGCTCCTCAGCCACACATTCATCTGCTCTATCTTCCTATTCCTACACTCATTAGCTCATAGCATCAGGAGTAATCCAGATATTACTCCCCTCGAAGACTTCTTTTTTAAATTCCTGCCTAACTTTCTATATTCTCCCTTCAGAATCTCATCCTTTGCCCTTCTATGTCATTGGTTCCAATGTGTCCAACAACCTCAAACTGGTCCCTCTCCCATTTGAGAACATTCTGCACCCTCTCAGAGATCCTTGATCCTGACACCAGGGAGGCAACACGTCATTCTGATTTTTTGCTGCTAGCCACAGAAACATCTGTCTGTGCCTCTGACTAGAAAGTCCCCTAACACAATCGATTGCTTGGAACCCGACATACCCCTCATTTAATTCGAGCCTGTCTTGGTACCAGAAACTTGGCTGTTTGTGCTACATTCCCCTGAGAATCTATCACCTCTTACATTTTCCAAAACAGCATACTTATTTGAAAGTAGTACTTCTCCCTATAAACTGCCATCCATCACACCCCCTTGTTCTTGTAAATTCCTCATTGTCTCCAACCGTTCCATGTCACTCCAACCAATCTATTCGATATAACAGGATTAGCAACCAATGGCATTTGTTGCAGATATAATCCTCACTAACATGCAAACTCTCCCTAAACTCCCATATCCGACAAGAAGAGCATATCACTGTACTAAAGGCCATTTTTGCTTCTTCCAATCTACAGACCCAGAAAATAGCACTGTCTTATTCTTCTACAATGCTCCAAGCTAACTTAACACTTATGACTTAAGAGACATATCTCAATAAAATATTTAATCAATAAAGAACTCACTATTGTAGATTTACAGCAAGGCTATACTGAAAACTATTCACTTATCTGTTGCGGTGCTGTAACCTCTCCCAAACAGGTTCCTCCTAGATCAGTTGTGAATTTCACTGTTTGTTAAGATTTCCTAGGCGTGCTCCGATATCCAGCGATGCATGAATTCAAACAGCAATGGCAGTAACTGCTCAGGTTCACTGCTCTATCAGTTAACAGTGTGGGTTTCTTTCTCTTTCTCTCTCCTTCACTGACCATGTGCTGCCTTTATCCTTCTCCCTTTTAAAAATGCTGTTGTTTTGACTTTTTTTTCTTCTTAAGTTCCAAAACAATGCAACAGCATATAAAACAATAATTGCTGCTCCTGGAATTTGAGGAAATCACCTCCAACTAAATACCTCAAAAAAGGACCAGCCTGGTACAGCCAGAAACTTTTCCTGTCCTCCACCCTGGATTACCCAGAATCCTGCCATTTGTGACTTTGAGTACAGCTGTTTGGTGCATGGCAGGGCAAAAACCTAATTCATGGGACTGAAATAAGCCCAAGGAGGAAGTAAATGGATTTGGGAGGCGACATACATTCAAAGACTGTGGAGAGAAATCAGAGTTTAGAGATGGGACATCAGGTTGTGAGGATGGTGTGGTCAAGAGGAGTCTTTTTTCTTAGGAGAGTGGTGATGACAGCAGACTTAAAAGGAGAGAGGTATAGCATCTGAAGAGAAAGAACTGGCTAACGTGAAGGACAGGAGAGGAAGTTGAGTAATCAGCACTTAATGAGAATAGGATCGAGGGAACAGGGCTCAAAAGAAGAGTCACTTGACTCTAACTATTTACAATTTCTCTCTCGATAGATACAGCTAGACTTGCTGCATTTCTCCAGCACTTTGTTTTTATTTGAGCAAGCAGAAGACGGATTTTAGAGAAAATAAACTCTGAGGGCATGTGGCAAGATAAAGGGAAAACAAGAGAAACATGACTGCTCAGAGCCAGGGCAAGGGCATTAAAAGGAAGTTTGGTTAGGTGACGTAGTAGAATGCAGATTCGAGGCAGAGAAGGCTGATTGGATGGTCTTGATCTCAGCGATGAAGTTTATGAGTTTCTTGTATTTACTGTTGGAGATAAGAATTGCAGGGACAGGGTAAAAGGGTTTAAAAAGATGGTCTATAATTGAGGAAATAAAGCTGGGGATTATCCTTGCATTCCAGGATTATTCGAGAATAGTGAATGATTTTCACTGATGAAACACATGGTAGCATTTTAAACAGTCCAGGCAGGCCTTGCAATGTATAACCAAGCCATATCCTTTCACATCCATGTCCTTTCAATGAGCTGTGATCAAAGCCATAATGGGGGGCAGTGTGAGGAGAGAAGTAAATGGGAACTAGGATAAAAGGAGAGTTGTTGCCCTGAAGACGTGATTGAGTTATTTTGCAGAGGCATTGTGACAAATGAAGGGCCAAAGGCTCTATTTTTGGAATTTTGAAGGTCCACTTGTTAACAAATTGGGATATAGATATTTTCAAGGGATGAATACAAGATTTAGGATAAGGGACGGAAGGGAGTGAGAGTGGTGAACAATATAAAGAAACAATCGGAAATGGACTTATCTAAGACTGAAACTACTGAAATAGCAAATCTACAGAACATAGAATATGGATCGTTATCGTGCAGTACAGGTCCTTCGGCCCTCGATGTTGCGCCAACCTCTACCAATAAATGCCAACACACCATATGCCTTCTTAACAACATTATCAACCTGGGTGGCAACTTTCAGGGATTTATGCACCTGGACACTGAGATCTCTCTGTTCATCTACTCTGCCAAGAATTTTACCATTAACCCAGTACTCTGCATCCCTGCTATTTCTTCCGAAGTGAACAACCTCACACTTTTCCGTATTAAACTCCATTTTCCACTTTTCAGCCCAGCTCTGCATCTTACCTCTGTCCCTCTCTAACCCACACATCTACTCTGCCAAGAATTTTACCATTAACCCAGTACTCTGCATCCCTGTTATTTCTTCCGAAGTGAACAACCTCACACTTTTCCGCATTAAACTCCATTTTCCACTTTTCAGCCCACCTCTGTCCCTCTCTAACCCACAATAGCCTTCGGCACTATCCAAAACTCTGCCTACCTTACTGTCATCTGCAAATTTATGAATGCATCCTTTTACACCCACATCCAGATCATTTTTGTAAATGACAAACAGCAGTTACCCAAAACACATCCTTGCAGCACACCACTGATAACTGAGCTCCAGGATGAAAATTTCCCATCAACCACCACCCTCTGTCTTCTTTCAGTTGGTCCATTTCTGATCCAAACCACGAAATCACCTTCAATCCTGAAACTCCGTATTTTGTATGAAACCTTATCAAACGCCTTACTCAAGTCCATATACACCACATCAACCGCTTTACCTTCATCCACCTGTTTTGTCACCTCGAAGAACTCAATAAGGTTAGTGAGGCATGACCTACCCTTCACAAAACCATGGTGAAAAATGTGTTACTGGAAAAGCGCAGCAGGTCAGGCAGCATCCAAGGAGCAGGAGAATCAACGTTTCAGGCAGAAGCCCTTCTTCAGGAATCTCCAGCTTCTCCTGCTCCTTGGATGCAGCCTGACCTGCTGCGCTTTTCCTGCAACACATTTTTCAACTCTGATGTCCAGCATCTGCAGTCCTCACTTTCTGCTTCACAAAATCGTGTTGGCTATCCCTAATAAAATTAATCCTTTCCAGATGATTATAAATCTTATCTCTTATAACCTTTTCCAACACCTTATTCACAACCGAAGTAAGGCTCACTGACCTATAATTACCAGGGTTGTCCAGACTCCCCTTCTTAAACAAGGGAACAACATTTGCTATCCTCCAGTCGTCTGGCACTGCTCCTGTTGACAACGATGACACAAAGATCAAAGCCGAAGGCTCTGTAATCTCTTACCAGGCTTCCCAGAGAATCTGAAGATAAATCTCATCCGGCCCAGGGTCCTATCTATTTTCAGATCTTCCAAAATTGCTATAATCTCCTCTTTGTCAACTGCAATCCCATCTAGTAGCCTGTATCTCTGTATTCTCACTAACATTGTCCTTTTCCAATGTGAATTCCAATGACGAAAAGTATTCATTAAGCGCTTCCCCTATGTCCTCAGATTCCACATGCAACTTCCCACTACTGTCTTTGATTGGCCCTAATCTTACTCGAGCCATTCTTTTATTCCTGATAGACCTGTAGAAGGCCTTCGGGCTTTCCTTGATCCTATCCGATAACAACTTCTCATGTCCCCTCCTGGCTCTTCTTAGCCCTCTCTTTAGATCTTTTCTAGCTAACTTAATACTCTCAAGCCCCCAACCGAGTCTTCACATGAGGCTTCTTCTTTCTCTTGACAATAGCTTCAACATCTTTAGTAAACCATGGCTCCCTCTCTCAACAACTACCTCCCTGCATGATAGGGATATACTTATCAAGGACCCGCAGTAGCTGTTCTTTGAATAAGCCTCACAATTTCAAGTGTTTCCATCCCCTGCAATTTCCTTCCCTATCCTATGCATCCTAAATCTGGCTTAATTGCATCATAATAAAAGTGGGTGAACTGGCAGCGTGGGTTGGTACCTGGGACTTCGATGTTGTGGCCATTACAGAGGCATGGATAGAGCAGGGACAGGAATGGCTGTTGCAGGTTCCGGGGATTCAGATGTTTCAGTAAGATGGTAAAAGAGGGGGAGGTGTGGCATTATTGATCAGGGACAATATTACAGTTGCAGAAAGGATGTTTGGGGACTCGTTAACTGAAGTAGTATAGGCTGAGGTTAGAAACAGGAATGGAGAAGTCACCATGCTGGGAGTTTTCTATAGGCCTCCGAATAGTCCCAGAGACGTAGAGGAAAGGATAGCAAAGATGATTCTCGATAGGAGTGAGAGAAGCAGGGTAGTTGTCATGGGGGACTTCAACTATCCAAATATTGACTGGGATCACTACAGTACGAGTACTATAGATGGGTCAGTTTTTGTCCAGTGTGTGCAGGAGGGCTTCCTGACACAGTATGTAGACAGGCCTACAAGGGGCAAAGCCACTTTAGATTTAGTACTGGGTAACGAGCCTGGTCAGGTGTTAGATTTGGAAGTAGGTGAGCACTTTGGAGACAGTGATCACAATTCTGTCAGGTTTACTTTAGTGATGGAAAGGGATAGGTGTATTCCACCGAGCAAGAGTTACAGCTGGGGGAAGGAAAATTACGATGCAATTAGGAAAGATTTAGGAAGCGTAGAATGGGGAAGGATACTGCAGGGGATGAGCACATTAAAAATGTGCAGCTTATTCAAGGAAAAGCTCCTGTGTGTCCTAGATAAGTATGTACCTGTCAGGCAGGGAGGAAGATATAGAACGCGTGAGCTGTGGTTTACTAAGGAAGTGGAATCTCTGGTCAAGAAGGCGTCGGCGGCTTATGTTAGGACAAAATGTGAAAACTCAGGGCGCTTGAGGGTTACAAGGAAGTCAGGAAAGACCGAAAAAGAGAGCTCAGAAGAGCCAGGAGGGGACATGAGAAATTGTTAGCGGATAGAATCAGAGTTAACCCTAAGGCTTTCCATAGGTATGTCAGGAATAAAAGAATGACGAGAGTTAAATTAGGGCCAGTCAAGGATAATAGTGGGAAGTTGTGGGTGGAGTCAGAGGAGCTAGGGAAAGCACTAAATAAATATTTTTCGACAGTGATCACTATAGAAAATGAAAACGTTGGCGAGGAAAATACAGAGATACTTGCATCTCGACTAGGAGAGATTGAGGTTCACAAGGAAGAGGTATTAGAAATACTGCAGTGTGAGAAAATAGACAAGTCCCCTGGGCCGGATGGGATCTATCCTAGGATCCTCTGGGAAGCAAGGGAAGAGATTGCCAAGCCTTTGTCATTGATCTTCAAATCATCATTGTCTACAGGAATAGTGCCTGAGGACTGGAGGATAGCAAATGTGGTTCCCTTGTTCAAAAAGGGTAGTAGAGACAACCCTGATAATTACAGACCAGTGAGTCTCACTTCAGTTGTTGGTAAAGTGTTGGAAAAGGTTAGGAGATAGGATTTATAACCATCTAGAAAAGAATAATCTGATCAAGGACAGTCAGCACAGTTTTGTGAAGGTAGGTTGTGCCTAACGAATCTTATTGAGTTTTTGACAAAGTGACCAAACAGGTAAATGAGAGTAAACTGGTTGATGTGGTGTATACGGATTTCAGCAAGGCATTCGATAAGGTTCCCCACAGTAGGCTATTATACAAAATGCGGAGGAATGGGATTGTGGGAGACATAGCAGTTTGGATCAGTAATTGGCTTGCTGAAAGAAAACAGAGGGTTGTAGTTGATGGAACATGTTCATCTTGGTGTCCAGTTACTAGCGGCGTACTGCAAGGGTCGGTGTTGGGTCCACTGCTGGTCGTCATATTTATAAATGACCTGGATGAGGGCTCAGAAGGGTGGGTTAGTAAATTTGCGGACGACACTAAGGTCGGTTGTGGATAGTGACGAAGGATATAGTAGGTTGCAGAGAGACATAGATAGGGTGCAGAGCTGGACTGAGAGGTGGCAAATGGAGTTTAATGTGGACAAGTGTGAGGTGATACATTTTGGCCGGAGTAATCGGAATGCAAAGTACTGGGCTAATGGTAGGATTCTTGGGAGTGCAGATGAGCAGACAGATCAGTGTCCATATACACAGATCCCTGCAAGTTGCCACCCAAATTGACAGGGTTGTTAAGAAGGCATACAGTGTTTTGGCCTTTATTAATAGAGGGATTGAGTTCCGGAACCAGGAGGTTATGTTACAGCTGTACAAAGCTCTGGTACGGCCACACTTGGAGTATTGTTTACAGTTCTGGTCACCACATTATAAGAATGATGTGGAAGCTTTGGAAAGGGTGCAGAGGAGATTTACTAGGATGTTGCCTGGTATGGAAGGAATGTCTTATGAGGAAAGGCTGAGGGCCTTAAGGCTGTTAGAGAGAAGGTTGAGGTACTTAATAGAGACATACAAGATAATCAGAGGGTTAGATAGGGTGGACAGGGAGAGCCTTTTTCCAAATGTGGGGACGGCAAACATGAGGGGACACAACTTTAAAGTGAGGGGAGATAGGTATAAGACAGATGTCAGAGGTAGTTGCTTTACTCAGAGTAGGAAATGTGTTGCTGGAGAAGCGCAGCAGGTCAGGCAGCATCTAGGGAACAGGAGAATCGACGTTTCGGGCATTAATGCCCGAAACGTCGATTCTCCTGTTCCCTAGATGCTGCCTGACCTGCTGCGCTTCTCCAGCAACACATTTCCATCTCTGATCTCCAGCATCTGCAGACCTCATTTTCTCTTACTCAGAGTAGTAAGGGTACGGAATGCTTTGCCTGTATCAGTAGTAGATTCGCCAAGTTTAAGTGCATTTAAGTCGTCATTGGACAGGCAAATGGACGTACATGGAATAGTGTAGGTGGGATGGCCTTCAGATTAGTATGACAGTGCGGCACAACATCGAGGGCCAAAGGGCCTGTACTGCGCTGTAATGTTCTATGTTCTATAATTGCATTTCCCCCAGTTATACCTCTTTCCCTGCTGTACATACCTATCCCTACCCATTGCTATTGTAAACATAATTGAATTATGGTCACTATCACTAAAGTGCTCACCTACCTCCAAATCCAACACCTGGCTGGGTTCATTCCCCAGTATCAAAACCAATATGGCATCGCCCCTTGTTGGCCTGTTTATATACTGTGTCAGAAAACCCTCCTGGCACAGGTTAAACAAAAACTGACCCATCTAAACTGACTGAATTAGTATTCCCAGTCAATACTGGGGAATTTAAAGTACCCATAACAACTACCCTGTTACTCGCGTTCCTGTTGACAATCATCTTTGCTATCCTTTCCTCTACATCCCTGAAACTATTTGGAGGCCTATAGAAAACTCCCAACAGAGTGACCTCCTTTCCTGTTTCTAACCTCAGCCCAACCTACCTCAATGGACGAGTCCTCAAACGTTATTTCAGCTGCTGTAATACGAACCTTGGTTAACAATGCCATAGACACCATCACCAGCAAAGGCCCCCCCACTAAACACACCACCATCTTCTCTGCTCTTACTGAAACATAGGTAAAAACAATGACTGCAGATGCTGGAAACCAGAGTGTAGATTAGATTGGTGCTGGAAAAGCACAGCAGTTCAGGCAGCATCCGAGGAGCAGTAAAATCGACGTTTCGGGCAAAAGCCTGATGAAGGGCTTTTGCCCGAAATGTTGATTTTACTGCTCTTACTGAAAATCTAAATCCTGGAATCTGCAGTAACCATTCCTGTCCCTCCTCTATCCATGTCTCTCAAATGGCCACAACATTGAAAGTTCACCCACCTTATTCTGGATGCTCCTGGCAGTGAAGTACACACATTTCAAACCAACATCCTGATTGCCGATGCCCTCTTGCAACCTTGTAAACTTATCCTTGACCTCAGTCCCTCAACCTCTTGTACATCAGAACTGCAATTCAGGTTCCCATTCCCTTGCTACATTAGCTTAAATCCCCCCAAAGAGCATTTGCAAATCTTCCCCCCAGGATATTGGTACCCCTCTGGTTCAGGTGAAGACCATCCTGTTTGTAGAGGTCCCACCTTTCCCAGAAAGAGCTCCAATTATCCAAGAATCCAAAACCCTCCCTTCTGCACCATCCCCGCAGCCACGTGTGCAGCTTCATTCTCTCCCTGTTCACTTCACAAGCACGGGGAACAAATCAGGAATAACAAACTATGTTTGTATTAGCCCTAAGCTTCCATTCTAGTTACTTAAATTTCTGCCTTAGACTCCCACCTTTCTTCCAGGACTTGGGGCTGCTCCCCCTCCCCCGCAAGGAATCCAAAATAACAATCCGAGAAATCACGAACCCTGGCACCTGGGAGGCAACACACCAATCGTGAGTTTCTCTCATTCCCACAAAACCTCCTACCTATCCCCCTAACTATGGCAAAGAGAAGGGGATGACCGTGAATATGGGTTAGAGTTTAAACAATGGGAGTGATTTACGGAGATTGAGAAAGCAGTAAATTCATGAATTTTTAGAATTTTACTAATTTTGCAGTCCAATGTTTATAAGCAAAAAAAAAAGGCTTAGACCTGTGCAGTTAATAATTTAATCGCAACTTTACTTTCAGAAGGAAAGATTCAGAGCTGCCTCATGCACAGTATATATGCAAAAAGAGTTGATAAATCCGAGTGAGTTACGGACTTGTGTATACCACTTGAATAACAGAAAAAAGAAAGCCGAATTAACATACCCAAAATATAGTATAATTTGAATGCAATGTTAATCTCAATTTTGTTATATATTGCGCATACAAAGATGAGCCTTTTCAGAATTTACATCTGTAATTAATCCTGGCATCAAAGTCAAGTTTAACCTAATATTTCATAAAAAGAGCTTGTTAATTATTTTAGGACAAGACTAGCATAATAATTTAGAAGGAAGAGAGAATAAGGCTATCAACCAATAGGAATAGGAAGTTTTACTGATAAATATAATACTTAATTCCAACACTTAGAAATTGAATTCAACCAAACTCAATTTAACATATTAAATTTTCACAATTTATCACTGTGAAAAGTTGCATTAATTCACATGATTCACACTAACGGAGTCCATTACCAGCATCTCAAGAGTAAACTGGGTTGAGCAACAAATGCAGTCCTCAGAACAACCATATCCAGAAAGTAAATGCATTGCAAAAACAAAGCCAGAACTCAGTCAGTTGTGCTTCGGAGTAATTTTCATGCTTCTACAACAGATTTTACTGAGGTACTAATATGCCAAGCAAATTGGCATCATTACTTCTGCCACTGAAGCTGCAATGATGCAATTTATCACAGCTGTCAAAATGTGAGCAGAGTTTTCAAAGCAGATTGCTAATTATAGGCATTTCTTTTCTCAGCTTTGTAAATAAAAAACAACCACCAGGCAGGAGAAAGTATCAAGGAAGACCCACATAGTGAAAATGATTTTGAGGTAATACAAGGCGGTAGTAGCATGTGCACTTCAGTGTCCTCATGCTGCATTTTTCTTTTTAAAATCATGTGGTTTTCAAATTTCTTATTGAACTTCAATGCTAGAAAGGATTATAAAGGCAATATGTACATGAACTGTGCAAAAGCAGCTCACACGTGGGTCACAATTGCTTTGTAGATGGACCATACATTTGAGAAAATCTTAATGTATTAATTGTATTAAATCTCTCTCGTGCCAATATAAAGTCTTGTTACATCTTTCAATGCTGATGCATTAAAGTAAGAATAAAACACAGCTTTAGGATCACTAAAGGTTAAAAATGTTCAAGATTTCTTCTATTTAAACTGGCTTATTAATTGCATTTAATAACAAACTATAGTTGAAGTATGTAACCAACAGAGATGCCTCAAAACACCAAATCTAACAGGCAAGTAGTTTTCATTTTGAGGAAGAACGCCTCATCTTCCGCCTCGGAACACTTCAACCCCAGGGCATCAATGTGGACTTCACCAGTTTCCTCATTTCCCCTTCTCCCACATCACCCTAGTTCCAAGCTTCCAGCTCAGCAATGTCTCCATGACTTATCCTACCTGCCTATTTTCTTTTCCACCTATCCACTCTGTGCTCTTCAGCACCACTAATCCAGAATCTGGTTTCCAGCATCTGCAGTCATTGTTTTTACCTTCTTTTTATTGCTGTCAGTGCACAGTTCAATAGTGAATATTTTATCTAAAAGTATGATTCTCCAGACAGAAACATGTACAAGTTTCCACACAATTGATTGGAATCAGCTACAGATGCTCTTATTCACATCGGTGGATTGCTATAATTTCAAGAGACCGGAGTTTGAAATCTTTCAACAATATAATCTTAAAGAAAAGTTTTAATGGAGTACTTTGTTGTTTTAATTTCTTACGTTTGCAGCTATTAAGACCTCACCTGAAGGAAGTTCACTGTGATTATATCAAATCGATAGTTAATGTAAAAATATAAAACTTGAATAGTTTTAAATAAGAAAAAAACTTAATGTGCAATGATCTAAAAAATGTCAACTGCATGGTATCAAAACTTAATTGCTGAAAAGGGCTCAAATCTCCTTCCAAATAATGTCATTAAAAAATAAGAAATTGTGTTAATGGAATGGAATACAATTCCAATCGGTTCTGCTATAACAAGCAGGTCCAATGGCCTAGTGGTATTATCAGTGGGCAGTTAACCAAAAAGATGCAAAAAATGCTCTGGGGATTTAGGTTCAAATCCTGTCACAGCAGGTGATGGCGTTTTGAGTTCAATTATCTGGAATTAAGAGTCAAAAGATGGCCATGAATCTGTTGTCAAAAAAACCCACATGGGCCACTAATCCATTTGATGGGCGGCACGGTGGCACAGTGGTTAGCACTGTTGCCTCACAGCGCCAGAGACCCCGGGTTCAATTCCCGCCTCAGACGACTGACTGTGTGGAGTTTGCACGTTCTCCCCGTGTCTGCGTGGGTTTCCTCCGGGTGCTCCGGTTTCCTCCCACAGTCCAAAGATGTGCTGGTTAGGTGAATTGGCCATGCTAAATTGTCCTTAGTTAAGGGGTAAATGTAGGGGTATGGGTGGTTCACGCTTCGGTGGGTCGGTGTGGACTTGTTGGGCAGAAGGGCCTGTTTTCACACTGTAATGTAATCTAAAAAAAAGTGTTTCTTCTACATAAATTGGCTTTAACACAATTGAAGAATTTAGACTGTTATTTGTAGAATGCGAACTTTCCTTGCCTGAATGGCTATAACAAGATTAGTTTAAATGGCGGGGCTATTGCATGATTTTCTTATAATGTGAGATCGTACAAGATTAGGATTAGATTCCCTACCGTATGGAAACAGGCCCTTCGGCCCAACATATCAGAGACAATTGTATAACATTGTGAATTACATTGAGAGGAAGCATAAATCTGTCAGGTTAATCTAAAACCAATCTTTAAATGTCAACCCATAAAATATAGTTAAATGCATTAACTCTCATATTGGTCCAAGATAGAAATTTGTTATTATAGTTAACATTTGTCAAGTTATAAAGGACAGGAGGATCCAAACCAGTTACTAGCATTTTAACAATGGAACAAATATTTGAGCTGAAAAAGTCTCAACATCAAACTTTTCAATAAAAACCAAGATTATCAGTCTAAGTTAACATGGCAATTTAAAATCTCTGTTTAATATTATCTTAATTGAGGAGAAATTAAATCTTAAGCACAGGAGATAACTGATGCCTTCAAAACATAGATTTTGAGAACTCAATAATGTTAATGAAGCATATATTTTGCAAAACCCATTCAGCTATTCAAGCAAAGTACATCAAATAAGCATAGATAGTTATTAAAGTACATTCACTTTAGTTAGGCATCCTCAATTATGAAGAATTTTTTCTTCAACTATTTGATTCCAAGGCTATATTACAGCATCCAGAACTGTCAGCAACCACTTGCATGCTGACATCCTTTCATATACCAATTTATGAGCGGCACGGTGGCACAGTGGTTAGCACTGCTGCCTCACAGCGCCAGAGACACGGGTTCAATTCCCGTCTCAGGCGACTGTGTGGAGTTTTCACGTTCTCCCCGTGTCTGCGTCTGTTTCCTCCGGGTGCTCCGGTTTCCTCCCACAGTCCAAAGATGTGCAGGTCAGGTGAATTGGCCATGCTAAATTGCCCGTAATGTAGGGGTATGGGTGGGTTGCGCTTCGGCAGGTCGGTGTGGACTTGTTGGGCCAAAGGGCCTGTTTCCACACTAAGTAATCTAAATCTAATCTAATTACTACATGACCTCAGTTCAGAAAAATGCATAACTTTGAAGTGAATTTATATTTGATCTCTTGTATTAAGAAACAGTGACATGGTTTTGTTTCATTTCTGAGTGTTCTCGTGGCTTAGTGCAAAGAGATCTGGAAGCTTATTTTGGTTACACACATTTTAAAAAGAACAATTCAGTGCAGTAATAAAAGGTACAGCAAAAAACACTGCTATCGCTTAATGACAGAGATCCAATGACATGCAGAGAAATAGAGAACAATGCCAGAAAGACAGTCTGTACGAGGTATATAGAAGAATAGAACACAGAACAATATAGCGCAGAAAAGGCCCTTCATGTTGCGCCGACCTATGAACTATTCTCAGCTCATCCCCCTACACTATCCCATCGTCATCCATGTGCTTATCCAAGGATTGTTTAAATCTCCCTAATGTGGCTGAGTTAACTACATTGGCAGGTAGGGCATTCCAAGCCCTTACCACTCTGAGGAAAGAACCTGCCTATGATATCTGTCTTAAATCTATCACCCCTCAATTTGTAGCTATGCCCCCTCGTACAAACTGACAGCGTCATCCTAGGAAAAAGACTTTCACTGTCTACCCTATCTAATCCTTTGATCATCTTGTATGTCTCTATCAAATCCCCTCTTAGCCTTCTACTTTCCAATGAGAACAGACCCAAGTGTCTCAGCCTTTCCTCATTAGACCTTCCCTCCAGACCAGGCAACATCCTGGTAAATCTCCTCTACACCTTTTCCAATGCTCCCACATCCTTCCCGAAATATGGCGACCAGAAACGTGCACAATATTCCAAGTGCGGCCGCACTAGCGTTTTGTATAGTTGCAGCATGATATTGCGGCTCCATAACTCAATCCCTCTACCAATGAAACCTAACACACCGTATGCCTTCTTAACAGACTATCAACCTGGGTAGAAACTTTCAGGGATCTATGTACATGGAATCCAAGATCTCTCTGCACATCCACACTACCAAGAATCTTTCCATTGACCCAATACTCTGCCTTCCTGTTGCTCTTCCCAATGTGCATCACCTCACATTTAGCTGCATTGAACTCCATTTGCCACCTCTCAGCCCAATTCTGCAGTTTATCCAAGTCCCCCTGCAACCTGTAACATTCTTCCAGACTGTCCACTGCTCTACTGACTTTAGTGATTAGATTCCCTACAGTATGGAAACAGGCCCTTCGGCCCAACAAGTCCACATCTACCCTCCGAAGAGTAATCCACCCAGACCCATTTCCCTCTGACTAATGCAGCTAACACTATGCGCAATTTAGAATGGCCAATTTACCTAACCTGCACACCTTTGGACAGTGAGAGGAAACCGGAGCACCTGGAGGAAACCCACGCAGACAGTTGCCGGAGGCCGGAATCGAACCTAAGTCCCTAGTGCTGTGAGGCAGCAGTGCTAACCACTGAGCCACCGTGCACCAACAAATTTACTAATCCATCCACCTATGACTGCATCTAAGTTATTTATAAAAATGACAAATGCGAAATTCCAGTTCTCCCCAAGATTCTCCCCCCCCCCGGTTTGCAATAAAGTTCCTTCTAAATGGAGACTACAATTCCCAGCTTCAGTCTAAGGTTTGAGGCTTGCAGAGCTGATCTGTCCCAAAACAGATCCTTCTGGCACACCACTAGTAATTGGACTCCAGGTTGAATATTTTCCATCAACCACCACTCACTGCCTTCTTTCAGAAAGCCAGTTTCTAATCCAAACTGCTAAATCGCCCTCAATCCCATGCTTCTGCATTTTCTCCAACAGCCTACCAGGTGGAACCTTATCAAAGGCTTTACTGAAGTCCAAGTATACCATGTCAATTGCCCTACCCTCATCTACATGCTTGGTCACCTTCTCAAAAAACTCGATGAGATTTGAGACACACAACCTGCCCTTGATGAAACCATGCTGACTATCTGAAATCAAATTGTTGCTTGCTTATAAACCTTATTTCTTATAATCCTTTCCAAAACCTTTCCTACAATAGAAGTAAGGCTCATTGGTCTATAATTACCTGGATCATCTCCACTGTCCTTCTTGAACAAGGGCACAATCCTCCAGTCCTCTGATACTAAATCTGTAGACAATTACGACTCAAATATCACAGCCAAAGGCTCTTGCATCTCCTCCCTGGCTTCCCAGAGAATCCGCGGAAAAATCCCATCTGGCCCAGGGGACTTGTCTATTTTCACTCCTTCTAGAATTGATAACACCTGTTCGTAACTAACCTCGGTCCTTTCTAGTCAAATATCTTGTATCTCATTCTTCTCCTCTACAATATTCTCCTTCTTCTGAGTGAAAATTGATGAGAAATGTTCGGTTAGCACCTCTCTGATCTCCACGGGGTCCACACTTAACTTCCCACTTCTGTCTTTTACTGGCCCTACTCCTACCCGACTCATCCTTTTATTCCTCACATACCTATATAAAGCTTTAGGGTTCTCCTTTATTCTATTTGCTAAAGACTGCTTGTGTCCTCTCTTTGCTCTTCTTAACTCTCTCTTTAAATCCTTCCTAGCTGATCTGTAACTCTCCATTGTCTCATCTGAACCATCTTGCCTCATCAACACGTAAGCATTCTTCGTCCGCTTAACAAGAGGTGCGATTTTTATAGTAAACCACGGTTCCCTTACGTTATCACTTCCTCCCTACCCAACAGGGACACAACGATCAAGGATACGCAGCATCTGTTCCTTAAATCAGCTCTACATTTCCATTGTCTGCATCCCTTGAATTTTGCTACCTCATTCTAAGCATCCTAATTCTTGCCTAATCGCATTATAATTGCCCTTGCCCCATCGATAACTCTTGGCCTGTGGAATGTACCTATTCCTTTCCATCGCTAAACTAAACATAACTGAATTATGATCACTTTCTCCAAAGTGCTCACCTACAACTAAATCAAACACCTGGCCTGGTTCATTACCAAGCACCAGATCCAGTGTGGCCTCCCCTCTTGTTGACCCTTTGACATACTGTGTCAGGAAACCCTCCTGTACACATTGGACAAAAACGGATCCATCCGACTTATTAGAGTTATAACATTTCCAGTCAAGGTTGGGGAAGTTAAACTCCCTCATAATGACCACCCTGTTCCTTTCACTCCTACCCAGAATAATTTTGCCAATCCCCTTCCTGGAACTCACGGAGGCCTATAAAAAAAACTCCCAGCAATGTGACCTCTCCTCTCCTGTTTCTAACCTCAGCCCACACTACCTCAGTAGACGAGTCCTCGTCAAAAGTTCTTTCAGCCACTGTTATACTACCCTTGAATAACAAGGCCACACCTCCCCCTCTTTTACCGCCTTGCCTGTTCTTAATGAACGATCTAAACCCTGGAACCTGCAACATCCATTCCTCACCCTGCTCTAGCCATGTCCCCAAAATGGCCACAACATCGAAGTCCCAGGTACCTATCCATGCTGCAAGTTCACCTACCTTATTTCGGATACTTCTGGCATTGAAGTAGACGCACTTCAAACCAGCTTGCTGTCTGCCAGCACATTCCTGTGACTGTGAAATCCTGTCACTATCTTTCATCCTCCTGTGCACTGCAACTGCACCTCAGGTTCCCATCCCCTTGCTGAGCTAGTTTAAACCCACCTGAATAGCACCAGCTACAGTGAAGATCTGCTCAACATGGGGTTTAGGGAAATTATGCAGCTGCTCTGAAATTAAAAGTTACAGTAAGCTTAATTTGCAGTTTGATTTACATGTTTGGGGAGAGATACTAGCTGAAGCGAAAAACAAAATCTACTGACCACATAGAAATTAATTAAAGGAAAGTGATGGCAGCTATTCCAGCCTGAGTAAGGAGCCTTAGTGTGCAAATTTTTCATTGAGATTTGGGTGTTTCTAAGGGTATCGCAGGGTTCAAAGGAATAGCATGAATGAATCCTCAGAAACGTCTACAATGAAATCTTTCCAATTGTTTTTGTCTAATTCAATACAGCATAATTTTTTTTAAAAAATCATGTTTATTAAACATTTTATTCCTTGTGTTAGAAGTACTTTGGAAGCCTATTGTGAATGTGTTCTGTACCTGATCAACAAGATTGAAAGAAAACAAAGGGAGGATTTAACAAATCAAATTTCACTCTGGGATCGGACTTGTCCAATATTAAAATCAGCTGGTTTCATTATAATCCACAATTCTTGTACCTGTAAGAACAGGTGTTTCAGAAATTCCAAAGTGTAGTTTACTGACTATTCTGCATCAATTGTCGCAAGTGGATGATAAATGCTTGTGTCCTGAAATGCAGTTTTTTCTTGAAATATTGCTGGAATGGGCAACAGGGCTGGGTGAAGGTGTTCATGATTTTTGACATTCTAAAACTAAATTCAACTTCACAAGTAATATTTATAGGGATATTAATCTTTATTAGAAAATGCTTATTGCAAACCCATTGCATTTTGCTGCAAATTCTGACTTAAAATGAATTTAGTTTTTAAAAAAAAATCAGAATGTTAACAAACTATTTCAAAAGGAAATGCTGAACAATCTAAGATCTAACATAATATATGCCTATTATGACTGATTTGCCACTCAATATGAAGGTCAATGAATTTTTGAGGGGTCAGGCAGAACTTGCTCAACTAGTTGCCAAATTATTTGCAGATGTGTTCCTCAGGACTGCTGGAGATGTTTGGAAGGGGAATTGCAAATCTTCTCCTCTTTCCCCACCCTACCTCCATCTCCAAACAGGGCATTCTTCTTCACATCATGTACCATAAAACTCTCGCTTACACACAGCACAAGGCACAGCTGCCCAAATGTTTTTTTGTTGCGACCCCATTTTGCTGCTTCATATTTGGCACCACTCCAGAGAAAGCTGGGAGAAGGGAATGAGGAGAAGTTGTTGCAAACTTTGGGAGTTCAAAGAACAGAATTACAAGTATAAAAATCAAAGGCACCAACTAGCTTGCAGGCTCTGTTGATATCACTGATTTTGACCTCATGTTCACCAGATGAAGTCTGGCCCACAGGCAAATAAAAAGTGTACAGTTAAATCACCTCAAGGGCTGTCAAATTTGATTCCGTGTCGCCACTGCTGCCACAGAAATGGCAACACCAATCATACATCCTATTATCCCACCAGGGGTTGTGACCCACAGTTTGGGAACCCGTGGCATAAGTAGCATTAAGTATCACATTCTCATTGGTAAACCTCATGTTTGACTGTGACTGACATATTAAGTAATCTCACAAACACCACTCAAAGTTGCAGGGACACAATGTGAAGTGAAGAAAAACATATTAAGCAGTAACTCAATAGAGTCACAGAGCTGTACAGCATAAAAACACACCCTTTGGTCCAATGCATCTATGTTGACCAGATATCCTAAATTAATCTAGTCCCATTTGCCAGCATTAGGCCTATATCCCTCTAAACCTTTCCTATTCATGTATCCATGCAGATGACTTTTAAATGTTGTAACTGTACTAGCCTCCGCCACTTCCTATGGCAGCCCGTTGCAGATACGCACCACCCTCTTTGTGAAAAAAAAGTTGTCCCTTAGGTCCCTTTTAAATATCTTTCTCCTCTCCCCTTAAACCCATGCCCTCTAGTTTTGGATTACCCCAACCCCAGCGAAAAGACCTTGTCTATTCAGCTTATTCACGCCCCTCAGGATTTTATAAACCTATATAAAGTCACCCCTCAGCCTTCAATGGTCCAGGGAAAACAGCCCCAACCTATTCAGCCTCTCCCTATAGCTCAAACCCTCCCAACCCTGGCAACATCCTGGTTATCTTTTGTGAACCCTTTCGAGTTTCACACCATTCTTCCTATAGCAGGGAGACCAGAATTGCATATAGTAATCCAATCATGCCCTAATCGATGCTCTGTACAGCTGCAACATGACCTCCCATCTTCTAGATTCAATGCACTGACCAATATAGACAAGCTTACCAAATCTCATCTTCACTATCCTATCCATCTGTGACTCCATTTTCAAAGAACTAAGAACATACAGTACAAAGTCTGGATGTAAACTTGCTCGCTGAGCAGGAAGGCTCGTTTTCAGACATTTTGTCACCATACTAGGCATCATCATCATCAGTGAGCCTCTGGTGAACCACTGGTGTCACCACCTGCTTCCTATTTGTGTGTTTGGGTTTCCTAGGATTGGTGCTGTCATTTCCTGTTCTTTTTCTCATAGGGTGGTAAATGGGACCCAAGTCAATGTGGTTTTTGACTACCAACAAACACATCGACTTGGACCCCACTTACCACCTTCTGAGAAAAAGAACAGGAAATGACACCACCAAATCAAGGAAACCTAAACACACAAATAGAAAGCAGGTGGTGACACGAGTGCTTCACTAGAGGCTCACTGATGATGTTGCCTAGCATAGTGATGAAATATCTGAAAACAAACCTTCCAGCTCAGAGAGCAAACTTAAATCCAGAATCTCAACTTGAGCTACAAATCTTCTCAAAACTCATTAAGTTCAAGATCTCTTTGTTCAGCAACACTCCCCAGGACCTTATCATTAAATGTATAGGTCCTGCCCTAATTTGCCTTTCCAAAATGCAGCACCTCACATTTGTCTAACTTAAACTCCATCTGCCACTCCTCAACACATTCACCCATCTGATCAAGATCCCGCTTTACTTTGAAGTAACCTTCTTCACTATCCACTACATCTCCAATTTTGGAGTCACCTACAAAACTACTAACCAAATCTTCTATGGTCACATCCAGACTGTGTCTGGGAAGGTGGAGGGTGGAGAAACAGGGAGAAAAGAGATCAGTCCAAGTCTGGCATCGTTGGGAAAGGGGGCAAGTCAAAGAGTCAGGGCATGCAGGAACAAAGTAGAGAAAAATATTTTGCTTCTCGAGTTCAGTGTTTAAATTGCATTATTAAAGCAATTCTTCTGGTATTTTGTATGCCATGACTTTGATATAAAATCAGCAGATGGGAAGTTCCTCAAATAAAAATAAGAACTTTAAATCAAAGGATTTTTATCAACCTTTAGCAATTGCCTCTGCTTACTGCTTTGAAAGTTTAAAAAAAAATTCACCCAATTATATCAAACTTACAGACACCTTTTCAGTACCAGGAATAAATAATACAAATGAAGATTTTATCACCAATATTTCAAACAAAGTGAAGGATATTTTTCAGCAGAGTGTAAAGACATGCACAGCATAAAAATATTTAATTTCAATATTTAAGATGACTGCTAATGTGTGCTGTGTGCACTTGTACAGTCAATACAACATAAAAAGCAAAATACAAAGCGTTCAGTTGTGAGAATGCAATCCTAATTGCTTACATATTAATTCTTACAGGTGCAACCTTCAGCCAAGCATCACATCCACAACATTTAAAAAGATTTAGTCATGCATTAAAATAAACGCCATAACATAGAATCATCATCAAACCAGTTATGTATCTTGCTTTCTGATTGCTGACAACATTACAAATATAATCTTACAAGAAATGAACCCAACAAGGAGATTGAACTAAATTAAGCATAGTTGAAGCAATTATATTGCAGGGTTCCCAAATGCAAATGTTAATGTCAATTCATCATCCTTGTAAAGGTTCCTTTACCTACCCAGATTCCCACTGCACCCTACGAATCCATGAGTAATTACTCTACAAACAGAAATATTTGTAACACACAAAATCAAACATGGGCGTGACAAGTTAAAATGAGATTAAGCTAATAATGTTTCAATGTAACCATTTGATTTTTTTTAAGAAATCAAAATGGCAGACAGGCAGCTCATTAGAATTTGAAGACACCATCGTTTATGGTAACAAGATAAACTATGAACATGAATTTTCCTTCGCATCAGGCCATACTGTTGTGAAGATCTGCATAACAGTTAGTCAAGCTTCATTAAGGGAGGGGTAAAGCAGAATTAGTCAATCACTATATCTTCTGTATACCTTTGCAACTATTTGATGGAAGCATGAAAAGGAGGAGATTTGCATGGGAAAACTTTGTAGGTGAAAGAAAAACTACAAAAAGGTTACTCATGCAAATAGAACATAGAAACATTCAGGAATTAATACAAAAACTGTCCTTACTTCACTCCATATCTTTCCCTGAACATGATATGGTCCCTGTATGTACGATTCACATCCAGATCAATCTGCCTGATGTCTGGAGATACTGTTCGAGCTCTGCTTTTCAGTTTCTGAATTTTTAAATGCAAGTCAGAAGAGAACAAGAAACTTAGTTTTGTCAGTGACAGTTTCTGTTGATAACAAAACATAATGCTGAAGTACTCAATCAAATTCTACAAATTATTCCGAATCATATTTTGTCTGTCACCACCAAAACATTTTAAATCAAAGTTAAAAATCACATGTTGTACAATCCTCACCTTTAGTTTAGGTCTATTTATTCATTTTAAAAGTATTCATAGTTTCTTAAGAAGTATAACAAACTACATTGCAATTTTTATCCTTTCCCATTGGTGGCCTTTTACCAATGTATATAATGAGTATAGATTCATTCTACATTACACAAGCATCCATCGTCCCTCACTTCAGCTGTGAGCTTTCAATTGCTGGCAATCAGTGGAGGTTTTGCTGGTGGTTTGGGTGGGGGGGGCGTTGAGAGAAGGGAAACAGAAGAAAGAGTGAAGAAAGTAGATGCAACCGAAATTGGTCTTCAGTCAACACCCAAACAGGACTTACCAATAGAGGTCAATGCACAGAAATCAGAAGCAGGAATACCAGTTGTTTCCCCAGTACAGGATATCAAAAACAAACAGTAGAAGCTTAGAAATGCACTCCTGATTGAGAGGTGCTAAACGGCTCATTGATCAAATCTGGCATTCATAGCCCATTTTAATTCACCAAAACAACATGCTGTTTACTTGACTGTTGAGTGACTGCACAGTTTATAAAGTATTCGATTATCTTGCAATCAAACGATGTTATTTCAAAAACAAACAGAAAATGCTGGAGAAATTCAGTAGATCTGGCAGCATCTGTGGTGAGAGAAACAAAGCTACATTTTTGAGTCCAGAATGATTTCTTCGGACACATATATTCACAGGGGCAGAGGAGGAGCAAGAGATACAGATGGTAGAATGGCCCAGGGCAAGGTTGTTAATAGCAGTGAAAAACAGAAATGTAAAGTGAGTGTAAATAAAGCTGAGAGGGGGAATAAATGGGTCATCCCAAATGATAGCAAAGTAAACAATGGCTTGGGGGGCAGGGTGGGGGGGGGTGGAGGAGAAGAGTTCCTAGAAGCCATACAGTGATTGCATGGGAAAGTATCATCGGGAAGTGAGGACCTGTTTGGAGCTGTGGAAAAGCGGACCAGGGTGTCACAGAGACATTGAGTCCGCACTGACTCTCCAAAGAGCATCCCATACAGACCAAAATTCCCCACCATATCCCCATAAACCTACATTACTCATGGCTATTCCATCTAGCCTGCACATTCTTATTATTCTGCAGACGCAGGTAGAAGATGCAAACTGCAAGCAGTCATCCAAGGCTGGAACTAAACCCAGGTCCTTGGTGTTGTGAGGCAACAAAACTAATCACTGAACTGCCATGCCACCCACAAGACAGAGAACAGACATCAAATGGTCAAACTTTGAGGTTGTGGAATTCAACATCAAGTCCTCCAGGGTGCAAAGTTCCCAATGGAAAAGTAGGCATCGCTCCTCAAATTTGTTTTATACTTAGTAGGAAAATTGCAGCAGGTCCAGGACAGAATGTTAGCATGAGAGCAAAGTGGTTTACTGAAAATGGCAATTGGAAGGTCGTACAGAGATGCTTTGCAAAGTGGTCACTCACTCTGCATTTAGTGTTGCCAATGTAAAGGAGACAGTGAGGTCTGCAGATGCTTGAGATCAGAGTTGAGCGTATGTTGCTGGAAAAGCACAACAAGTCAGCCTGCATCCGAGAAGCAGGAAAATCGATATTTCAGGCCAGAGACTACATTGTGAACAGCAAATACAGCAGACTAAATTGAACAAACAAGCAAAATACTGCTTCACTTGGTAGGTGCCTTGGACAGTGAGGAGGGAGGATGTAAAAGTGTTCCAACTTCATGATTGCATGGAAAAGTGCCGTAGGGGAGTGAGGAACTGTTTGGAGTAGTGGAAGAATTGACTAGAGTGTCACAGAGGCATTGGTCCTTGTGGAATACTGATAGCTGTGAGGAGTTGAAGATGTGTTTGGTGGTGACAGCCTGCTGGATGTGACAGAAAAGGTTGAGGAAGCTTCTTTTGAATGTGGAGAACAATGCTGTGGAAAGTGAGGACAAGGGGAACCCTATCATTGTTCTGAGGGAGACAAGGGGCAAAAGCAGAAGTACAGGAAATGGGTTGGATATAGCTGAGGACCACATCAACCACAGTGGGGGGGAATCTTCATTTGAGGGAAAAGGAGGTCAAGTCAGCAACACTAGGGAGTAAGGTTGAATCATCAGAACAGATGTAACGTACATGGAAAAACTGGGAGAGTTGAATGTAATTCTTGCATGGAGTAGGGTATGAGATTTCTTCAGTATTTTCTGTGCTTGGTTTCAGATTTCCAGCATGAGGATTTTGCTTTTATTTGGGATTTTATTTCAGTGATCAATAATGCTTCTTCTTCAGAGGGGCAGCATATTGCCTCACAGTGCCAGGGACCCAGGTTTGATTCAAGCCTCGGGTGACTGTCTGTGTGGAGTTTGCACATTCTCCCCGTGTCTGTGTGGGTTTCCTCCAGGAGCTTCAGTTTCCTCCCACAGTCCAAAGACGTGCAGGTTAGGTGAATTGACCATGCTACATTGCCCATAGTGTTAGGTAGATTAGTCAGAGGGAAATGGGTCTGGGTGGGTTACTCTTCAGAGGGTCGGTGTGGACTCGTTGGTCTGAAGGGCCTGTTTCCACACTGTAGGGAATCTAATTTAATGTAAAACCAGGAACTTGTGGTCCAGATGGACAAAATCTTTCTTATTGCACAGCATTTGTTATTAGTGTAGTACTGCAATCTTGCTACTAGATGGCACTGTAATAGATTCTCTTGAAAATAAATTACGCAGTTTAACACAAAATTCTGAACACTTGATTGTACTTTGCTGAATTGTTAAAAAAAAGTATGAAATATCAAGTGAACATTAGGCACAATGCAGCATTCCAACATAGACTGCCATTACATTGCCTGTCACTGCAAAAATTATAAATGCTGACTAATTACATCAAAACTGCAAAAGAGCAGAACAAATTAAAAATATTACAATTTTTAAGACAGAACTGCATGCTCAACATTTTGTCATGAAAATCTTCACCTCATTCAGTGCAATTAAGTAGTTGAATAAGAGTGGTGATAACTGTTTCTAGCTCACAAGCTTTATAAAAATTTCAAAACTAAAAATATTCAGAATACCTTAAAAAATAATTTTAGTCCAAGGTTCAAAGTTTAGGAGCCAAAACTAATGATACTGTTTTATCACTCCTCATAACTCGTTGTACTTAAGCAACAGCTTCTACATACCTGTGGTACACTTAAAATAAGATATTATTACTGTAATCTGTCATTTTTAATTGAAGCCATATAAAATAAGAGTTTTGGTTAATTAACTAAACAATTAAGATAGGGAATAATAAAACAAAGCACTGCAAACACTGGAGTCTGAAACAAAAACAGAAATTGGAGAAACTCATTGGGTCTGGCAGAATCTGTGGTGAGAAAGCTTTTCCCCACAGTTTTGCCAGCAATTTGTATTTGTTAATTAAGATAGGGATTTGTTCAGCTGATCTAGTCACTAATCTTCTGAACTCATCTACATTTCCTGTAACAAAGGGAGAGAAGAAGTTTCCTGCAAATAGCTAATATTCAAAGACTGCAAATAGCTAATGTTCAGCATCTCCTTTTACCTAGAGATTTACAAGAAAACATACTGCAGACATATCTTTCTATTGTTACCAATCACAATATTGACTGGTCTATTTTTAATCGGGGCTGTGCAGAGCAGATGTTTACAATAACTATTGCTAGAAGTAAAGTAACAGAATGAAAGACCAATATGTTCCCTGGACCTGATGGGATGTATCCCTCGGATTTTAAAAGAATTAACTGCAGAGAGAGTGAATGCATTGGTGATAGTCTTCCAAGAATCTTGAGATTTGAGAAAAGTCCTTGAAATTTGCCAATATATCACACACTTTTTCAAAAAGGAAGAAAGACTTAAAAAAAAAAAAGGCACAGGTAGCTACAAGCCAGTGAACTTAACATATGTCCTTGGGAAAAATACTAGAGTTTATTTTAAAGGATGGAATAGCACAGCCTTTAGAAATAATATAATCAGGCAGAGCCAGTATGACTCTATGAAGCGGGAATTATGCCTGACAATTTTATCAGAGGTGACAGGCAGGATGGATAAAGGGCAACTAGGGGTAACAGTAATATATCCAAAAGGCATTTGATAAGATAGCACTACGTAATGAGCCAGACTTTATAATAGATCTTAAACTAAGGGAACACATAGGAGGGAGCGATCATAATATGGTAAAGTTCAGTCTGCAGTTTGAAAAAGAGAAGGCAAAACCGGATGTAATGGTGTCCCTGTTAAATAAAGGTAATTACAGGGGCATGAGACAGGAACTGTCGAAAATCGACTGAAAGCAGAGCCTAGTGGGAAAGATGGTACAGCAACAATGGCAGGAGTTTTTGGGTGTAATTAAGGATACAGTACAGAGGTTCGTCCCAAAGACAAGAAAGATTATCCAGGGTTGCAGAGGGGTGGTTCAGGATTAGACAACCATGGCTGACAAAACAAGTCAGGCAATGTATCATAGAAAAAAGAGAGAGCCTATAAAGAGCACTAGAAAAGAAGAAGATTGGGAAGACTACAGAAGCAAACAGAGGAGATCAAAGAGAGAAATAAGGAAGGAGAAAATCAAATACGAAGGTAAGCTAGCCAGTAATATTAGAAATGACAGTAGAAGTTACATAAGAAACAAACGAGAGGCAAAGTAGAGATTGGGCCGCTTCAAATTGATGCAGGAAGGCTCGTGATGGGAAATAAGGAAATAGCTGAAGAACTTAATAAATACTTTGTCTCAGTGTCTCACTTTGCCTTCACAGTGAAAGACACGAGTAATATCCCAACAATTAAGGTGAGTCAAGGTGCAGAATTGAGTATGGTAGCCATTACAAAAGAAAAAGTGCTAGAAAAGCTAAAAGGTCTAAAAATTGGTAAATCTCCCGGCCTGGATGGGCTACAGTTCTGAGGGAGGTGGCTGAAGAAATAGCCGAAGCGTTGTTTGTAATCTTTCAAAAATCACTGGAGTCAGGGAAGGTCCCAGATGATTAGAAAATCGCTGTTGTAACTCCCTTGTTCAGGAAAGGATCAAGACAAAAGATGGAAAATTATAGGCCGATTAGCATGACCTCAGTTGTAGGTAAAATTCTAGAATCCATCGTTAGGGGTGAGATTTCTAAATTCTTGGAAGTGCAGGGTCAGATTAGAACAAGTTAACATGGATTTGGTAAGGGGAAGTCATGCCTGACAAGCCTGTTAGAGTTCTTTGAAGAGGTAACAAGTAGGCTAGACCAGGGAAACCCAATGTATGTTATCTACCTAGACATCCAAAAGGCCTTTGATAAGGTGCCACACGGGAGGCTGCTGAGTAAGGTGAGGGCCCATAGTGTTCGAGGTGAGCTACTGGCATGGATTGAGGATTGGCTGTCTGACAGAAGGCAGAGTGTTGGGACCGCAGCTGTTCACTTTACATATTATAACTGGATGAAGGGACTGGAGGCATTCTGGTGAAGTTCGCCAATGATATGAAGTTAGGTAGACAGGCAGGTAATTCTGAGAAGGTGGGGAGGCTGCACAAAGATTTAGACAGTTTAGGAGAGTGGTCCAAGAAATGGCTGATAAAATTTGACGTGAGCAAATGCGAGGTATTGCACTTTGGAAAAAAAATGAATAGAGGCAGGCATGGACTATTTTCTAAATGGTGAGAAAATTCATAAAGCCAAAGTACAAAGGAATCGGAGAGTGTTAGTACAGGATTCTCTAAAGGTTGACTTGCAGGTTGAGTCAGTGATTAAGAAAGCAAATGTAATGTTCTCATTTATCTCAAGAGGGTTGGAATGTAAAAGCAACGATGTGCTACTGAGACTTATAAAACACTAGTTTGGCCCCATTCAGAATACTGTATCCAAATCTGGGCCCCAGACCTCAGGAAGGACATATTGTCACTGGAGCGTGTCCAGCGGAGATTCACACGGATAATCCCTGGAATGGTAGACCTAACATGCGATGAACGGCTGAGGATCCTGGGATTGTACTCATTAGAGTATAGAAAGTTGAGGGGAGATCTAATAGAAACTTACAAAATAATGCATGGCTTACAAAGGGTGGATGCTGGAAATTTGTTTCTGTTAGACAAGGATACTAGGACATATTGGCACACTTAGAGGGTGGGAGTCAATTAAAAACGGAAATGAAGAGACATTTCTTCGGCCAGAGAATGGTGAGCTTGCAGAATTCATTGCCACGGAGCACAGTGGAGGCGTTAAATGTCTTCAAGGCAGAGATTAATAAATTCTTGATCTCGCAAGGAATCAAGGGATACGGGGAGGGTGCGGGTAAGTGCGGGAAATGCCCATTAGCCATGATTGAATTTCGGAGTGAACTCGATGCACTGAATGGCCATACTTCCACTCCTATGTATTATGGTCTTACATATCAGTCTACTTGTATCGAGTGTTAGCTAACAAAAACATAAGAGTTGAGATAATGAGGGCATTTTCAGGATGGCAACATTGCAACTAGCTGCTACAATATTCAGTGCTGCGGTCACAATTATTTTTTATTTAATACGGTTTACAAAATATATTATGACTTGGATGAGGGAAGTGAATGTACTATTGCTAGACAATACAACAATAGGTGGGAAAGCAAGTAGTGAGGTGACAAAATTAGTCAACACAAGGGTATGGGCATGTTCGGAGAGTGGAGAAAAACTTGGCAGATGGGGTATAATGTGGGAAAATGTGATGAGTTCACTTTGGCAGGAAAAACAGAGCAGCTGAATATTAAGAACGAAAATACTACCCAAAACTGCAGCACAGAGGAGTCTGGGGGCCCTTCTGAATAAATCACAAAAGGACAGCATCCAAGATCAACAGGTAGTCGGGAAGAAAAATAGAATGTTAGCCTTTAGCTCAAAATGAATTGAGCATAAAAGTAGGGAGTTCTGCCTACAACTTTACAAGGCACTAGCTGGACTATAGCTGGAATACTTTGCAAAGTATTGGGCCCTTTATCCACTGAAAAAATGTACTGGTATTGGAGACAGTCAGAATTGATTCACTAGGTTAATCCTGGATATGGAGAGATTTTCTTATGAGGACAGGTTGGGCTAGTACTCACTAGAGTTTAGTAGAATGAGAGGAAACCTTACTGAAACATTAAAGATTCTTCGGGGATGTAACAACGTAGATGCAGAGGCTGTAGACTCACATTGGAGAGTCTAGGATCAGAAGGCATAATTTCACTGTAAAAGGTCACTCATAGAAGATATAAGTGAGGAGGATTTTTTTCTCTCAGAGGTAGACAATTTGTTAAATCATATACTGAGAGGACTGCTAAATTTGGCTTATTACACATATTCAAGGTGGAGATAGACAGATTTTTAATCAGTCAGGGAGTTACATGTAATGAGAATAAGGTAGGAAAGTAGTGTTGAGGATTATCAGATCTGAAAAATTGAGAAGATCTGATGGGCACAATGGCCTCCTTCTGCTCCTACATCTCATGGTCTTACGGTCAATGGCTCTGGAATAGTTGCTGTTTCCGTACACACCTAGGTACATCAGTTGAAGGACAAAATCTCCATGACACAAAATGAAATATCTTGCTCTCCTGAAAATGGAAAAACCTTACAGATGATCATGTTGCACAGATCTGAGTAAATTATTTTCTGGGAGCCTGAGAAAGTTCCAGAAATCAGTATCTTTAACTTCCTCCTAAACCCTGGAAGCTCAAGTTACTTTGATTCAGCTTTCATCTAAATTAAAGCCTGATTTAAAGATCTCAATGCTGTCACTACTGCAATCATGATGAAAGGAGGTCAGCAGGCCATGACAAGATTCTCTTTTCTTCAACAAAAAACATCCTTCAAGTTCGCATCCTTGGCTCTGTTGGTGTCATTTCCCATCTTCTCTAATTTTTTCCTGAAAAAGGACTCATAGTAACTTTAGAGTTTCCTTGATGCCGGTGGTCATGCATTTGGGATTAAAGGGGACATAACTAAATCCCACTATAGCTGATATCCTAAGTAGTTCAATGATGATTATCTGGAAAACGTTGTAGAAAAGGCTAATGAATCTGGTGATGAATCACTTCACAATGTTAATATGTTAATATGTCAATGTTTAAATGAAGAGAAGTTTACGTTAGCATTAAGTCTGTTTACAAAATGTACCATGTGACAAATCATTAATCGAGCTTGGTAAATCTATAACGCGCCATTTTGAACTCGTTATTAACATGTTTATACTTAAAGATACATAAATGTAAGGTGTGTCAAATTAATTTTGCTCCTTCTTTTAACAAAATGCTTTCAACAAAATGTGAAACTAAAATGTCACATCAGCAAAGTCCTGGATCATGTTAAAAGTATCAGGAATTGGAAAAAAATATACTTACATCGTACAGATCTTTCTTCTCCAACTTAATTTTTTGTATTTCTAGAAGTAGAGACCAGACCTCTCCTCTTAGTTGCAGGGGAATTCCCTTGTAAATTCTCCGTACCACCTTTGAATCACAAGTTTTTAAAAAATTGCTTCCATTAGCTACATTCGAAATTACTCAAAAGACTTAAGAACAGGGTGGGCCATTTGGCCTTTCAAACTTGCACCATTTAATATGATCATGGCTGATCTAGTTATGTCTTAACTGCACCTTTCAGAATACCTCCTATAACCCTTAATGTATTCTTCAAAAATCTGTCTAATCGAACCTTCTGGAGGAATCCACAGACTAAAAACCCTTACGAAAACAAAAGTCTCACAGCTATCATAAAAGGGAGAACTTCTTTCCTTAAACTTCATCTCCTAGTTCTCATCTCCCCAGACGTGAAAACATCCATTTGATCAAGTTCCCTCAGAATATGTTTCAACATCACCACCTCTCATTCTTGGAAAGTCCAATGGGTGTAGGTCCAAACTGTTGAAACTTTCTTCAAGAGATAAGCCCTTCTTCTCAGGTATAAGCTGAGACAATCTTCTCTGAACTAAGTCCAATGGAATTATATCATTTTTCTTACAAGAATTATAACAGAAATTGTATACACAACTCCAGATATGGTCTCTCCAATTCCCTGTAGGGTTGCAGTAAAGCTTGCCGAATTGTGGAATTCCCTTTCCCTTGTAAAATTAAAACAACACTCCACTTGCCTTTCTAATCACTTGCTACAGACATTACACCTCTAACTGTGAAGCTGCACAACTGCTAAGAAGTTTCGCGCATATCAATTGAAGTTTCAATGCATTGGTTCGGCTTTCATACATGGACCTCTAGGTCCATGCAGAATCAAGAAAAATTACAACGAACACTGCACTGATGCCTGCACCTAACTTCCTATGATTCACGCACCAAGACAGCCAGATCTCTGTTCTGAGTTCTACAATCCCTATTTTATTTTCTTCTTGCTAAAGTTCACATTCAATTCCATTTGCCAATTTTTTTTGTCCACTCACTTAACCTTTGCATTTAGCTATTATACATTTTGTACCTTTATCCAAGGTGTAAATTGGAAATAGCAGAGACTCCAGCACTAATTTTTGTGGCACTCCACTTAGCAATCCAAAGGGATTACTAAGTGGACGGCACGGTGGCACAGTGGTTAGCACTGCTGCCTCACAGCGCCAGAGACCCGGGTTCAATTCGCGCCTCAGGCGACTGACTGTGTGGAGTTTGCACATTCTCCCCGTGTCTGCGTGGGTTTCCTCCGGGTGCTCCAGTTTCCTCCCACAGTCCAAAGATGTGCAGGTTAGGTGAATTGGCCATGCTAAATTGCCCGTAGTGTTAGGTAAGGGGTAAATGTAGGGGTATGGGTGGGTTGCGCTTCGGCGGGGCGGTGTGGACTTGTTGGGCCGAAGGGCCTGTTTCCACACTGTAAGTAATCTAATCTAATCTAATCTAATCTAATGGAACCCATTGATCACTACTTTGCTTCCTCTTAGCCAAACAATCCTTAATCCATGTCATGTTATCCCACACACTATGTGGTCTTAGTTTATCTGTTTATCATACATGCCTTATCAAGTGCATTTTGGAAATTGAAATTCATTATAGCAACAGACTCATTACCCAACTTACTTACTACTTCCTCAAAAACTGTAATAAATTAGTTGAACACTACTTCCCTTTCATAAAAGCATGTTGACTCTGCTTGATTGCATTCTCCAAATATCCTCCTATAACCTCCTTAATAATGGATTCTAGCAACCTTCCTGTGAAAGATGGCTATAGTTTCCTACTTCCTGCCTTTCTCCTTTACTGAATTTAACAAGTATTTTACTTGTTATTTAATAAAGTATTGATATACTTCTAAAACGCAAGGAACTATGGAATCTTATAACAAATCCAACCACTATCCCTGCAGCCACGTCTTTTGAAACTCTTTAGATGTAAGCCACCTGATCTTAGGGACTTGTCAGCCTTTACGTCTAATACTATTCCCAGGACTTACTCCCTGGTGATGGCAACTGTTTCAAATTCCTCGCTTCTCTTCACTTCTTGATTTCCAATAATCTTTGAGAAGTTTTCCAAGACTCCTACATTGAAGACCGGCACAAAATATATGCTCAATACCTCTACTTTCTGATTTTCTGTTATCAGTTCCATAGACTCTTAAAAATGCTTCTTAAAAATTTACAAGAGCTGTAGTTTTTTTAAAAAAATTTGATGTCATACTTGCTTGTTTAGCCACCAACAATGAATTCTTCTAAACCTATCTTTCTGCCTCACTGAGACAGAAGTTTGTTGAAAGAGCTATTAAATATCTTTGTAAAAGTCTGAAACACCATGTCTGCTGTCCTATTTTTTAATCTTGTTTTGGTGCTCAAACCTATTGGGCCATACTAACTTTTAAAAATAGCATATAGCATTCCTCTGTGAAGACTGTTGTGTTTTTGTTACCCAAAACACAAATGAAATTCCAATTTGTGCAGACCTTGTTTGAATACTACTTTATTGTTCCATAATAAAATAGTTGTTTACTTGACATATCTGCCTAAACATTTCATATTACCATTTTGGAAGCAGGGCTTGTAGAGACTATATTATTGCATCTTGCGTTTTGATGAAGCACTCCGCTGAACTGTTCTTAAATACAAGAGTTAGATTTTATGCACAATGATTATCCAGACATCGAAAATTTAAGAACATTAATTTACAAGTTAAGTTCATGAATTACATGTTGAAAAGTATTATGGGCTCAAAATCCTCTATATTTGTTTCTTATGATTTGCAGATTTCACATTAATTTTCAAAATCTTTATGGTGGCAAATGCACCGACTTCAAAACCGATCATCATTATAATTGAATGTCTGTAACCATGATATAATTTCTTGCCCATATGTTTCAAGAAAAATTCAGATTTTGCTCATTTTTGAGCTCTGCTTTTCACACAAGTCTTCCTAAAGCTTTGTATTTTGGCCTCAATGTTAGTTGTATGGAGGTTTTTCCAGTCTGGATTGTTCTAATTTGCCTCTATTACTGGGTGAATCTACTACTGCAAGTTTACTTCTATTATGGAGAAAGTGTTTGAAACTACTGAGAGAAATCTGGTGGGGGAATACTTGAAATATTCTTTTCAAGGGATGACACAGCATGAAAGAACGCAAGTTAGGTTGTACTCAAACAACTATTTACTTTTGTCAAGTTTTGAAAGACATCTTGGGCAGTGTAAGTAACGATCCATATTACAAACTTGGACATCCTGAAAGTTATTGACAATGTTCTACATCAAATGCCAAAATGAGAGAGAGAACAAATAGTAAATGAGTGAACAGTAAATTAAAAATTATAAACTGGTAATAGCTCTCAATAGAAACTATTTTAACTGACATGAGCATGCTAACCCAAAGGTCAACTGAACTCTGACCTTAAATTTACCTGGACCATCTCTGACACCTCCCTCCCCTTCCTGGACCTCACCATCTCCATCAGTGACGACCGACTTGACACTGACATCTTCTACAAACCCACCGACTCCCACAGCTACCTGGATTACACCTCTTCCCACCCTACCTCTTGCAAAAATGCCATCCCGTATTCCCAATTCCTCCGCCTCCCCCGTATCTGCTCCCAGGAGGAGCGGTTCCACCACAGAACACACCAGATGGCCACCTTCATTAGAGACCGCAATTTCTCTTCCCTCGTGGTTAAAGATGCCCTCCAATGCATCTCATCCACATCCCGCACCTCCGCCCCCAGACCCAACCCTTCCAACCGCAACAAGGACAGAACGCCCCTGGTGCTCACCTTCCACCCTACAAACCTCTGCATAAACCAAATCATCCGCCGACATTTCCGCCACCTCCAAACAGACCCCACCACCAGGGATATATTTCCCTCCCCACCCCTCCCCGCCTTCCGCAAAGACCGTTCCCTCCGTGACTACCTGGACAGGTCCA
>NC_057732.1:45390204-45433724 GCF_004010195.1 Chiloscyllium plagiosum | reverse complement strand
TTATTCCTGATGAAGGGCTTTTGCCCGAAACGTCGATTTTGCCTGTCCTCGGATGCTGCCTGAATTGCTGTGCTCTTCCAGCACCACTGATCCAGAATCTGGTTTCCAGCATCTGCAGTCATTGTTTTTACCTCGTGAATTTTGGGAGTGCTGATATTCTAATGACTTGAACTGGGCTATAACAAATGCAATCTCCTAAGTTTGCAGGTGGGTAAAATAAATGATCATCAATCCTCAAAAAGATTATTCTATAACCATGGTCATAAATGTAGCTGGAAGTTTTTACACAAAGCTGCTATGAACATTAGCAAATTTGTCCACATTTCAAGGTTAGCTAATTAAAATGTGAAATAAGCAGACAGTTGAACCTGCACCTCTGAAGCAATGTTGGTCCAGCAGAAAAGAATATACATGTATTGCTACAGACTGAACAAAATAAATTAATTGTTTTTGACTAATGACTGCAAAAAGAGATAAACTTGCCTTGAAAACAATAGGAAAACCAGCCTTGCTGATGCAATATAAACCTCAAGTTCAATCTGAGAGACAGATCCTGTTTGCTCAAGGTGGTGAATAGGTCAGCAAACCACAAAGTTTGAATAGTGTCACTGATACTATTCAAAGGACACAGGTGTAATATTATGAAATATTCAAAACGCTCCAGATGAGGCAAGTTAGAGGTTCACCCAATCAATGCATATTCATAAACTGGAGCACATACAACTAGTAAGAGCCAAAAAAACAAAGAAAAAATGGTGGAGAGTACTGTGGATCTTGCAGCTGCTCCTCACTTGCAGGCTTTGCTTACGAATTTTCTCTTTTTTTATATAAATAGCAGCAGAAAATTTGATTTGAAATTAAAATTATTTTGGGAACTTTTATAATCCAAAAAATAAAAAATTGCTAAGAAGAAAAAATACGCGAGGAAGGAGGATTGTTTTTCCACAAGGTTTTTGTGGGTGAAGCCTGTTGATATGTTTGACGACAGTTCTGGAGAGTTTTTTTAAAATGTTTGCACGGGCAGAATTCTGAACATTTTCCTTCTCAAGTTGTTGTTGTTTAAATAACGACAAGGTTCAGGGATCACCATTTCTTTTCATAGACCTGGAATTTGAACGTTGACTGTTAGGGGATTTGAAGAGGAGGCTTTTTTCAGTTGAAGAAAGTTAATCAAGTTAAGTGCTTGATTTTTAAAAAGATTTTTATTGCTTAATTTTTTTTCTCTTTTGCATGCTTCAGATTAAAATCTTAAAGGGAAGGAAGAGTAGTGTTTTTTAATATCTAAGTTTATTTTAAGAGTTTCTTTTTAGGTTTACTGTCACTGAGGGCACACAGGAGGTACAGAGTGTGATCATATAAGAGGGGGAAATCGCTAAGTAGCAGTGAACATGGTGTTATGAAGATGTGGTGTACCTTTAAGAGAGTTAAAAGCAGCAGAACTACTGGACACAGCACCAAGTGTTCTCAATAAGGCAATAATGCAACACTGGGTCGAACAACTCTATTGCCTGGAGACATAAACAAATTCGAATTCAGCCAATCACTTTAAATTATACCCCCCAAAAAATACCAATTTCCAATTAAGGTTGAATTGAGTATATTGACAATCTTCATAGCCATTGACACAATCCGATGCTCTAAGGTATAAGACCGGGGTGGGGGGGGAAATTGGACAGTTCGGAGGAGAACTGCCAAGTCCTACATGTAACAGACTGCTTGAAACAATCTCTCTCTTAAAAGTACCTTTTCGATCAGTAACCTGTGACACAGAAATTCCTAACAGGGAGAAAAGACGACACAAGAAAATCCACAGACAAGAACCAACAGCTGCCTGGTTTTGAGATAAGAAGTGTTTTTGTAAATCTTAATTGGGAGTTTTATAGGACTAGTATTATAGAAGAGAAGGTAACAGATAAGTTAGAGAAAGAAATTGTAAATAGTGGCTAGTTAATTATTCTCTGCTATACTTTAAGAAATAAAGTTGTTAACTTTTACTTGACACAGTTCTTGGCCACTCAAATTTTTACAGTTATTGCACGGGATAAATCTTTTCTGTGGTGCTAGTTTTAAATTAAGGAGAGCTCAACACTTGTCGTAACACCAGTCAGACAAGTGCAAGTCCGAGAATGAGGTAGCTCTGAAGAATCAAACTGCATTTATTTCCAAGCAACTGGTCTTACAGGTAAGGCTGATGAAATCATTCCATGTTCCCAACATGTCCTTGGAACATCATAGCTATTGTAGAAACTTGGCTGAGGGAAGGACAGGACTGGCAGCTCAATGATCTTCATTTTAGATGCTGTAGGAAGAACAGAAAGGGAGGCAAGAGGGAAGGGAAAGTGGCACTTTTGATTAAGGAGAACATTATTTCTGTACTTAGGATATTTCTGAGGGATCATCCAGTGAAGTTATATGGGTAAAACTTAGAAATAAGAAAGAGATGATCACCTTTTTGGGATTGTAAACAGCCCCAATAGTTGAGGGAAACTGAGGAACAAATATGTGGAAAAATCTCAGATAGAGATTATACAAGCAAGAAGGAGACCTCAACAATCATGCTCTTTTCACCAATGCTACAATTATTGAGGTTGTAAGAAAGCATCCATCGTAGTCAACATATTGAGGTAAAGAGTCTACAGATTTACTGGCAGATTATGAAAAAAATTCCACTTAATGCAAATTGAATATGTGGTGTATACAACTCCTTGGAAACCACCCGAGAACTGATGACCAATGTCGAAAGAGTCAGGACATAATCCAGAAGAAATTACCTTATTCAGGGATCTAGGATGCTAGAAAAAAAGTGTAAGTTTCAACAAGGTAGCCATCCTCCATAAAGGAAATTCATGAGGTTAAAAATTCCTCCAGGTATTGCAGTGGATCAATTGCCTGTTTTAACAGGAAAGACCTTCCCTGTGAAGGGAATCCAAGAGATAAAAGATCCTCCGGTTTAAATACACTTTCAGATCTTAGCCTGTCAAAAACAGAACCAATAATGGTCTTCAATCCAGAGATGTACATATCTACCAAGTGCCCAAATAGAATGTATCCGTGGAGCATAGTGAAAGCTTCACTAGCTTAATCAATAAAGACTCAGGGTAGATACAGAGTAGTGAAAAGTAAATATATACATGAATATATAAATATCTATAAGGGAAAAAAAGTCTGGGGGTGGATGGTAGCAGGGGAGGTGGAGGGTGGGGCAGAGGAGGGAATATTGCACAGGGTGTAAGGCTCCGAAAACATTAATGCTGAGAAGCCCCTGAAGCACTATCACCATGATCATGTCAATTGGGCTTAGCGGAAGAACCATTCAAGACCTGCCATCTATGACTTACTTGGACTCTGTAACTACAGCCTCATCGCCTTCCTCATTGCCTGCCTGCATAACTGACTGATTCTGCCCCCTCACCTTATCCCAGATCCAACCCTCCAAATCGGCACTGCTCTCTTGAACTGTCCTAGCTGTCCATCTTCCTTCCCATCTATCTGCTCCATCCTCCACTCTGATCTATCACAATCAACAACCACTTTTGTCCAACTATCACATTCCTAGCTACCTTACCCCAGCCCCATCCTACTCCCATTTATCTTTCAGCCCCCTAGGGCCCCCCGCATTCCTGATGAAAAGCGTCTGCTTGAATGGTGACTCTCTTGCTCCTCGGATGTTGCCTGACCAGCTGCGCTTTTCCAGTGCCACACTTTTAGTCTCTGTAATATTGCCCATTACATCAACTTACATCATGTAATAAACTACTACTCACTGAAAATAGAAGTTCCTTCTCCTTACTGAATGGTTTTCCTGTAATCTGAAGACCAAAGTGAACTTGTAGATCCCTATCCTGAAAAAGAGTGTGGCAGCAAATTTACCCTCTAGTGAGTAATAGTGCACAGAGTTCATACGACCTGAAGAGCAGTTTGCTCATACAAGAAGTGTTCTGTTTTTCAGAAATAAAACATAATTGGATGTAAAAACTCAGCAAGTCCGGTAGCATCTGTGGCGAGAAATCAGAGTTAATGTTTTAGGTCCAGAGACGCCTTTTTAGAACTGATGGTAGCTAGGAAAAACTGGGTTATTATTCAGAACATATGCTGGAGGGAGGGTGTAAGGAGTAAATGATAAGTGAAGATAGAGACCAAATAGAGAGAAAAACTGTTGAACAAAGGAATGAATAATGGTCAGACTGAGCGGAGATTCACACGGATGATCCCTGGAATGGTAGGTCTAACATATGAGGAACGGCTGGGGATCCTGGGAGTTTGGAAGATTAGGGGGAGATCTGATAGAAACTTACAAGGTAACATATGGCTTGGAGAGGGTGGACGCTAGGAAATTGTTTCCGTTAGGCGAGGAGACTGGGACCTGCGGACATAGCCTTAGAATTAGAAGGGGGTAAATTCAGAACAGAAATGCGGAGACATTTCTTCAGCCAGAGAGTGGTGGGCCTGTGGGATTCATTGCCGTGGAGTGCAGTGGAGGCTGGGACGCTAAGTGTCTTCGAGACAGGGATTGATAAATTCTTGATGTCACAAGGAATTAAGGGCTACGGGGAGAATACGGGTGGGTGGAGCTGAGATGCCCATCAGCCATGATTGAATGGCGGAGTGGACTCGATGGGCCGAATGGCCTTACTGCCGCTCCTATATCTTATGGTCTTATATATATGTGATAACAATAGGGTTGTAATAGTACGGGATTTTAATTTTCCAAAGATTGACTGGGACTGTCATAGCGTTAAAGGCTTGGATGGTGAGGAATTTGTTGAATGTGTTCAAGATAATCTTCTTTATCAGTGTAGAAAAAGATATATTCCTATCTTTTAAATAGAAGATTCCTACTTTCTAGAAATAGGAAAGATTCCTATTTTCCAGAAATAGAAATTATTTCTATTAAATAAATGGTTCTTATTTACAAATACTAGAGGAGGAGCAAATCTTGACTTTCTCTCAAGAAAGAAGGCATGGGAAGTGACTGAAGTGTTAGCAGAGGAACCACTTTGGGACTAGTGATTGTAATTCTATTAGCTTTGAAATAGCTGTAGAAAAGTATAGCCCTTCCGTAAAAGTTGAATACAGTATTCGCAAGGCGATGATTGACACGTGGGAGACTTTGAAAAGTGTGATAACAGGAGTTCAGAGGCATTATGTTCCTGTTAGACTGAAGGGTAAGGTTGGGAAGAATGGATGAATAAAGATATTGAGGTCTGGTCAAGAATAAGAGTCACATATTAGACATATACAAATGGATCAAGTTAATCTCTTGAAGAGTATAAACAGTATAAGTGCATACTTCAGAGAGAAATCAGGAGAGCAAAAAGGAGATATGAGATATCCTTAGCAGATAAAGTTAATGCTAATCCAAAGAAATTCTACAACATTAGGAGAAAAAACAACAATAGGGCCCCTTAAAAATCAACAAAGTTGTCTCTGTGTTAAATCTCAGGAAATGGGACACATATTAAAATGAGTATTTCACGTCAGTTTTTTACTGTGGACAAAGAAATGGAAGTTAGAGAATTCAGGGAAATAAAAACTGATGTTTCAAAAATAGTTCACATTATAGAAGAGGTGATGGTGGAGGTCTTCGTAAAAATCAAAGTAGATAAATAGGCTTTGCATTCATTTTGGAGGGACAAGGACTGATTAAGGATAGTCAACATGGCTTTGTGTGAGCGAAATTGTGGCTCACAAACTTGACAGTTTTCTGAGGAGGCAACCAAAAAGATTGAGGGCAGAATGATAGAAGTTGTTTACATTGACTTTAGTCAAGCCTTTGACAAGTTTCTGCATGGTAGACTAATTAGTAAAGTTAAATCACGTGAGATTCAGGGAGAGCTTGACAATTAAGATACAAATAAAATCTTAATGGTAGGAGACAAGAGGATGGTGGAAGAGACTTGTGATCAGTGGTATTCCACAGGGATTAGTACTGGGTCCACTTTTGCTTGTCATTGATATTAACAATTTACATGAGAATTTAGGAGACATGATTGATATGCTTGAGAATGACACCAAATTGGTGCTATAGTGCACAATAAAAAAGATTATCCAAGATCATGAAAAGACCTTGATCAATTGGCTCAATGAGCTGAGGAGTGGCAGATGGAGTTTAATTTGTAAAAAAATGTGAGGTACTGAATTTGGTAAAACAAACAAGGGCAAGACTTATGCAATTAATGGTAGGACCTTGGGTAATGTTGTAGAACAGAAAGATCTGGAGATTCGGGGACATAAATATTTGACATTTGCATCACATGCAGACAGGGTTGTCAAGAAGGCTTTTAACATGCTTGTATTCAATGCTCAGACCTTCAAGTAGAGGAATTGGGCCACCATGTTGAGCGTTTCAGGAGTTTGGTGAGGCCTCTTTTGGAGTACTGTGTACAGTTCTGGGTGCCCTGCCAAACAAACAATATTATTAAATTGTAAAGGATTCAGAAAATATTTACCAGAATGATGTCAGGAATGGAAGGTTTGAGTTATATAGAAAGGCTGTAACTTTTCTCATTCGAGATTAGGAGGTTGAGGGGTAACCTTATAGAGGTTTATAAAATTATGAGGGACATACTTAACGTGAATAGCAAGAGTCTTTCCCCTGGGGTGGCAGAGTGCAAAACTAGGGAGCATATATTTAAACGCAAGAGGAGAAGGATTTAAAAAGAACATGAGGGGCAACTTTCTTTTTTCTTACACAGAAGGTGGTTCGTCTATGGCATGAACTGCCAAAGGAATTGGTGGATGCAGGTGCAGTAACAATGGGTAAATACATGAATAGGAAAGGTTTGGAGGAACAGGGGCCAAATGCAGTAAAGTGGGAGTAGTTTCTTTGGGAACATGGTCAGTGTGGACTACCTAAACCAAAGAGTCTGTTTCCATCCTCCATTCTGCTATAGCCAGCTTTTGTTGACTGCATCTCCACCTTTTATGGTTGCCACTAGATGGTATATTGCACTTCTTAGAACCACATTTACTCAGCACAGCTGTCTTCAGCAAAAAGGTGAACATACAAAATTCTTCCATTCACAGGATCCATTTAGGAGCAAATTATAGCAGGTGCTGGAATCTGTACTAAAAACAATAAATGCTGGAGATCACAGCATCCATGGAGCAATACTTCTGATGCAGAGTCATCTAGGCTCGAAGCTTTAGCTTGCTCTCTCTCCATGGATGATAGCTGACCTGCTGTGGTCTCCTGCATCTGTTATGTTCACAGAACCTACTGCATTTGTTGTTTCATGAAATATGCCCATAGCTACAGCTATTGACACAGGTATTCAGATACGATATTCTACCAACAGCAAATGCTCAATGCATGCAAATGAACATTTTTGGATTGACCTCATGTATTCTAAGCACTTTTTGATACAATTGCAATATTTTTAACATTATTCTTCCTTTCAGCAATCTTGTAAAATGACATTGTTACTTGAATGTTATGTCAACTATTTTCAGCATGGTGAACAAGAGGTTGCACATCATCATAGTGGTAATGATGTTGATGCTTAAGTATTCACATGTTTCCCAATCTAAGAAACTGAAATAGTTCATCCAGAGTAATCAGAAACCCATGACAGAAGAATAATAAACTAGTTTTGGAGATAACAATAAACATTAAAATATCAATGTGGTATACATAGTCACATATTAAGACCATTACACATTGCAATCTTCATATAACTCAGTGGTTCGTGATCAAATGCAGACAGGAATCTTAAGATCTTGGAAATTAATTAGAGAGAGGGCAAGGAGGGAGAGAGAGAGACAAAGTTCTTAGCTGAGCAAAAAGAGAAGAGAATTTGAACTTGACAAGTTGCGACTGAGTCAGCAAAGTTGTTAACAGGATGGAGATTAAAAGAGAAGGTAGCGATATATATAAATAAGTCAAAAGTCTGATGAGAAAGGTGTCGAAGCTTTCTTTATTTCATTTGAAAAATTGGCTAGGCAGATGGAGTGGTATGAGGACTTATGGGTAATGCTAAACTGGTAGGCAGAGCATGTGAGGTATTTGCCATACTGTCAGATGAGGTGTCAAGAGATTATGAAGAGGTCAAACAAACTATTTTAAGTGCTTATGATTTGGTACCAGATGCGTATAGACAGTGGTTCAGAAACATAAAGAAGGTACAAGGTCAGACTTATGTTGAGTTCGAAAGAATTAAACATTTTGTTAAATGTGTGCAAGCCTTAAAAACAGATAGGACCTATGAGGGTCTGAGAGAGATTATTCTGCTGGAGGAGTTTAAAAACTCACTTCCAGAGATGGTAAGAATTCACGTGGAGGAACAGAAAGTTCAGGAAGTGAGAACGGCAGCAGAATTAGCAGATGAATACATGTTAGTGCATAAGACAAGCTTCTGGCCAGATTTCATCCTGGAAGTATAGAAGTTGGGAGAAGTGGAGATCCTACATAGAAAACAAAGAGCAGAGAGCACTGGTAAGTGTCTACCACAGGTTAAAAAAAAGCCCAAGAGTGTAGAAAAGAGGTGAAAGGCCTCAGGTATTTCTACTGTGGTAAAGTGGGACACGTAAAGTCACAGTGCTGGTCGTTAAAGAAAGGCATTGTGGGAAAAGTTGTGGTAAAAGAAGCTAAGCCAGTGGCATTAGTTAAAGTAGTAAAGAAAACCCCAAAAAGAGCCCAGCAGCTGCAGGAGTGTGCACGGCCTAGGCGAGGGCTGGGTATGGAGTTAAGTGCTGGATCTCTATAAAGAATCCGCCTCTGTGGGTAAAATTTACTCAGAAAAAACAGGAGGAGAAGGGCAAGAAGTTATAATTTTGAGAGATACAGGATCTAACCAGTGGCTGATAGTAAGGGACAAGAATATGTACTCTTTCTGATCTGTTACCAGTGTGTGTGGCAATTTGTGGGATAGATGCACATAGCAGCTCTTCTGAGAAGTCTTCCTTTTCCTCAGCTGAGATTTTGGTCTCTTTTACTGGTTAGCTGGCATTTTAATTCTCCACGTTGTTCTCATATTAATCTGCCCGGAACATGCAGTAGACAAACAACAACGAATTCAATGCAAGTTTGAAAAACAGCACCTCAACTTTCAACTAGGCAGTTCACAGGTTTACAGCAATAACGTTGAGTTCAATGATTTCAAACTGTAACTTGTTGCTTATTTTGTTCTTTGTTTGCACGTTTCAGTCTTACTCATATTATTTCTTGCTTCTGGATGGCAACTGTTCAATATTCTCTCATTTACCTTGCTCTAGACATAACTTAATATTACTAGTCCAGTGTATCACAACTATGCCTCTGTATTCTCAGATCTTTTGTTTTTTAATTACTCATTTCCACCTAGCATGGAACTGCCCACTGCTCTCTTTGCCACCCTCCTCCATTTCACCAATTTAAATCACTATTACTTTCTCATTTTTCCCAATTCTGATCTAGTTCCAGTTTTTAAACTTGAAATATTAACCAATTTTCTCTCCTTTAGATGTGCACAGCATGTTGGTTATTTTCTGCACTTTTATCACAGCTTTCTAGCATGCACAGTATTTAACTTTCAAGTCAGAAGCCATTGAAATGTTTTCAGGCATAGTGAAAAGTTGTGATCATTAATTTGTCAAACACAATCTATTTCAAGCAACATGTTTGCCTGTTGGGAATCTGAAATACCCTTCATTTGAAATAGATCTGTCGATAATGCCCATTTCTCAGTGAAACAAATGAGGGCAAGCTTAGCTTCCTATGCTTTCAGTATGGGAAATTTTATCAACTTCATCCTCTTCACATCACCATGTGCTACCTCACCTCCTGACAAAAGTTGGCTTTACAGACTTGTCTTTTGAGAAACTGACCAGGCTTATACTCTGTATCTCAAATTCTCCACAGAAAATCTCGGATTGATAAAAATACATGCAGTTTTTGTATTAGCATGTCAACTGGACATTGTGCCTGTAAATTTTGACATTTTTGTCTTTGTACAGTTTCCACTCAATTGTAACTATATCTGTGCAACATGAAACAAAAGCACATTATTGTCACTTTGCAGGAAAGCATTTTGAAATGATCTGGTTGTCATTAAAATATTTTTGAAAAACATTGAGAGAGACAGACATACTTGGCTGAAAGCTTTAAACAAAAATGAAATACTCCAAGATTGTCGTTGGCAGTCATTACAAACTATGCAGGAAGTTACCAGTCCCACCCATGTTGTGGCAACATATCCAACTAATTAGTTGGAAGCAATGTTTTTCTTCAAAATTTCTGGTGTCAAAGTTTATAAATTAGTGAACTGTAATCCTTTTAAACAATGAACTGACAAGTAACACTATTTATTTCAAAATACTGTGAATTTTAATGAAATATTTTTAAAGTTCACATACTGTGAATTTACATGCTGTGGTCTTAAACTTGTGAAGATTATTTCCTTAGTACTTAAATGTAATTATGACTACACAAATGACATGATTCACTGGATAAAAATTTGCCTTAAATTATTACAAAATCTGTCAGGTTGGATCATTTGTGAACAAGAATTCCTGTTCAGTTTCCTGAACTAAATTTTTACAGATCTTAAGACAATAATACAGCTTTAATTTACAATAATGATGGAGAAAGTGAGGACTGCAAATGCTGGAGATCAGAGTCGAGAAGTGTGGTGCTGGAAAAGCACAGCCAGTCAGGCAGCATCCAAGGAACAGGATGCTGCCTGACTGGCTGTGCTTTTCCAGCACCACACTTCACAATGATGCCAACATCTGCGGCCTCATTCTGGGTGGGCACGAGAAGCTAATAAAATTTGAAGTTTTTGAAATACTACTAACTGTATGAACTACAGCAAGATGTCAAATAATACTGAAAATGCAAACAGTTAAACAAAGCACCTCCCTACAATCAGAAATACAGTAAAAGCAAAGTAGCTTCTGCCAAAAACAAGCAATTGTATTATGAGTAAAAATTCCACAGCTTCAGAAAGTGTTTCATTTAAGTGTACTTTCTTGAAACTTGTTATCTTCCAACTCAATTATGAATAGATTTTCCTTCAGTAAAGGAGCACGTCAAGTAATTGGAAATTCCAGAATAGCTGATATCTTGTTTTTAAAGTGGTTGCAAAGTTTCTTTTCAATTCAGTGAAAACTGAATGGAAAATACACACAAATTTTGCTATGTACTCCCTTGGCAGGGCTTTTAAAAACTTGTTAGATTCTAACTGGAAGTAGCAATTGCAAGGTTTAAAAAAAGCTTGGAAAAGTAGGCTTCAAGGGAAGGGCGCAATTGATATGTGGAGCTTGTTCAAGGAGCAACTACTGAGTGTCCTTGATAAGTATGTACCTGTCAGACAGGGAGGAAAGGGTCGTGTGAGGGAGCCGTGGTTTAATAAGGAATTGGAATCCCTTGTTAAAGGGAAGAGGGCGGCCTAAGTAAAGATGAGGCGTGAAGGTTCAATTGGGGCGAGTGAGAGTTATAAGGTAGCCAGGAAGGACCTGAAGAGAGAGCTAAGAGCAGCAAGGAGGGGACATGAAAAGTCCTTAGTTGGTAGGATGAGGGAAAACCCTAAGGCTTTCTATAGGTATGACAGGAATAAAAGAATGACTAGGGTAGGAATAGGTCCAGCCAAGGATAGTAGTGGGAAGTTGCGTGTGGACACTGAAGAGATTGGGGAGACACTGAATGAATACCTTTCGTCAGTATTGGGATAGCCCTAGTAACTATAGGCCGGTGAGTCTCACTTCTGTTGTGGGCAAAGTCTTAGAGAGAATTGTAAGGGATAGGATTTATGCACATCTGGATAGGAATAATGTGATCAAGGATAGTCAGCATGGTTTTGTGAAGGGCAGGTCAAACCTTATTGAATTCTTTGAAAAGGTGACGAAGGAGGTTGATGAGGGGAAAGTGGTAGATGTGGTATATATGGATTTTAGTAAGGCGTTTGATAAGGTTCCCCATGGTAGGCTACTGCAGAAAATACGGAGATATGGCATTGAGGGTGAGTTGGAGGTTTGGATTAGGAATTGGCTGGATGGAAGAAGACAGAGGGTAGTAGTTGATGGCAAAGTTTCTTCATGGAGTGCCGTCACTAGCGGTGTTCCGCAAGGATCTGTTTTGGGACCATTGCTGTTTGTCATTTTTATAAATGACCTGGAAGAGGGGTTAGAAGGTTGGGTGAGCAAGTTTGCGGATGATACGAAAGTCGGAGGAGTTGTTGACAGTGAGGAAGGATGTGTCAGGTTACAGCGGGATATAGATAAGCTGCAGAACTGGGCAGAAAGGTGGCAAATGAGTTCAATGTAGCTAAGTGTGAGGTGATTCACTTTGGTAAGAGTAACAAAAAGATGGGGTTCTGGGTTAATGGTCGGATACTTGGTAGTGTGGATGAGCAGAGGGATCTTGGTGTCCATATACACAGATCTCTGAGAGTTGCCACCCAGGTAAATAGTGCGGTAATGAAGGCATATGGCGTACTGGCTTTTATTGGTAGAGGAATTGAGTTCCGGAGCCCTGAGGTCATGTTGCAGTTGTATAAGACTCTGGTGCAGCCGCATCTGGAGTGTTGTGTCCAGTTTTGGTCGCCATACTATAGGAAGGATGTGAAGGCACTGGAACGGGTGCAGAGGAGGTTTACCAGGATGTTGCCTGGTATGGTAGGAAGATCGTATGAGGAAAGGCTGAGGCACTTGGGGCTGTTTTCATTGGAGAAAAGAAAGTTTAGGGGTGATTTGATAGAGGTATACAAGATGATTAGGGGTTTAGATAGGGTTGACCATGAGAACCTTTTTTCACGTATGGAGTCAGCTATTACGAGGGAGCATAGCTTTAAATTAAGGGGTGGTAGGTATAGGATAGGTGGTACGTATAGGACAGATGTTAGGGGTAGATTCTTTACTCAGCGAGTCGAGAGTTCATGGAATGCCCTGCCAGTCGCAGTGGTGGACTCTCTCTCTTTATGGGCATTTAAACGGGCATTGGATAGGCATATGGAGGATAGTGAGCTAATGTAGGTTAAGTGGGCTTGGATCGGCGCAACATCGAGGGCCAAAGGGCCTGTACTGCGCTGTATTTTTCTATGTTCTATGTTAACAGTATTGAACTCAACAATTTTGCTTCCCATTTAATATTCTAAGAAAACTGAAGTTAACACAAGTTTTGAAACACAATTTAATTTTATCTAAAAAACAGAATTTAGATTGTAAAAGGTTCATAGCAGCAAAACAGTATAGTTGCACTAGTATTTCATGTCTGTAATTCATGACTCTCTTAGACAGTCAGAGTTCAATGAGAGCAAAATAAATGAGAATAATCAAAAAAAAAAAGAGGGGGACAAAGGTTTATGAGAATCCATCAAACTGAAACGATGAGCAAAGCTTGTTTGGCTGGTTTTGTATTTCTGTTTCATACTGTCATGCGCTTTTCCTTGGTTTAAATTTTGATCTCTCACCCAAGAAGCAAAATCTCTTGCTCAACAGAAATCCATGCATGCCAGCAGATCCAATTATAAAGTCCACAAGCAATTTTCATCCGGCATCATAGATACGTATATAGTTCTAAAACTCAAGTATTTTCCAAAACTGGCTCAGTAAACCACATCCATTACCTCCTAAAGCCTGCCAAACAGTCTGTTGTTTGAAGTCAACTGCAGCATTCTAGGTGCTAACTTGCTGAGATCCACACCAGATTTTGAGAGATGTATTTTGTCCTTTTGCTTTTGCAAAAGGTTTTAAACCATAGGTGGTGAGCTGTCTTCTCTAAGCTAATAAAGCTTGCAAGGTCTTTGGTTCTTTGGAAGCCTGACTCCATCCACTCATGCGGCTTCTATTGTTCTAACTTTTAAAAATAACCCGAGTTTTAGTTTAGCTTTCAGCAGTTGCTGGGTTTTTGAAGCTAGTTATGAAGCTGCTACATCTTTCTTTCTGTTACAGCTACAAGCTTGGGTTCCCTTCCTGTTGCCAGGATTGCATGTAAGACAATCTGTTTTACTGAATTTGCCTTTGCCAAGGGTATGTTTATGGATGGAACAGTTGGAACAGTTACTATTTAATAGCTAAATAATTTGTTAAGTTTCTCAATAGACTCAAATTATTCCAATAAATGTGTTTTGCTTAAAGCCAAATAGTGTAACCAATTGAATTACATCAGGAACATAACACCTTACACTTGCCTTTAAATAAGAAAAAGTTAGGGTCTCGGCTTTCTCCTTAATATATCTGAAGGGGTTTAGTCTGGTTCATAATTTAGAGCAAGGAATCTTGAATATGGAATTAACCATCTAAAATTAGTCAATAACTTAACACTGTACATACTTTGGCAAATATTAACCGATTATTTATATTCTTTACAATTAGATTATCCAATGGAAGCAAAATAAAACAAAAATGACATTTCTATGCAATATTCCCCTCAGGTCTAGAAAACTAATTCATTGGGCAGAGTTACCTTTTCACTGTTCTTATATTTGTCCCAGCTTTTCAGCATTTTCAGCCATTTTCCTGTTCTTTCAATCTCCACTTGTTTCAGCTATAAGCACAAATCAGCAAATTGTTACTGCAGATATTTAAAAGTGGCAGACAAGACAGAATGACTCTGAATGATAAATAGGTTGTGTACTGCCAAAATGCAACAGATAACATCATATGAACGTCATCTAGTTGCTTAATCTTTTTCATGTACTTCTTAAAGGTGATTTTGAGTATAACTTATGGGAGACTATTAAATCATTGTCCAAACAAGCTACAGCAAAATTGATATTTTTCACCAGTTTTTAGACCTTTTGATTTTCAGTACTGAATACTGGATTGCTAAAAATTGGGAGGCAGCCAAAATTGATGTTGAAGAGAAAACTGAAATGAAATCAAAGGAAGCAAAAATCACAGCAAATTGCCTGCAATTTCCTTCTTAGAAGAGTAACTAGCAAATCTCAATGGAGGATGTGGAGCCTTGTGAATGTAAACCTCCAGTTTCACAATTTTAGATGTACAGACCAATAGGAAGACATTCTGATTAATTAAAATGCATCACATAGCATTTGCCTCAGATGCCCATCAGATTTTCAACCCTGAACTCATAACTCAACTTCTCCAATTTCCATACACTGTTTCCATTTCCGGCTCTTTTAGTTCGGCAACATATCAAGAAACACTTGTATAAATCTCTCACTACTCTAATCCTAGCTCAATGAAAATCTCACCCATGCCTTTGTCAACTATACATGTGACAATACCAATGCTCGCCTGGCTGGTCTAGTGTTTATCACGCTTTATAAACTTCTGCACACTCAAAAATATGTTGCCTTTCTTCTTCCCCTAAAAACTGACAAACCCTTAATAACCCTGATCTCAATAAACTACAAATGGCTTCCAGTACAAGTGAACATTGTCTTCTGCTTCAAGCCTCTCACCTCCTAGTATTGAATAGTCCGTAGCTCTATAACACCCTGCCTGTTTTTCCCTGACTGTTACCTAATTCCCCCAATCCTGTACATCCCTTCTCTAACCTGCCTCCATGTCCATGCAATGAGTAATGGACAGTTTAAGCCAAGAAGATCTCGGAGTATTTTGATTGCAGCAGTGCTTACCATGGTGAGGCAGATGATGTTTAATCAACTAACTCACTTTAATATTGAAAACCTAATTATAAACTCCCTACATGTCTTAAAACACAGCTTCAACAAAAATCCGCACAAACGGCTACAAACTAAACATATTCTGTCAATTCTAAAGAAGGGTCACTGGACCTGAAACGTTAATTCTGCTTTGTCTCCATAGATGCTGCCAGATCTGCTGAGTTTCTCCAGGAATACCTGATTTTATTTCATAATTTGTCTCCTGACTGGTTTGTAAAAATAACGTATAATAAAGACATCTATTCTGCTCAAAAATTCTAGACATCCATTCGGGATTAATTTTGAAATTTTAACATTCAGATTTTATGAACTTGTGTGAAAATTACCCTCTGGCACTTCATAATCTAACTTTTTAAAAAAATCTGCTAGCAAATTTGTTCCTACAGGTGATCATATAAACGGAGTTATAGCTTTTCAAGAAAGGAACTGAAAACATCAATTAACATTATGTTTCAACTTACTCTTTCTTCTACAGCATCGGGCATTGGCAGCTCTTTATCACTGTTAGAAAAGTAAAACAGGTTTCAATAACCAAATGTGCAATGCATAATTCACAATAGCAAATCAAGCTATATTTACTTTTTCACTGTACTAACACTTTAAAATAACCTGAATTTCTACTTACAGAAATCAAGCACAATAACTGAAGTAAAGATTTGGCCAACTAAACTGTCAAAAATACACTTGAAGCATTCTATGATGCCAGTAAACATAATCATTTTAGTTTATGCCACAACAGCAACAGAGTAGCAAATACAGCATTACAATTCATTTCAGTCAGACATAGATAATTTGGGCTATCATATGTGACTTTAAAGTCTCAACTCATATGTAATACTTGAACATTCTGAATTCAATATTTACTTGTTGTAAAGATTGGTTTCTTTTTATTTTTCTGTACTTTCAATGGTGGACTGATGTGAAAAAATTAACTGTTTTAAACTGAAGGATAGCTGGAGGATTACTGCATGCTTTGAAAGCAAGTAATAAAATGACATTCATCATAAACTTGGTTTAAGGAGTTGGTGATCCCAGCAGTCATTGAAGCACAGTTTGCAAATGAGCTGGAGCTTAATGGTTGATCTGTGGCTTAGCAACAAGTTAATGATGACAAAGGCCTTCTGCCTGCCAACAATTGTGATTGGTTCTAGGCTAGCTGAACAGCTTGGGACTGTGAACAATATGGAGAAGTCTTCAAATCTCTACCATTTCATGAGCTCTCTGTAAAAACTACTTTAAGCCTGAAAGAAAACAGGTGATTTTTCCTTCAGCAATTGCTGTAAGCTGTGACTTTTCATTCATAAGTTAAATCTTTTATAAGTGAACCAGCCACCCTTTGCCTTTTGTTAACCAGCAAAATCATTCAAAAAAGGGATCAAGAAACATCTGATGAGCACAAGAAACATCTCAGCAGTCACAAAGAACTGCTTTCTTGGTTTTTCCTCCATACATAACATCCATCTTTCGTTTCTCATGTTTGTATAAATGAATGTTTATAAAGGAGTTAAAGTTTTAACTAGAAGAGAGATATACTGATTGTGATAATAAAGAGTTACCTTGTTCTGCTGACCTACATGAAATTGGAAGTTCCGAGGCTAGGGTGAGATGCCTCTCTGACTTACAGATAGATTGTAAGAAAATTACATTATCATCACCTATTATTCACAGCCATTTACATGGGCATTCTCTTGCCATTCACAGCCATTTGCATCATCCCCTATTCAGAAATCAATAAGAACATTACAGTTGGAATTTGACTACTCTCCTATAGTTACAAAAAAATGATTTGCAACAGATTTGACCATTAAGGGATAACTTGCATAACACTGTTTCTGGAGATGATGTGGTCACTGCATTGTGTCTTGAGTGGCAGTTGACTGTGAGGGAGTGACTGGGGGTTGTGTTGTGAACATTACTGACTGTGATGTAAAGATTTTGTATTAAGGAAGGACTTTGTTCAGAGAGAGCTCTTGGCACACTTCCCAGGCATGGCAAAGAGTGTTAAGAGTTTCCCTGAAGTTTGTACTGTATTGTGCTTAATAAATGTTGGTTCTTCACAGAAGTTGGCATATTGCAGTTGCATCAATTGTGTAAGAATCTCAGGAAAAATAACTTAATAGTGATGGTTCATTATCATAGAACCCCTACAGTACAGAAAGTGGTCATTTGGCCCATTGAATCAGTGATGACCCTCTGAACAGCAAACTACCCAGATCAAGCCAGTCAGCCTATCCCTGTGCCCCCATATTTATCATGTCTGAAATATCTAGCCAAAACATCCACAGACACTACAGACAATTTAGCATAGCCAATCCACCTAAGCTGCACATCTTTAGATCATGGGAAGAAACCAAAGCATCCGGTGGAAACCAACGCATACATGTGAACTCCACACACAAAAACAGTCACCCAAGGTTAGAATTGAACCCGTGTTCTTGGCTCTGTGAGGCAACAGTACTAACCACTGAGCATCATGCCGCCCATATGTATTCATTTACAGTAGTCTCACTGTAGCTGTTGGGGGATATGTTCCACGAACTAACATAGAAGCCCGAAACTGTGGATACGAGCGAACCCATTCATTTCAATAGGAAACGTACCTTCCTGGCAGCCTCCTGGTCCCGGAATGTTCCCTATAATATTTTCCAGTCATGGGAAACCACAGGTAACTGAAACTGCAGAAAATGATTCCACAGATACGGGGGTCACCCTGTTTGTGTACTTAGAATCTTGTAATAAAGAGTAATTCTTGTGAAGTCCAGAGACCTGGTCTGTGCTTTCTGACAGGAAAGATAGGAAAATTGGGGAATTTGTTCTACTTGCTAAAATCTTGAATTTTGAACCAATCTGGAAATATTGGAGCTTGATTTACAGTATGCTAGCCTTGTGAGACTTAACACAATTATGTTATCAACAATAAGCAAAAGCAAAAAAAAACCCTTAGTCAGAAAATTGATTTGAGACGGAGTGAAGTCAATAGAGAGATGCTGCTCAGTCATTCCAGTTCTTTTCAACATATTTAAATTGTAAAATTACAAGCTTTCAAGAAGTGTTTGATCTTCCTCAAAAATATTATAATTTCATTCCACTAACAAAGAAACATCAATCCCAACAGAACAAAATATAAGCTTTGAATATATGCAGATTGGAAAAACTTTAATTGCCAACAGCAAATACTGGAGGCATCCATATTGTTTTCCATGAACTCCAAAGCCAATTCAAACAGAATCTATAATGTTCAAAGTATTACTCCCCAGGTTTTATTCAAAACTACCTTCACAAAGTGTTTGCTTAAATGCTATCAACTTTGATAAAGCAGCCACCAGAAATCAGTATGTCATATTATGCAGTGCATGTATCTATCTGCTGGAGCAGTTCCAGAAAGATGCCCAAAAGCTGTCTAAAATTCTGAAAGCCATGCTGGTAATCAAATATTCAGCAACCTCTGAGTTAGCAGGCTTTCTTTTTTACTGCTGCCCAAATGCCAATCCACTGTCATGCATTCCATCAGTTTCAAACTAGATTCTCCAAAAGATAGTTTGCAGTGAATGGAATCTTCTGCACCATCCTGCATTAGAATACATAATGCAGAAGCTTAGGAGACCTCTTATCTTAAAAGATGGACTGTGAAACAGGATGTCGCAAGTGGGAAGAATTTAATTTCCATCAAAGTAAATACACAACATTTTACTGGGGGTGGTGTCTTCCGATTGCATGCCTTCCTACACCCACCCATATTCAAGACTTGTTAAAATTTGCCAAGGTGAATAAGGTATAACAATGAAAATAAAAACCTAAGATTTCACAATGCATAACACGAATGGAATACATGTGGATGCTTTCAAAGAGGTTTTTGGAAATAAGTTGAGATTTGACCAAGAACACACGCTGCATGATTTGATTTCATCAGCAAATAACCCAGCAGTTTTAACAAGATACTTGCCAAGCTAAACCACATCCACCTCGAAATTCATCAAATCATTTATCAATGGTATACTAATTTTCTAACAGAGATAATGCTGAACCTGAAAACACAAATTTAAAATGCTGAGCCTTACTGTAGAAAACCAAATCGATCAGTGATTTTATAAATATGGAAGTCTGCATCTTCCCACGGGTCAATCTTCGCTCCTTCTCGTCCCTAAAACAAACAAACAAACAAACAAACAAACATCAATAAAGCTGTCTTGGTTTGATTCATTCAGTTTTGAGCTGATGACAAAGCCAAACGCGTGTATCTATTAATTGATTACAAATTCAATACTGCAATGCCCTTGCCATCTTCAACTCTCTCAGAGTTCAAAAGGTAAATTGGTCAAAAATGCGAGAAATTCCCATTTTGACATTTTGCATGTGAAAGTAGGGCTGAGAATGACGTGCTGCAGTTCATCTCAGCCACGTTGCCAAATAAAATATCTCAGGTTTTCCATTCTCAATTGTGGCCACTGACCACTGCCAGAAGATTGCAAATATTCATATGAAGGTCAAACACCAAGACAGTGCTTGGTATCATAGAACAACAGCACTTAACGCAGCAAGGCCATTCAGCGTATTTTACCTCTGTTGCTTTATTTTGCCAGAAAATCCAAACTAGTTTCATGCTCTTCTCAAATCTCTCTGTTTAAAGTTTATTTTAACCAAATTAATTTTTAATACAATTAATTTTATCTTCCTCCAAATTTCTATTTCAACCACGAGAATTGTAAATTATAAGTCTCTTAACAATAGCTACCCAGTCTGAAGACACTGTATGAAGTGGGAAACACTACTTCCAAAATTCCAAGATTATCTTCACTAAATCTTCTCTTGCCTTCTCTGTTCAAATTGAAACAATGCTCATCTCTCCATTCTTTCTTCATAACTATGTAATATTTTTCTACATATCCTTCCAAATTCCTGTGCATTCCAATAAATGCTGCATCATTCAGAAACCAAAACAGCGCACACCATTTTGTGATCACATTTACATTTGCACAATGAAGTACTTCTTCTTTACTCTTCTACTTTGTGCTCATGTACTCAAATAGAATCATAGAGATGGACAGCATGGAAACAGACCTATGTCATTTAATAGTTTTATCTGCCTACACATTTTTTCAGGAAATTACGCATTTGAAACTGTAGGTCCCTGCTCAACCATACCATTTATACTGTAATATGTATATTCATCCACCTTTTATTTTCCCAGCATGTTACTTTGTACTATTCCGACACGGGGTAAATCCCTCTGCTAATTTAAACCAACAATACAGAAAAGATTAACCCCGTGCTGTAATCTGTTAAAATTTGACAGGCAAAGAACCATCTCAGAAGTCACTATTTAAAGTAAAAGTTAACTTTATTCTTAAAATCCAGAGAATATTAAAACCAACAACTATTTACAACTCCTTTCTCAAACCTCCCACTCTGCAATAGTAGTCTGATAAAAAATCCTGATTAAGATTTTAGATTATCTCCAAGTCAGCCTCGATGTTCTGCTGCCCACCGACAGGTACCTTTCAGAGAGCTCTTCAGCTAGCAGTCTACATTTGTTGGTCTTTGGTAGACCTTCGCCAATTGTTCAAAATGTCCAGTTTTATACCCCCAAAACATCGGATTGTTTTATTGGTTTTAATATTATCAAAATACAAATTTCAAATTTAATTGGATTTTGGTATCTTGGGGCATAATTTAAATTGATTGACCAAAGTTGAATTTGCTTTTGTTTCACAGCAACCCAATTGCTACTATTTGTTTCGACCAAGTGTTACATTGTTACCTTGTTCAGGACTCTGTGCTTTGCAAGTCCCTGTGAGCTTTCCAACTCTCTTAAAGGTATAGTACACCTCTACACCTTCATAACAGTACGTAATTATATCAAATTGTATTGGCCATCTGTCCACCCATTTCAAAAATTAAGGGTTCTGACAAAATTAAGTGAAATAGATACTCATGTGAAGTTTGACCATTAAATACACATCTAACTTCTGCATTACTATTTAACATATACCATACTTAATTCACGCATCTCAACTATGCCTCCACCAGAAGCTCTACCATTTTGCACCCTATCCTCCCAGCACCCGCACTTACCCCTCATACTTTTGGTAACAGCTGTCAGGGCCTTTACATTTCAGAATACTGTAGCTCACTGCTGGGAAAATGATGCAACTTACCTTCCTCTGACAGTTCTATGCAATGAAAGAATTGTTAGAATGGAAGCATTGCATTTCTGAAGGAGCTCCAAATGAATCTTCTCACAAAAATTTGGAACTTCCTTTTTTAATATAAAAGATAGGCCAGAGTGGCAACATGCATGAGATTGCTGCTTCTCAGACAGTCTGGCCCTATATTTCAGTCAGCAACAAATTTTAAAGCATAAATAAATTTTGAAATCATATTTCCTAAACTCAGGAGCATTGATTTATGTGAAGAATAAAAGCAAAACAATGTTGAATTCAACTTCACTCTGAACAAAACCTATTGGCTGCAACTCTTTATATTCTATTGGACAAAAAAAAACTTTTAATCTCTATTGCTACACATACAAGAGTTTTCCAACAAGCTTGGAGAGGTAATGAGTCAAATATCCATTGAAAATGGAAAGTGGTCACTTTTTCAGTTTGTCCACAACCAATTTCAAATCAAGCATCGGCAGCGTGGATCAGGATTCCTGGCGGTAGTGGCAGTGCCAGGAACAGAGATACCTGGCAGTTGCAAGCTCGGAGTGGAGACTCTTGGTGGCGGCAGTGCCCAGAGCGGAACTCCTGGGCTATAACAGGTTCGGAGTCTGGACTCTTGGTGGCAGTGACGGGGTGTTGGCTGTGGTGGTGATGCCTGGATGTTTGGAAATGACAGTACCCAGAGCAGGGACTCCTGGCTAACGTAGGTTCAGAGCCTGGACTCTTGGCTGTGGCGATGAGCAGAGAGGGGACTACTGGTATGGTAGGCCCAGCGTGGAGACTCTTGGCAGTGCTGGCAAGGCAACAGGAACAGCGGAGCTGAGGTCTCCTGGGACAATGTCACCATTGGAGAGGGGACTCCTCGAGGCCCAGAACACCTTAGAGATCTTGCAGAAGCCGTGGTTGCAGTGCTTGAGACCCCAATTTGAACAGGAGATCAACTCTATTTAATTTCATTTTATTCTTTCTGTAAATCAAAATAATGTAGAATTGTAGTAACAAAACATTTTTCGCTGTATCCTCCTAGATATCTGGTAATAAAATCATTCGTTCATTGATTCAATTTATACTTTTCGCTGCCTCTGGAAGGCAGCCAACATAATCAATGACCCCTTTTACTGCGGCTATAACCTCTTCTAACTTCTTCTATTGGGCAGAAGATGCAAAAGCTTAAACACACATACCACATTCAAGAGCAGCTTCTTCCCTATTGTTACCAGACTTCCGAACTGACCTCTCAAATTTTAATTTTAAACTTAATGTTGATCTCACTTGTTGTATACCTTCTCTGCAACCAGAATATTGTATTTTTCACTGTGTTCTACTATGTTAATATACCTTCTATAGAATAATCTGCCTATATTGCATGCATAACAAAACTTTTCACTGTCCCTAGATACACGTAACAAGAGTAAACCAAAGCAAAAAATTTCAACATTAGTGAGCCCAATGATTTAACCTTTGTTGAATAAATTGCCTAAAGTGACTATTATCATTCCAGCTTCTGTTGTTACCTGATAGATCGGATCCCAGATTAAAATGTGGTTTAATAGATCATATTTTCTTTAGCGAGGTGGCGTCCACTACATCAAAACTCTGAAATGCTACAGATTTGGTCTCAACAGTAAAACCCAAGCTTATTATGCAACAGAAAAGCTGAAACTGAATAAACCAAGATAGGTAGATGTAGCTATTTAAAACATTTTGAAACAGTAAAATTACAATTGCGTCTATCCAAACACTTTCATTTCACCATCCTCAAATTGTATAGTTAGCACTAACTTCATCATTTGAAGTCTTTAAACCTCATTTAAATTAATTATTGCCTATAAACCTTCACACTTTCATGCATCGCGTCTTGCATTAGAGTTCATGTATCCACGATGTTTGTACTTTTGAGCTCTATGAATTTCATTCTTGAAGATTTTATGCTGATGATCCACTATGTAGATGCCAGTGGTTTTTTTTTGCCCTGTCAGTTTGAGCCACATCCGCATTCATTTCATTGGGCATTGCCATTTCAGATTTAAAATGCTAATATTTGGCATTTCGTTCTTGTCTTTACCTCCTAAAAGCTTGCAGTTCAACTTCCAAAGTGCTCTGATTCTCACATCAATACTTATTGGTCTTATTTTATGTGTCTCAGTACTAACTCCTCTGCCCTTGTTTGACCATAAACAAGGTGATAGCATACCTACCTATACACGGGAGCCAAATGAGTCAATTGCCACAGACATGAGCTTTGAAAAGGGAAAAACTAGAACAAGAGAGAGTAAGTGAAGCAGCAAGAGTAAGTGAGCATGTAGAGGTAGACAAGCATGAGAATGTGAGTGACAGCGTGCAGGAGACAAGTGCAAATGCGAGAGAATGAGTGAGTGAGGGCACCTCAGAGACAGTGAGCAAAAGCAAGTGAATGGGCATGTGAATGCGAGCAGGAAAACAAGAGGGCAAGAAAGGAGGGGGAGCAGGCACAAGGACAAACGGGCTTTTGAGTTTTCGTGGCTCACGACTGAGTATTTCTTTGTTGACAAGTTTAAAAGCTTTTCCTTTTGCAGTTGTCTCTATCTTGTCCAAGCCCCCTTCAATCTCCTCCTCCACCTTGTTTCTTATAGCCCCCTTTTCTCACCCCACCTCATGTTCCATTCACCTCCTCCTCCCTCACTCTATCCCTACTCTCAACTTCCTGCTTATCTGACAGCTAGCCCCTTTTCAACCTGTCCACCTGAGCTCCCTACTCCTTTTGTAGCTGCCTTCTTAGCTCCTCCCCCCAACCTCTTCATTAACCCCATTGCCTTCTTATCCTCGACAACCCATCCTTATTTCAGTTTCCTTCTCACGTTAATCACCACTTGGCAGCCTCCCTCTAACTCAACTCTAGCAACCTCCCTTTTGCCTCCCAGTCATGTCTTGACGCCTCATTTTTGTCTACTAGTTTCTCAGCTCATTCCATTCCCCTTTGAAGACTCCTCCTCTTTCCCCTGCTCACAGCTTCGGCGAAAGACCCCAATCCTGCAAAAGTGCCATACTTAACACTGCCTCTTCTACTTCCTGCTACTCCAAACACAAACTGTTTCTCTCTTGTGATTACTGTTTACAGACTCTCAGTGAACCCCTCATTAGCAACACCCCTCTTTCCCCCCCTAGCATGAATGTTCCAGAGCATTTTGGGGGCAAATTCACTAGCCACCCATCTATATTGAGCACTTATCAGCATGAACAGTTCAGAAGCTTCCTAGCAGAGTTTTTCAGTAAGTCCTTTGTACTGGTGTACGTCACACATGTGCATTTAGATTGTAAACAAAGATATTTCCTGAATTAATTATTTTCATAGGACTGTTATTAATGGTCTCCTGTGAATCACAAGAGGTCACATTAACTTTCTACATGCCTTTGAAATGTAGTAATACTTTGTCAGGTTTTTCTTTCAAGCATGAAGACAACAATTTATCCTGCGTAATTTTACACAAAGAATAGAGTTGATTGCAGTACTGAGAAATTACTGCTGTTGGAAGTTTCCTGCTTGTACAACAGTTATGCTTCACAATCCTAGTAATTGGTACAAAAACCACAATGACAGCAAGCCTTATGGGTCACAAAGGTCGATAAAAATCAGAAACCTCCTTATTGGCACTCAAGAGGCACTTGAAGAGTTTGACTTATTTTCGAATGAAGCATTTTCAATAGACAGTAAAAATGTTAAATTTGAAAAATTCAAGACATATTTGCATGAAATTTCTTGCCATGGGCTGAAAACAGCAGTTGTACACAGGAACAACACAATGATACATAACTGATCCCCAGGTAGACGGGATAAAAAGACATGCTAGAAAATGAACAAAACTAAAGAATACCTGTAAGAGGTTTTGAATCCTGAAGATACATATTAAATTGCTTTAACAATACAAGTTTATAATATTACTTTTGGGAACATGGATACTCTTGTAGAAGTAAATTTGATTTTTGTTTTCAATGCTGCGAAGTTCTTGTTTTTAGGATCAGGAAGTCACTTGGAGCAGTGAATTAAAGACAACCATTCAAAGAAAGCATGTGGTTCAAGTTAAATAATTGCTGAGATATTTACAACGTGAAACTTTCATGACCTACAAAAAAAGACAAATGGCCTGATTTAAATCAGAAGGCAAGATCCATTCCTACAGAAGAGTGCGCTAAGCTTATGGAAGTCTTCAGACCATCAAAGATGGAAAGAGATATGAAGCTGTGTCAGCAACCTCTAAGTTAGTGAGTTAGACTGATTGTATGCTTTCAGAGGAGACAGTACAGTATTGCAGAGAATCACATCTGGTGAAGATGCAGAACATGTGTAATTTTGTCAGATCAGTAAAAAATTTTAATGTGAAGTTAGGAGTGAAATTTCACGAGGGATGACTGTCTAAAAATGATACTGCTGATGAAAAAATGTTGATCCTTTGAGATGAAGTAAAAAGTGTGAGTGAAACTCAGCAGCTATTTTAGCATCTGTGGACAGAAGAAACAACATTTAAGAGGCACTTAGACCGGCACATGAAAAGGCAGGGAATAGAGGAATGCAGACATTGCGCAGGCAGATGGGTTTTGTTTAGAATTACAGTAGGCGCAGATATGGCCTGTTCTTATTGGAATGGGGTTGAAACTTTATTGCTGGAACAGCACAGCAGGTCAGGCAGCATCCAGGGAACAGGAGATTCGACGTTTCGGGCACAGGCCCTTCTTCAGGATTTCCTGAAGAAGGGCCTGTGCCCGAAACGTCGAATCTCCTGTTCCCTGGATGCTGCCTGACCTGCTGTGCTGTTCCAGCAATAAAGTTTCAACTTTGATCTCCAGCATCTGCAGACCTCACTTTCTCCTTATTGGAATGGGGACTGGGATCTGATTTATCCAATAATATCAGCTGGGATCATAACACATTAGAATTGAATTTATGGTCATGTGTACCGAGGCACAGTGAAAAGCTTTGTCTTGCGAGCAATACAGGCAGATCACTGAGTTAAGTAGCATAGATAAGTAAATAATAGGTAAACAGCGGCAAAACAAAAACACAGGTACAGTTGAACCTGCTTGAGTCCCTTAGGCTTATAACACCATATTGAAAGGCTCTGCAATGTTGACCAACCTCACTGGCTGATACCAATGCAAATCAGTTAAAATTATTTCAAAATCAGCAAATGCTTGCAGTAAACACTGCTACCATTGTCTTCATCACATCCACACCCTGATGCCTTATCATTCAGGGACTCAACCTGGCTCAAATGAGAACTTGTTCAATTTAGAATGGTTAAAAGGATGCAATTTCATAGCAAAAAGCAGGATAGAAGAGCATCATGGATACTGCACTTTTTGTCAATTTGTATATTGATGCCAACCTTGATATAAAGTGACACATTTCAGAATAGTGCAAATTTAATTCTCTAAATGTGCAGACATCATTTAACTCCTTTTTAAAAATTGACTGGATTGTATCAAAACAGTTTAGCTGCAGTCACTAACTGCTATCATGCTGTGTGAGACACCACATAAAGGAGCATTACTGCAGTGTAAGAGTTGACAGAGAAATCTGCAATGTAATTTCTCTGTGGTGAGACACCTGACATGGAAAACAAATACATAAGCAGTCAGACTAACCATTGTACCCTTACTAACAAAAAGACAAATTAACAATCTCAACACCAAAGTAAGAGAAGCCCTAAAACTCTCAAAAATGACAAGAATGACAGTTATTATGGAAAACCAAATATATTCAGAAGGCAGAGAAACTACTTGCAAACACCGACACGTACCTACAGAGGGAGTATGACCCCCTCCCTAACCAATAGAATAAACAACACACTACAGAACCTACAAAAAATGGATAGATAACCAGGATTTACCTATGAAGGATGAAACCAGAAAGCAGCAAGATTTTACAGATTACACAAGATACACAAACCAGACATACCACTTAGCCACATTGTGGCGCCTCCAGGAACCCCATCACATAAACTAGCAAAACAACTCCAAGGAAAACCAAAACATCTTATCAGCAGATCCAAACACTCCACGCAATCTTCACAGGAATTTCTAGAAAACATCAAGAACATAAACACAGACAAAGATGAAGAATGGTCTCATTAATGTAATGGCACTGTTCACTTCAATTGACAAAATTCTAGCCAGAGACACACTAGTGAACTTCCTGGATAAACAGATGACGCAACAGGTCAGCTATCAACAAGGACTGCATACTCAAACTACAAGATTTATGTTTGATGTCACACTTCACATTCAACAACCAACATATGAGCAGATCAATGGGACACCTATGGGCTCACTCATCTTCGGCTTCATAGCAGAAGCAGTAATGCAAAGACTGGAACGAACAGCCCTCCCACAAATTCTACCAAACTCTGAATCAGATAAGTGTATGACACTTTTCTAATTGTTGACAGAATAGAGATCAAGAACACGCACCAGATTATCAACACCATTCTTCCAGGGATCAAATTTATGAGAGAAGAGGAAACCAACAATCAACTCCCATTCCTGGATGTGAGGGTAGAAAGAACACAGATCAGTGAATGCACTGCAAGAGTGCACAGAAAAGTCACACACACGGACCAGATCCTGAACTACAACAGCAACCATCCGAACACGAACACACGCGCGTGCACACACACACGAAGCTGCAAAAGAACCCTGTTCAAAAGGGCTACAACACACTGAAGCACTCCCAACCTGCAAAGAGAAAAATACAAACATCTCTACAGAGTCTTCACCAAGAACAGATATCCCCGCAACTTTATCTGCAGATGCCCAGCAGACAGCAGGATGAGAACGTATCACGACCCAACATACTAGCCATGCTACCATACACAAAAGATGTCTCAGAACTAACAGCCAAACTTCTCAGACCACTCGGATTCATGACAGCCCACAAATGAACAGCCACATTCGGACAACTCACCAGAACAAAAGACACTATATCAATCATGTGCAAAACTAATGTAATTTACAAGATACCATGCAAGGACTGCACGAAACACTACACAGGACAAACAGGCAGACAAGTAGCAATCTGCAACCACAAACGCCATAATCAGCTGTCTCCAGTAGCCATACACACAGATGACAAGGACCACAAATTCGACTGGGGCAACATAACGATCATAGAACAAGCTAAACAGAGGACAGCCAGAGAATTTCTAGAAGCATGGCAGTGATCCATGGACTCCAACAAAGATACAGACCTTGACCCAACACACTGGCTACTACAACGAACAACCAGAACCAGCAGAAACGGAACCAAATAAATTCCAAAAGGCACAGTACAGCAGTGCTTCACAGCAGGCTCCAAAGCACTGAAGGTGTCATCTCGACAGGGGATGAAACTTTTGTAAATCAAGTTCCAAGCTTGACGAACATATCCACAACTACAGCAACCGACACCCAAGCCACAAATCTTTATGCAAACCTTGAATGTATGCATAAAGACTGACGAGAACATAACAATTCTGAACATGATCACCTGGATTATATTAGGAGAGAGAAATTTATTTTCTTTGTTTTTGGAAGCATCAATTAACAAAGGGAGTGAAGTGTTTCCCATTAGTTTGGAGATACTTAAAGTTGAGAAGGAGTTCTTACATTTGCAGTTGGATTTCCATAGTAATCACCAAGGTACCCTAGAAGCGAATCCAACAACCAAACTCATTCATTAAAAAAAACTGCAGATGCTGGAAATCTGAAATAAAAACAGCAAGTGCTGGGTATATTCAGCAGGTCTGGCAGCATTCATGGAGAGTAAGAAAATTTACATTTCAAGTTGAATATGATTGCTTCAGAACTGAAGGACTCTGGAAATGTGAGGAGTTACATACTGGCTTGGTGGTTTGGGAGGGGGGGGGTGTTGGGGAGGACAAACAAAAGGCAAGATTTGGGATATCAGATCAGATGGGCCAAGGAGTGGTAGATGCAGTTTAATGTCAATAACGTGAGGTGTTGCATTTTATTAAGGCAAACCAGGGCATGACTTATACACTTAATGGTACAGTCCTGGAGAATCATGCCAAACAAAGAGACTTAGAGGTGCAGGTTCATAGTTCCTTGAAGGTGGAGTCACAGGTAGACAGTAGCGAAGGAGGCATTTGGTACATTTTTCCTTTTTTGGTCAGTATACTGAGTATAGGAGTTGGGCTATCATGTTTTGGCTGTACAGGACATTGGTTTGGAATGCTGCGTGCAATTCTGATCTCCCTGCTGTAGGAAGGATGTAGTGAAACTTGGAAGGGTGAAGAAAACGTTTGCAAGAATGTTGTCGAGGTTGGAGAGTTTGAGCTACAGGGAGAGGCTGAATAGACCAATGCTATCTGCCTAGAAAATTGGAGGCTGAGGGGCAACCTTATTGAGTTTTATAAAATCATGAGTGGCATGGGTAGGGTGAATAGCTACAGTATTTTCCCCAGGGTAGGGGTGTCCAAAATTAGAGAATATATGTTTAAGGTGAGAGGGAAAAGATTTAAAAGGGGCTAATTTATCACTCAGAGGGTGCTCCATGTATGGAATGAGCTGCCAGAAGTAGTGGTGGAGGCTGGTACAATTACAACATTTAAAAGGCATCTGGATGGGTACTTGAATATGAAGGGTTTAGAGGGAAATGGGCCAAGTGCTTGCAAATAGGACTAGATTAATTTAAGGTTAGCAGGGACGAATCAGACCGAAGGGTCTGCTTCCACGCTGTACAACTCTATGACTCTATGTTACAGAACAAAAGGCAGATGAAGTGATAATAGCTATAGATAAACGACAAAATGTATATGTGTTCTGAGTGAGTACAAATGGCAGAATAATGAACAGTCTCATTCAACAACAGAATCAGGAGCAACACATATCAAACCTTAACAGAATTATAATATGGGATTAGTTTATAGTCTGAAATTGTTGAACACAATGATGAACCCAAAAACTTAATTGAAAGATAAATTGCCATTCTATGAGCTTATGTTAAACATCACCGAAACACAGCAGCAGTCCAAGAACAGAAGTCTAAGTGTGGGAGCAAGATGGTGAATTAACGTCAAAGTGGATGCTTGGTGTCATGCTTGTGGATCGATTGTCTTCAATCTCAACTGAAGGAATTTCCCAGGCATTCAGCTGACAATGCAGTGTTAATTCAGAAAGCAGAAGTGTTTACCAAAAGTCTTGTGTTATTGAAGCATTTCTTGACTAATGGTAAAATAATTAAAAACTCTCGCTCACATATTCCTGCCACACCTGCTAGTGATTGCTTCATTGTTGTTGATGTTAGTCAATGTAAAACCAAAAAAAAGTTCGCTGGCGCTGACCGCAAAATTCTGGACAATTACTAGTGAAGCAAGGCTCATCCTTGGCTTATAGCACTGAAAAACCATAGGATACTCCAAATGCCCTGGACTAAATGGTCCATGATTGTACCATGAACAAATGTCTAAAAAAATCAGAGACCTTCAAAGTTTGATCCTTGTATGCAATAATTTTTGTAGTGAAGAAAAGAATCCAAGATATTTAAACACAACAATTCTCCCCTTAATGTATTTTCCTCAGTGTTCATTTGCTCTTTTTAAAGCATCAGGTATTATTTTTAAAATGTTGCATTCTATACTTACTATTATTTCACTCTCAAGGATGGAAAATGAGCACTTACACAAAGAACACAAAAGAAAATTTGAGGAACACATATCTTGAGGTTCACTTGAAGAGTGCACAACAAGAATACTTCAGAGAAAAAAAAAGGGCACAGATGTTAAAATGCCTAATGGTGCCGCCTTCTTCTATTTGACATAAATTAAACTAGGAACAGTGGTGGTGCGGTGGTAAATTCATTGGAGTCATGGTCCAGAACCACAGGCTAATGTTCTGGGTACATGGGTTCAACTCCCACCATGGGAGATAACAAAATCAATAAAAGTCTGAAATGAAAGAACTAGCAGAATGGTAACCATGTACCTATGATTATTGCAAAAATCCATCAGATTCACTAATGTCCTTTAGGTAAGGACATTTGACATTCTTCCACATTACGTGATGCCAGACCTGCTGGGCAACTAAGGAAGAGCAAACATTGCTAGCCTAGACAGTGGCATCCACATACCATGAATTAATAATATAAGTAGATCATAACATAATGCACAGTTGCAATATTGGAATTATGAATCCTACTGTTCACTGTCCACTTGCATATTAATCTCAGGCCTATGTAGTGAAAACACATTTTCTTCATATGCCCTTTCAGTGCAAGTCCACATTAACTGTTCATCTCTACCTTCCTTGAAAAATAATAGTGGACTTTCATCTTGAACTGTTGCAATCCTTATGCAAACTATACTTCAATAATAGTTGGGTAGAGACTTAGAGGATTTTGACCTAATAATTGTGAAATGATGGAAGCATCTGTCCAAAACAGAATGTTACCTGACACAGGAAAAGAATTTAGAGGAAAGGAGTCAAATCGTGCTGCATTGGCTTATCTAGCACTGTTATTAAACTGCCTGCACTATTGGGGGTTAGATCTCTCATTAATTTACAATGCAAGTTGCCCAGTGAGCAAGCTGACAATGCTATAGTAAGGAAACAGGGAAAGCAACAATATAACTTGGGAACCAAATCAGACTGACAGCAAATCAGTGACAGCACCTGGACAAAAGTGCAAATTTTTCAAGTGAGTGAATTCAGAATTGGAACCATTATTTTGGTCGGGTGGGTGGAAACAGAGGAAGAAAGATTGGTTTAAATATTCCTATGCCTGCATTGTCATTGGAGAAGATTATGATTGATCTGATTATTTATCTAATGATAAAACCATTGCTCTTTCCAACAGTATCAAGCATTTTGTATTGCTGCAGCTGATTCCACCCTCGTTGCATGTTTTCACCACACTTCGAATTTGGGCATTATGGATAATGGAGAAATCAATTAAGTTAAATCTCAAGAAGAACCTGACTCTGCCTACTCTCACAGCCATAGCCATATTCATATGGTTAATCTAAATAGGTTCCTGGTCAAATGTGGTCCCAGAATCTACAAGAGTGCATTAAATAATGGCGATACCAGTCAAGTTTAAGCAGTTAAAGATGTTTTCAGGGATACCATTAACACAAATCTGAAAGAGAATCATAAAATCTTTACAGTGCAGAAAGCTACCATTCGGCCCGTCAAGTCCACACCAATCCTCCAAACAGCAATTCATCCAGACCCAGCCTCTTAATCCCGCATTTACCATTTCTAATCCGCCAAACCTAGACATCCCTAGACACTATGGGGCAATTTAGCATTGCCAAAGATCTGCACATCTGTGGGAGGAAACTGGAGCAGGGACTCCAGCCACCCTGCCATACATCAAATACATCTCAGAAATGACGACCAGACTATTCCAGCCCTTAGGCATCTTGGTAGCCAACAACCAGCAGAACGAACACCATATACAAAACACCCTGCAGCAAACATTACATTGGACAAAGGGGCAGGAAATTAGCCACCAGGATATATGAGCACCAACTAGGCACCAAAAGACATGACCAACTATCACTGGTATCTATACACACAGGCAAAGGGGGACACCAGTTCAACTGGAATAACACACCCATCCTGGGACAGGCTAAACAAAGACACGCACAGGAATTCCTAGAGGCCTGGCATTCAAACCGGAACATTAACAAACATATAGATTTGGACTCTATTTACCAACTTCTCAGAAACAGAACCGGAAATGATATCACCCACCACAACAAACCAAAACATATAAATAGCAAGCGGGACAGAACACCAACGCTTCACAGGAGGCTCAACTGATGATGTTACCTAGCATGAGTGGCGAAACGTCTGAACAAATCTACCAGCTCAGTGAGCAAATTTACAACCACATCAAATAAGATTAAGAGGGAAAATCTATTTCTACCAGCTCAAGTACCGAGGATGAAGTGGCATGCATGGTCAGCAAGTTGGAGCCTGCCTTAGACATTTGGAATCTTTTTCAGCAAATGGAAATTGAATTTAGTGAAAGTTAAGAATTCATTGATGGGCTTGAGAAATTTTGGCTAATCTGAGAGACGTAACCTACTGAACGACACAGCAGGTACAAGTGACCGAACAGCAGCACCCATTTCTATAATGTTAGTTGCTATTCCTGCCAGTGTCATGGACCAGGCCAGACTCCTCAAAATCTTTCAAGAAGGTAGCCCAGACCCTAACTTTGCTAGTTGTTTAAAGCAGGTGGAAAGTGGGTATTCTCTGAGAGAATCAGCTGGTCAAACCACTTAGTTTCAAACAAACAGAATTTATTTACAAGGTTACTGAACGAAACACAAACAACTGAAAACAGAGTACTGAATAACCTATCCTGTTCGAAAATCCAATAGATCATTCCACTTAATGATGCTGTTCCAAAATACTTGCGACAATCTCCATAAACGCGCCTTGGCACAAAAGATAAAATCAAACAAGTTCTTATAGGATAGAAGTCAGGGAGAGAGCATCAGCCTGAGCTTGCTTCCATCAGCCTTTCTTCACCACTACTAAAAAAAAACAAACTAGAGAATAGCTGAGCTGGGAGAACGACCACACCTTTCATTATACAACTGATTTTTTTAAAACCTCAAAGCCTTCTGTCTGAGGCAATACCTGTCAACTATTATCAAACTGGCCCTAAACCCCAACCAAACTCAGACTTTTTGGAACTTCTGTGTTTCCAACCTCGTGAAGAAAAAAACCAAGGACAACATAACCGCATTAAAGGAACAGCTTTGTCACACCAGTGAGAGCCTCCCTCTCCTTAAACAATCCCCTCTGAACTTCACTGTTTCACCAAGAAGTAGAGAGAGAAAAAGAATCAAATGCGGTCTTGATGTCAAGGGAAGGTAGTCACTTCATCTCTGGAATTCAGCTCTTTGGCTTATGCTTAGATTGAAGTAATATTTATATTTGGAGTTAAGTGGTTCTGGCAGAAACCAAATTGACTATTGGTTAGCATTATTGATGTTATTTGATAGATTTATACCTTCCATCATTTGTATATAACTGAAAATAGGCTGAGGGGACAGTAACTGATTAGATACAGTCTATTTCATGCAGAAATCTGAGCAATTTTCCACTGTTGATCAGATGCTAATGTTACAGCTATACTGGGCAAGTGCCGTGGCTAATTTTAGAGGAACTAGTTCTTAGCATGCAGACCATGTTGTGGGGACCTGTAACCATTGGCACATCCTGTGCGTTCAACTGTTTCTTCATAGAAAGGGAGTAAACTAAATTAGCAAAAGTTTGGTATTTGTCATGATGGTGTGATGATACTATGGCTTTGAGAGGTATATTTGGTCCTAGTTTTTCTGAAGAGAGATTTTAAGAGATGGTGAGCTGTCTGTTTGGATCCAATAAATTAAACTGCTTGAGACACCTTGGCTGTTCTTTTTAAAATGTTCAATTATAGAAGCAGTCCAAATGGGTAGGGACAAGCTCCCACAAAACCATAATTTTTAGTCATAGCTTTCAGTAGTTATTGATTAGACTAGATTCCCTGCAGTATGGAAACAGGCCCTTCAGCCCAACAAATCCACATCAACCCTCCAAAGTGTAACGCACCCAGATCCATTCCCCTACTCTATATTTACGCTTGTATTTTTCATGCACAATAGAACAGAAATAGAATGTTTTACTATATAAAGAGCTGTATCTTTTAGTTAAAATAAATTACTTCTAAAATGACAGTTAATCCCTAGGAATACATTAAGTACATAATGACTAATGCACCTAACACTATGGGCAATTTAGCATGGCCAATTCACCGAACCTGCACCCGGAGGAAACCCACGCAGACTTGGGGAGAATGCGCAGACTCCACACAGTTACCCGAGGCAGGAAGCGAATCGGGTCCCTGGTGCTGTGAGGCAGTGATGTTAACCACTGAATCATGCCGCCCATCGCTGGGTCTTGAAGCTGGGATGAAGCTGCAGTACACCTCTCCCTGCTACTTTCTCACAGAGTTTTCTCTTGACGTTTTTCCTCCTGTTGGTACAGTTGCACATGATACAATCTGTTTCACTGAATTTGCCTTTTGCCACGTGTGTTTATAGGATGTAACCATATTGGAACAGTTACTGTTCAGTCGTTAAATAATCTATTTTTCTGTTAAGTTTTCTAGTGGAGTTAAGTTATTCCAATTTCATATTACTTTTCTTGTATTTTAACTATAGTGTTTGAATTAGACACATTTTGCTTCAAGCCTGGTAGTTTGACTGGGCTTGAAGTGAAGTTCTGGAATTGCATCTGAAATACAACACTTTACACTTACGCCTTTAAAGTAAGAAAAAGGTAGAGTCGAGACTACCTTCTGAATATTTCGAAGTCTGTTAGTTCGGTGAGAACTTCAAAGGAAGGCAAGATACATCATCTATTTGCCATTCAAAGTTAACAATAGATGTGAACACCTTGTCTATGCACATCGAGAATGGGAATATTCATGGACATTTCTCCGATGAGAAGTTTTAATTGTCCAAGAGCATTTAGATCTGGTTGACAAGATAGCAGAGCTCTGATGGCATGCTGATTGTTTCTGTCTGTTTGGCTATTTCTGTCTACCATTTGAGGTTTTTGTTGGAATGTCTGCAATTCTGCATACTTTCACAGGTTGTTGCCTCATTTTCAGATGCATGTTCTTCCACCTTCCTCATTAACCAGGTTTGGGCCTCTCTTTAGAAGTCTCACATTTGCCAGATTTTCTGAAATGAAATTCTGCTGCAATGGTGTGTCACAAATGTAGCTTTGAATATGCCACATAACAAGTTCATAGAACCACATAACATCATGCAAGATGGCCTCAGTGTGAATGAGACATTGTCCACTGTACGCTCCTTGTAGAGCCAATCATAAATATTTTCATTGACAGATCTGTTTTCAGCAATTAAAGAGGTTATTGTTGGACGCTGGTCCACTCCATCTGTCATAAAATCCAATGTGGCAGCTACATCCTTCAGGATTTGGTCAACTCAGTCAGAGGTGATACTCAGGAGCTACTTTTGAGGATGGGCATTCACATGTATTAAATGGCACTTATGGTCTCAATGGTTCTTTCAGTTGTTGTTCAATTTCAGGAGTGCTAATTTATCATTTGGCAAGGGTGGCTATCAAAAGGAGGGTTTGTTACGTATGTTTGACATACTGATGCATCTTCATGGTTTCCAGATTCCTTGAAAAGAACTTCCAGAAGTATGCTGGGGATCATCATTATTGGAAGTTCTGTCTTGCCAATGGGGTGGAGAAATACAGGAGCAATGGTGAGGAATCTGGGATTTGTATCTGGGTTTATAGCTGTGTTTCTGAGAGTAAGAGTGTACAAAGGCAATTGATTGGGTAGCTCAGCCAACTGTGGCACATTCCCAAACATTGGTGAGGCGAATTCACAGAACTTGGGACTGGAGATGCCTTTGTCTTTTCCAAATCAAATGCTGAGGTTTTTCCCTTTATGTTTTGTTTGATATAACAAAATTACATTCCAAGCCTTCATTATTGTGCAAGTAGTCCCTGATATCCACACAATTTATCTTCCCCAAAACATTTAAAGTAGGCTATGTAAATTTATAATATAAAATGGTTAAAAACACTTTCTAGTGATGTTTTATGAAAATGCAAAGTAGCTGAACCCAAGTTTATTTATAACTGGCTTTATGATCAAGGAGCTATAACACATTCCAATAATTTAATCTAAAAAACAATTCACACCTCGAATGCCCAATTTCACTGTGCAATCATTAATTGATGATCTCTGAATGCAAACAGAACACAAATATTAATGCTCATTGGTAAAATTAAGTACATACACAGTTTCGCTAATGGACTGTTTTCTTCATCTAATCGTCATATATTAAGAGCATCCAGAATAATAAAACTGACTATGAAAGGATTCCGCTCCTCCAGGCAATTGCTTGTACTTTTCATGCACAATAGAACAGAAATAGAATGTTTTACTACATAAAGAGCTGTATCTTTTAGTTAAAATAAATCACTTCTAAAATGACAGTTAATCCCTAGATTAAATGGTTAGGAATACACAAACAGTGAACAAAGGCAGAAAAAGGACAGTCTCCACCTGAACCGATCTGGAACCAGTGTTCTGGCAAAAAGGATAAATAGGGTGGTCACTAGAACTTTAAATTGGGAGTCGGGGGGGGGGGGGGGGGGGAAGAGGGAAAGGGAAAGGGAAAGCAACAAGGAGTATGGAGTCCAGTAGAAAGATAAGCAGCAGATTAGCATGTGTGCAGGGTTTAAATTCGAGGTAGACTAGGAATGAAGCCAAAAGGAAGGATAACGTAGGTAGAGGTGATGGAAATCATGAGGATAAGAAAACTGGTATTAAGGTGCTTTACTGGAATGCTCGAAACAGTTGTAACAAAGCAGATGAATTCAAAGCACAAACCATCGTAAATTATTATGATGTGGTAGGCATCACAGAGACGTGGTTGCAGGGAGTTCAGGACTGGCAGTTAAACAACCAAGGATTTACGACTTATCGAAAAGACAGGGAGGTGGGCAGAGTTGCCCTGTTAGTTAAGAATGAAATTAAACCTATGGCACTAAATGACATGTGGAGTCTGTGTGGGTGGAGTTGAGGAATCACAAAGACAAAAAAACCATAATGGGAGTTACGTATGGACCTCCCAGCAGCAGTCAGGACCAGGGGCGCAGGAAATAGATAGTGCATGTCAGAAAGTTAAGGTCACGGTGATCATAGGGGTCTTCAATATGCAAATAAACTCTGAATTATGTTGCTGGTGGATGCAAAGAAAGGGAATTCATGGAATGCCCTGTGATGGAGTCAACAAGGGAGCAGGCTATTCTGGATTTAGTACTATGTAATGAGCCAGACTTTATAAAAGATCTTAAAGTCAGGGAACACATAGGAGGCAACAATCATAATATGGTAGAGTTCAGTCTGCAGTTCGAAAGAGAGAAGGCAAAATCAGATACAATGGTGTTCCAGTTAAATAAAGGTAATTACAGGGGCATGAGAGAGAACTGACGAAAATTGACTGGAAGCAGAGCCTAGTGGGAAAGATGGTACAGCAACAATGGCAGGAGTTCCTGGGCGTAACTGAAGACACAGTACAGGAGGTTCATCCCAAAGAAAAGAAAGATTACCCAAGGGGGGATTAGACAACCGTGGCTGACGAAGGAACTCAGAAAATGTATCACAGAAAAAGTGTGCTATAAAGTGGCCAAGAGCACTGGAAATTAAGAAGATTGGGAAGACTACAAAAACAAACAGAGGATAACAATGAGAGAAATAAGCAAGGAGAGGATCAAATATGAAGGTAAGCTAGCCAGTAATATTAAAAATGATAGTAAAAGTTTCTTTCAATACATAAGAAGTAAATAAGAGTCAAAAAGTAGAGATTGGGCCGCTCCAAATTGATGTAGGAAGGCTCTTGATAGGAGATAAGGAAATAGTTGAAGAACTTAATAAATACTTTGTCACAGTGTCTCACTTTGCCTTCACAGCAAAAGACACGAGTAATATCCCAACAATTAAGGAGAGTCAAGGGGCAGAGTTGAGTATGGTGGCCATTACAAAGGAGAAAGTACTTGAAAAGCTAAAAGGTCTATAAATTGATAAGTCTCCTGGCCCAAAGGGGCTACATCCTAGAGTTCTGACGGAGGTGGCTGAAGAAATAGCGGAAGCATTGGTTGTAATCTTTCAAAAATCACTGGAGTCAGGGAAAGTCCCAGATGATTCGAAAATCGCTGTTGTAATCCCCTTGTTCAAGAAAGGATCAAGACAAAAGTTGGAAAATTATATTCCGATTTGCCTAACCTCGGATGTAGGTACAATTCTAGAATCCATCGTTAAGGATGAGATTTCTAAATTCTTGCAAGTTCAGGGTTGAATTAGAACAAGTCAGCATGGATTTATTAAGAGAAGTTCATGCCTGACAAACCTGTTGGAATTCCTTGAAGATGCAACAAGTAGGTTCGACCAGGGAAACCCAGTGGATGTCATCTACCTAGATTTCCAACAGGCCTTTGATAAGGTGCCTCATGGGACACTGCTGAGTAAGGTGAGGGCCCATGGTGTTCGAGATGAGCTACTGGCATGGATTGAGGATTGGCTATCTGACAGAAGGCAGGGAGTCGGGATAAAAAGGTTATTTTTTGGAATGACAGCTAGTGACAAGTGGTATCCCGCAGGGTTTAGTGTTGGGGACGCAGCTGTTCACTTTATATATAAATGATCTGGATGAAGAGACTGGAGGTATTCTGGCGAAGTTCGCCGATGATACAAAGTTAGGTGGACAGGCAGGTAATTCTGAGGTGGTGGGGAGGCTACACAAAAAATTTAGACAGTTTAGGAGAATGGTCCAAGAAATGGCTGATACAATTCACGATGAGCAAATGTGTGGCACTTTGGAAAAAAGAACACAGACATGGGCTAACTTCTAAATGGTGAGAAAATTTATAAAGCCGAAGTACAAAGGGATCTGGGAGTGCTTGTCCAGGAATCTCTAAAGGTTGACTTGCAGACTGAATCCATGATTAAGAAAGCAAATGTAATGTTGTCATTTATCTCATGAGGGTTGGAATGTAAAAGCAGTGATGCATTGAGACTTTATAAAGCTCTGGTTAGGCCCCATTTAGAATACTGCATCCAGCTTTGGGCCCCAGACTTCAGGAAGGACATACTGGCACTGAAGCGTGTCCAGCGGAGATTTACACAGATGCTTGGAATGGTAGGCCTAACATACAATGAACGGCTGAGGATCCTGGGATGGTATACATTAGAATTTAGAAGGATGAGGGGAGATCTAACAGAAATTTACAAGTTAATGCATGGCTTAGGAAGGGTGGACGCTGGGAAATTGTTTCTATCAGGTGGAGATACTGGGACTTGTGGGCACAGTCTTTGACTTAGAGAGGGTCAACTTAGAATGGAAACAAGGAGACATTTCTTCAGCCAGAGAGTGGTGGGCCTGTGGAATTTATTGCCACCGAGCACAGTGGAGGCCGGGACGTTTAAAGGTCTTCAAGGCAGAGGTTAATAAATTCTTGATCTCGCAAATAATTAAGGGATACGGGGAGAGTGCGGGTAAGTGGCGTTGAAATGCGCATCAGCCATGATTGAATGGCATAGTGGACTCGATGGGCCAAACGGCCTTACTTCCTCTCCTAGTTCTTATGGTCTTCTGGTCTAAAAACTTGCAACTTATTGGCTAACGTCCATCATATTCTTCACTAATAGTTCATGCTCTTTGACAATTAAATGATGTCAAAATAAGGCAACAGTAAATTAATGACTTTGAAAGGAAAAATGGATAAAAGCAGACATGACTAAGGAAATAACCCACCTAGCTTTGTACCAAATTCATGTATACTTCCTTTGAATTACATTTTATAGTTAACATTTCTTCAAAACCTATTCTATACAAGGTCTAAAATAATTATTGACTTGACAAGCAATGTTAAAAGAGAGACAGCAAGTGTCACAGAAGCAGAGTAGATTGAAAATACTTCACCTTGTCATACTTTGATACTATTTCAGCTCTTTCCTGGGCAAGTTTCACTGCCACATCCTGCTCAGCATTTGGATCTGCAGAAAGAAATGGGTCAGCATTACTAGCCTTCCGTGAACATAATTGAAACTATGAAACATGATGATTTAGAAACTAGTTGCTTCCTCTCTAATAGCATTACAGAATGAAACTGGATATAGCAGGCTGAATCACTTTTGTTGCAGACTAATCAATGGTCTCCAATATAAATTACATTGTAACACCTACTCCTGGCAAATTGGTGGCATCCAAATGAAGGCAATTCTGAAATGTATTTCATCTTGAGGAAATACAGTCGTGGTGCTCATTTAAGATTGTATTTATAAATGATTAGGTTCTATTTCATTCTGCCATTATGGCACTTAAACATCAGCCTGCAGTAATTTGAAGCAATAGATATAATCCTGGATTCTAGGAGAAACTGAGGACTGTAATCGATCGGTCATAGTTTTAAGCTGGTTGGAGGAAAGTATAGAGGGGATGTCAGAGGCGGGTTCTTTACAGAGAGTTGTGAGAGCATGGAATGCGTTGCCAGCAGCAGTTGTGGAAACAAGGTCATTGGGGACATTTGAGAGACTGCTGGACATGTCTACGGTCACAGAAATTTGAGGGTCCATACATGAGGATCAATGGTCGGCACAACATCGTGGGCTGAAGGGCCTGTTCTGTGCTGTACTGTTCTATGTTCTATGTAATGCTGGAGAAGTCAGAGTCGAAAAGGCTGGAAAAGCTCGGCTGGTCAGAAATGTCAGAAACTTAGACTCTCCTGCTCCTCAGCTGCTGCCTGACCTTCTGTGCTTTTCCAGCACCACCCTTTGACTCATAATCCAGGATTCCCAAGGCAACTCATCAGGCATACCAACTATTTTACCTGCGGTTTCTTGGCCACAAGGCTCAGAGAGGGAAGCAAATTAACTTTAGGATTACAATTACTTGCTAGAGATGCACATTTATTTTAATTAGTGGGATGGTGTTCTGCAGGAAGGATCAGCAGTCGTTGCCCGTCAGAAGACTGTGCTGGTGGTTGTGGTGGTGGTGAGCTGGCTTCTTGAATCACCATAGCTTTTGTGGTGTTCGTACACCCACATTGTTGTTAGGAAGAAAGTTCCAGGATTTCAACTCAGCACTGGGACATTGCATCAATTTAGTTAATGCAAATTATATCGAAACCAACCCAAAGTACGTTTTGTTTGCTTGTCACATCAAAACAGATTCCTTCAAATTTACTCAAAGTTAGGCAAATGTTTACGCAAATATTAACATACTCAAACACTAGTAAGCTAAATTAATTCACCATATTCAGTTAATTTTTAAATGGAGGAGTTTATTCATCAAGGTACTTTATTGATTAAATCATAGAATAGATACTTCAGCATGTCAGTTAACCCACATTCCTTTATAATTGAACAAGCAACTAAAATATTTCTAAAACAGCAAATTCAATTCCAAGCACTTTGCAACTTGTTTACAATAATTATTAAAAGAACAAACTCTCCGCAACATAGGCATGTTACCATCAATGATTCTATCTGATTATATCTGTGGACATTACTACACTCAGTAGGCAAAAAAACTGATGGCAGTCTTCCAGCGTGTAGCATATTTCAATTCTCATCGCTTATAGTATTATCGTTTTTTTGTTCATTTGCTGTAGAATTTAATATTAACACAGATCAAACCATATAATATCAGATTGTCACAACATATTCTATAGATCTTATGAAGTAAGCTGAAAAACAAATTGAATATCAATTAAGATTTGAAAAATGGGACAACTTAGCACAGGCATTCTTTCTCTGAACAAACATAGGGGTTTATCAGGTAAATTATGTCCACCCAGCTTTCATTTCATTATAATAACTTTGATCGCTTCTCATAAATGAGACAATAGAAACGACACTAGATAAGGCACAGGCTAATGCTCGGTGGACATGGGTTCCACTTCCACCATAGCAGTGAAGAGTGAGCAAGCCAGAGAGCAGGAGGGGGAGGGGAGGGATGGGAGCGAGAGAGCTGGAGGGGGTCAGAAAGAAAGAGTGAGACACAGGGGAGAGAGAGAGGAGAGAGAAGAGAAGGGGAGAGAGAGAGGAGAAGGGGTGGGAGGCGGGAGATGGGAGAGGAAGGAGAGAATGAACAAGAGTGCGAGAGAGGGACAGCGCGCAGGCGAAAGAGACAGCGCGAGGGTGCAAGCAAACGAGAGAAAGCGTGAGGGCGCGAGCGAACGAGAGGCAGCGCAAGGGCGAGATGGAGAGAGG